>NC_046683.1:62324837-62627868 GCF_009870125.1 Drosophila pseudoobscura
TATATTCATTAAACGGTAGACTTACTGCGAGCTTATTTCTAGATCTGAGCGGAATTGGTATACATATCGTAGATGGACTTACCTGGAAAGATAGAGAAAACAAATATTAGATATTATATATTATGAAAATGAGGTATTAAATGATGTTTAAGTGGGTGGAACTCCCCCGGCTAAATCAATTTGTGTTTACCACCAGCTCCTAGCTCCTCCCATCGCCCAGCTTTCGTTTCTTATTTGTATTTGTGCAACGTGTGGCAGGAGCCAGAAACACCAACAACACCAACAACACCACCTATAACCCAAGAGCAATCTGCAGCACTATACACGCCTGCCGGAATAATATTTGCCGTGTGTAAATGCTGCACGTTTATAGGTAACAAAATTTGTTTTATTTTATTATTTGCATTTTTTGCCGCATGCTTTTCTGTTTTTTATTTGGCGGCAGTGGCCTCGACAGCGGCAGCGGCAGTGCTACTGCCAGATGCCTCTCTCCCGAGCACACATCAATCCAATGCTAACAGAGCTCTGTTCTCGGTGTCGGGCTGCCCTTTTTTCGGGCTTTTCAATTTCACATATAGCAAATATTTTTTATGTTTTCCCCCAATGCGAGTGAGTGCTCGTCGCTTTTCGTCTCTCGTCTTCTCATCTCATCTCTACTCTTCCCCCTTTTTCTTCTTTTTTTTTCCATATTTTACATGCAAATCGAATTTTCCTCAATTTTAATTGGATTTTTGATTGGTTATACTTGTGTTTATATACGCACATCTCGTTTGCCTGGATCAACCCTCTGCCACTACCACTCCCAGTCCCACTCGCAGTCCCTCACCCTCTCCCTCCATGGGAGTATATATTTTGATGTGTACAGAGTATTTATTTGTAAAAATATACGAGTACACTGCCTATGCGATACTTCAATTATTTTGGTTTAAAATGTGATTTTTGATTTTCATGTTTGTTAGTTTGTTACACGCTGTAAGTCGCTGTAGGATGTGGGGATACAAAATCGGCAGGCCATCCTAGTATGCAAATTTCCCTCCTGCCATGCCTTCTTCCCTGCCAACCCGCCTCTAGTCTTGCCTCTATTCACAGTGATTTGATTTTGGTTATGAGTTTTTTAATAACAATTAATTTGCCTGCTTTCGGGCAGAAAGTTCCGTTGTTCAACTTTTGTCGCCTTCACCTCTTCTGCCGGTCCTTCCCAATGATACCCTTCCAGCAATTAACCGAGTCGCGCACAAATTGCTGGCAATTTGTACAAACTTTTAATTGAAGACGTCATGAACATGAGACATTCCCTCTACACGCATCCCGGTGCCCCCGTGCTCCCGTGCTCCCGTGCTCCTGGGCTGTTGGGGCTTGACGGAAATTTCCCTCCGTGCGCGTTGTTGTATGTAAAATGTCGAGCGCTCAGCCTCGCGGGCATTGCCAGAGCACTGGAACGGGGAGGGGGCAGATGGCTTAGTTTCCTACTTATAATTACAATTGAGACCATGGCCGCAATGATTATAATTATGTTCTATATTGTCAGTGGTTGGTTGCCAGTGGGCATCATCCTGCCGCCATCTGAACCCTCCTGCGGCTCCCCACCCCCCATCCGACCAAAAGTACGAGTAGCTACAGGTAGACGTAAGCGAGAAGGAGAAGAATTTTCGAAATAAATCACTTTTTGTCCTCGGCCCGAGTCGTGGTAGTGGTCCTTGGTCGTGGGCAGCATTTGTGCGCCTGGCAAGGACTTATGCTGATTAGTAGGAAAAGCGACACAGTAAATTTGACTGTGAGGGGGAGGGGGTGGAGTGGGAGGGGGAGTGAAGTCTCCGTCTCCCTTTCCCCAAATGTCAGACATTCGAAATGATTTATGCAATGAGCTCAAAAAGATGAAAGTTGTACATTTTCATATTTTAATTGCTTTGCTCTCTTAATACTTTTGGGACAAGGCTCAGGACTCGTTTGCTTTTTATAATACTCGTATTTTATTTTTTGCTTGCGCTGCTTCTGCTTTTGCCTCTGCTGCTGCTTGGGCTTTCCTTCTCCCGATGCCTTGTTCCGCTTCTATGGGTCTTTTGAAGTCCTTGTGGGTGCTTAGGGGTCCCAGAGCTGGGAATTTCCCCGTTGTTTGTGTGTGTGTGGGCCTCGAAGTTAATGTAAATGTTTGCTGAGAAAATTTTACTAATTTTATAACAAGTTGCGGTTTGTATTTCTGTTGCGTTTTCAGTTTTCCCATTTTCCTTGGCCTGCCGCAGCCCCAACCCCGGCCCCAGCCCCAGCCCCGTCAGATGTCAGTATTGTTTCGTTCTTTTTATTCCTGCTGCTGCTCCAAGTAGATTTCGTGTATAAGTAAGCATTTCGCATTTATAATTTATGGCTTTATATTTGTCAATGGCATTATTATTTCTCATTTTTATGTTTGTCCATTCACCTTGGCAGCGGTGGTGGCGGTGGCGCTGGCGGTGGCGGTGGCGCCTCTGAGGATGGGCTTGGCCTGTATATTTTATGGGACATTTAGCAGGGGCAGTTCTAAAATGTAGGTTTATGGTGTGACAGGCAAATTGGACAGCGTCAGCGACGGCAAGGGGCTGGCGGCAGGGGATGAGAAAATGAGATGCGATTGGGGTCAGGCTTTTTAAAATGATAATGAAAAATTTCTCTATGCGAAAGAAGTACGCCATAAAGTCACTTGATTTGATCAATTTAACATTGATTAAAGGAACGCTCTCTGTGCTCCTTTCTGCCACATTTAACCTATGCCATAGCACATCCAGGGGTACATCCAGCATCTCTGTATATTTTATAGGGTCTCCGGCTCGGCTTTCGGGGTAATTTCCAAACACATTTTCCGTATGCACATTTGCCACTAATTATGCGCAAAATTTCTAGCTCAAGGGCTCCAAGCAATTAGCAGAGCACACACACACAGTCAGATCTGTTCAGCCCCCCTCCCCACCCCCTCAAGTAATTTACATTGAAATTAAACAAAAACTATGTATGTGCGTGTGTGTTTGTGTGTGCGTGTGTGTGTGTGGGGAGCTTTCCATTTTCTATTTTCATGTGCATGTGGCCAACATTAATGCAACAAATTATGTTTAGAGCGCGGACTCGGTCGGGAAAAACTCCAAATGAAAATAAACCGCAACATTTTTCATTTGTATGGGGAAAATGAAGAAGGAGCCGGGTCTGGTTGTGGACGTGGGGTCTGGGGGCCTGGTGGCACAGGGGGGGACTATCACACGGGAGCAATATAACCGGTTTGTATGCCACAAAAGCAATTTTATGATTATAACAGCCGAGGCCCGGTCCAGTACCCTGTCTGTCTCTCTCTCCCTCTGTCTCTCTCTCTCTCTCTGGGAACGTTTGGCAATTAGGCGCCATAAAAATGGCTAACCGCCCCAGTTGGGCGTGGTTGTTTATCTTCGCGTCTTTTGTTTTTTCTTGTTTCGCTCTCGACCCGCAACCCGGAACCCGGAACCCGCAGAAGCTCACGGGATTTTTAATTTAAAATCCACAGCGAAACGTGAGCAGCCGCAAAGAATGCGAAGAGTTACAGCGGGGAGGAGCGGTGCATTGAGATATCAGAGTGAAGGAAAATTCTGTCTAGGGCTCGGATCAGTCCACGAACTTGATTTACGATCAGTTCTGTATATATGTGTGGGTACAACCATAGGTATATACTGGATCCTTGGGGAGAACTATTCGCCGAGCTAATGGCCTCCTTCCTCCGTCCTCAATTTTTGGCGCAACTTTTTTCAGCCAGGATTCCATTCCGGGGGCACAGGAATCTCCTTCCACTAACCACATTAACGGATACTTTGCGTAGGTGGCAGGGGAATTAAATTATGGTTATTGTTTATGGTAAAACACGGTTAAGGTCGAGGTCTAGCCGAATCGGTTGTCCGCCCCCAGCCCTCATTCCTTCACTCTGGTATCCTACCTCTTTCTTTTCGTCGACCCGTAGTATTTAGCGGCAAAAAAAAAATGTATTTACATTATATTGTGCGGAGCAGTCAAGTTTTATAGAAATTTATGAGGTTTACGAGTATAGTGGCAGCGGCAGCGGCAGTGGCAGTGGCGTGCCTGGTTCGGCTTGCTTAAAAGTCCCTCGAGATGTAATCAATTACTTAATGCTATAGAAGAAAGCCCCACTCTGGCCGGGACCCCCTTCAGCGACTACTCGGCGGCGGCGACGACGACGCCAAACAAAAGCCATTACGCTGAAACTTTTCAATGAAGCGAACGTTGGATGTCCCTGTTCCCTTCTCGCTTTCTCTCGCTTTGTGTCTGTCTGTCTGTCTGTCTCTTTCATTCCTTGTCTGTTTCGTCAGTCAGTCAGTCAGTCAGTCAGTCAGTGAAGGGACAGGGACAGGGACAGGGAGAGCTACAGGAACAGGGACATCGAAGCAGCCTCGACTATTAGCTGCCTGTCTGGGATGATGTCCTCAATGTCCTCGCCTCGCCGTCTGTCCTGCGTCCTGTGGCACAACCCCTTGTGGGGGCATTGCCACAGCTGATGTATTATTATGGCCCTCTAGATTGGGCTCTGTGGGCTGGCTCTCCGTTATTAATATTGTTTTTTCTCTATTCCGTATACAAGAACGCGCTCTCCCTCTCCCTCTCTCTCTCTCTCTCACTCTGTCTCTCCTCTGGCTAATATTGGCGAATCCCTAGCGCATTACGTGCCGAAGGTAAGCAGGCAGCATGTCATCAGAACACGCCCACTTGAATTTTGAATGGGGTTTGGCAGTCGTCCTCGTCCTAGCACCGCTCCGCACCGTACCACAACGTACCGTTCAGTTCAGTTCAGTTGGGAACCAGTACGTATATCCGTCGGGTTTTTAGGTTGAGTTTACAGTGAAATAAATATTTAAGTGGAGCCTGCGACTGGGACTCCAGCTCTCCGACTGGGCTAACTCACTTGAGCGTTTGTTGGCACGTAAAAGACATCATAATTAGCATTGGGCGCTCGAAATTAGCTTGACATGCTTTGGGGCCAGAGGTTAAAAAGTGCAAAAACGTGCGCTGAGGGCGATGGCAAGGGTGCGGGTGCGGGAAAGGGAGAGGCAGCACGCAGAACGTGAGTCACGACACACAAAAAGCGGCACATCTCTATGCGGGAATAGGCCAGGCCAGGCTAGGGCAAGACACAGACGAGACAGTGGGACACAGCGGGAAACAGGAGGAGCAGCAGCAGCATTCTGGCCGGGAAGAAACTTGCAAGAGCCAATTTCCGTGCCATAAAACTTGAAAGCTTTTTAGAAGACCGAAAACAATTTGCATGAGAAATTCAATTTGATAATGGCAACATGGCAGCAGTCAAAATGTGCGTCTTCAGATTGGTGCTCCTGTGCTGGAAAACTTTTTGCCTACGACATATTCGAAAATCAGACAAAGCCAAAGGACAGGTAGCAGGAGCCTAATTGGGTCAGGTTGCCAGGGAGGAGCCCGGCAAGCGGAAGTGCCCGGATAGAGGGCTTAAAGAACAGTCCCAACTCAAAGAGAAATCCCCGAGTTCAATAATATTTGTCTGGCCACTGAAACAAAAGAAAGAGCAAAAGTTTAAAATTACCAAGAGACGTTGTGCAAACAATTCGTATGAAATTTATTTAGAGACAGAGGCAGAGGCCGAGACCGAGACGGAGACGGAGACTGAGATGGAGACGCCGCCGCCGGTTGGCTGTCGATGGCTTTTGTCGCCGCAACACCCGTAGAATTTTGTGTAATTTGACCCAAAGCAAATGTAAATAGAAGTCCGACTGCTGAAAGGGCGTTAAATTGTATAACTTAATGAAACGACGAGGCAGCGCGGCTGTATGGAAACGGCAGAGGGAGCGGGAGCGTGAGCGGCAGCGGCAGCTGGGCAACCAGTCAAAGCAAACCGTAAGCCAAAACCAAACCAAACCAAACCGAACTGAACCCAGACCACACCGCACCGCACCACACCACAGCAACCCAACCTAACCCAACCCCAGAAGTCAGAAGACTAGAAGAGACCTAACCAGAAAACCAACAGAACCAGCACCATGGCCAGGAACAGCAACAGCAACAGCAACAGCAAAAGAAGTAACACTAGGACCGCCACCAGCACCAGAACCAGCACCAACAAAGTGAAAAAGTAAGAGGAGTAAGAGGGCTGCGAGTGTGAGATATCCTCTGCTTTGTCCTCGCTCCCGTCCTGCTCGCCTCCGTCTCCGTCTCCGTCACCATCTCCTCCAGCCCGTGTCAGAGTCCGTGTCTCTTTATGCCCGGCTGTGGCTGGCCATGTGCGGATTACGTTTGACTTAATGCAGTCAGGCAACGGCAACGGCAACGGACAGAAAAAAAGGCAAGACACACGAAGCGAAGCGGTGGCTGCAAGAGCGGGGGAAACTGTTGCACGCCATGCCACGCCCACATTAAATTAAAATTAAAATGCTAAAATTTCCCAGCTCAAGCTGTGGGCGTCAGTGCTCACGCCCATCGGCCCCCTCCAACACCACAGGCCTTAAAAATGCAAAGCAAAATAGTTTTTAATTAAAAGGTCTGACTGTCACAGTCCTCCTGCCTGTCTACACTGGCGGCCGTGGCAGCAGTCAGACTGTCTACAGTGCAGCCGGGAGTATTGGCAGAGGTTCGGGCTGCGATTTTTCGAGCTGTCCCTGCCACAGTAAAGGGTCTGATACCGCTCAATTTTAGCAGACAGACAATGCCGCTGGGAGGTTGGCTATTTGCTTCCTGTTTTGGTGACTCCTGACGGTTTGGCTTAACAGTGGCCTCCCAATTATTGGGCCCAGCAGCTTTACCACCTCAGAGGCGCTCAATTAGGAGGCCAAGCATTTTTGGGCACTCTCGCCTACCGCAAGTAACAAATAATTTCTATGCAAATATTTTACACTAATTATTTCAAATATTTTGCATGTGGCAGCAGCAGCGACAGCGACAGCGGCAGATAAATGTAAACAGAGTTCAGGAAGGCGGAACAAGGAAGGGTAAGAGCTGTCTGTCTGCTGCCAAAAATAGTTATTTGCTCAAATTAAATATATACATTTGCGTTTCGTATTTGCGCTGGGCAAATATGTCTCTGTGTGGCCGTGCCCGAGTCTCTCTCTCTCCCCTTATCTCTCTCTCTCTGTGTGTGTGTTTGTGTTAAAACAAAATTATTTTATGGCGTTTGCGTTGGACAAACACACAGTCGCAATCCAAGCCCCCAGTCTGAGTGCCAGAAGGACCAGTCAAAGGCGCTGGTGGGTGAGTCACAGAAGAGTGCCGTACCGTCTGTCTGTCTGTCTGTCTGGCTGCCAGTCAGCCAGCCCCTAAAACTATGCAACAGAATTGAGCCCAGCAATTTTCCAGCCTTTGGGCGTGCCTTTTGTTTGGACACAGGCGCTGAAATTGATTAAGTTTGTTGCCTGCCAATGAAAAAGGCACTCAATCAAACGCCGTTCGGGGAGTACGGCGGCAAAAAAGTGTCATTGAAAGCGAATACAGTGAGCAGGAGGCAGGAGGCAGGAGGCAGAAGGCACGAGGTATTCGAGGCACAATCAGAGGCACAAGTGCCTACCGAAATAAATGAATCAATGGATGAGCAGCGGGCGAGCTCGAGAGCTGTACAGCTGTAGAGCTGCAGAGTTGAAGGAGTAGGTGGAGGAGGAGGAGAAGGTATAGGGTGCCAGTAGGGGATATGGCGCTTCGCGGAATGCATTCAAATCAAGTCAAACGGAAAAACGTTGACTTTACACTCACACGCACCTGAAGGACACACCTATTGATCGCAGGCAGGCAGAGATTTCAGTTCGTGCCTTGGAAATGAAAAATTGTTTGTACTCGAGCAGAGACTCCTTCAGTGCCGGAGCTGGTGGGAGCTAGTGGGAAGTGTCATCGAGTGACAGATACTCAGACCCCATAGATAGCTATACATACCATATGAACTGCCGCTGGCAGCCGAACGAGTGGGTTGCATTCAAAGGCGGACAACGATGCGTATGGGTAATGCGAGCAGTAAAAACTTCGAGCAGAGCGAGTAAACAAAACCGTTTGCCGGCTCAAATTTATAATTTTAGTTTTGCAATCTCGCCAAGAGCCAAATAAGTGGAGGCAGCCGAAGGAGCTTCGAGGCAGATGGACGGACCATTCCAAACAGACAGCCAAACGAAAATCTTATCAAAATTTTTCCCCAACTGGCAAAGTTTTTCGTGTGGTAAACGCGGGTGTGGTGTGGGCACACGGGCTATCCCCCAAAGTGCCACTGTAAAATATTTTATTGAATATAATAAGCAGAGGAAACTTTTTGTGCGCTTTCGCTGGCTCTCTCCCGCGTCTCATTCTCCGCCAAACGGAGACAAAGTTGTTGATGCCATTTAATATGAGATTGCAAACATTTTCTCTGCTGCTCTAACTCCTCCTCCGTCTCTCTTTGTGTCACTCATTTATTGCATTTGCTTTTGTGCGCTGGCTCGGCCATATAATACCTGCGTGTGAAATAACGCAAAGTTTATGCAGCGCAAAAAACTTTGCACTTAAATGAAAACTACAAAACATTTAACTTTCGGCCAGAAAGGAGGCAACCAAATTTAAATACCAAGTCCCCCATCTCACCCGATCCCCACCCTGTCCCGTTACCGTTCCCGACCCCGAACGCATCCCTACCTCGTCCTCGTCCTCGTCCTCGTTCTCGTCCTTCTCTGGCTGAGGGAAAACCCTTGGGCAACGAAAATGAAATTTCTTTTGGAAAAGTTTACACTTTGTAGTCGTCTTTGATGCTCGCAGCGCAGAAAAGAAAGTGTCAAATTAAATTTAAAAAGTGATTTGCCGCGCTTTCATTTACTTATTTTTTTTTCTTTCTTTCTCCCTTTATAGAGAGTGTTTATTCTGTGGAGGGCTTTTAAATGCCAAAGTGAAAATGCGAAAACTCACCGCACTTCCCCCCCCCTACCGAAATGGATCCTCGTCCCGGAACGAATCTCCTTGTTACGGCAAAACCAAATTCAGACCTACGCAGATCTCTGAAGTTCCATTATATTCGCCCATCCATATTTTATTCCCAATCCCCAGAAGATTAGGAGCTAGTCAGGTTATCTAACACAAAACACTCATTTAGATGGTGCCCTGCCCTGCCCTGCCCTGTCCTGGCCCTGCTCTAGCCAGAAGTGGAGGCAAAAAATTGGCCGAACCAATGATGAGCTTTCGACAGTCATTGACCAGCAGGTGTGTTCCCAGCCAGACACAGCTTAGCCCTGTCCCTGGCCCTGTCCCTGTCCCTGGCCCCCACACCATCTGGTAATCCTCCCACCATCTGCTCATCGCCGTCGCAGTCGTCGTCGTCGTCGTCGTCTGGCCTGTCATGATTGACGGTCATTTGTCATTTTCTGCCATTTGCCCATTTATTTGGCCACAACTTTTTTACCCGCTGGCCAGCGGCAGCAGCACCAGCAGTAGCAGCAGCAGCAGCAGCAGCAGCAGAAAAACCAAAAACCAAAACCAAAACCAAAAACCGCACGCAAAAGTTTGTCTCACCCGCCTGCTGCCTCCATGGCCAATCCCCTGCTTATGGCACATTTGTCAGACGTTGACGTTATGCAAAAAAGCTCCGAAAACGCGGGGCAAAAGAATTTTGTAGGTGTTGCCAACATGACGCCTTTAAGCGCGTATAAATTACAAAAAGCCAAAAGTCAGGCCAGGGAAAAAGCAGAGCAGAAAAGGGTTTTTATTTCTGTTATAAATGAAGTTGCAGACTTGGGGAATGGCTGCTGAATGCCTGCAAAACCTGACATGTCACGGCGACTTCAGTTTCGAAACGAAACGAAACGAAACGAAACGAAACGAAACCCGGTTACAGTTACAGCTTGCGACGTGTTATCGTTTCGACCCACGCCCTCGACACAATTGCTGGGGCAGAGTGAAGCTCCACCCACTCACCCAGCCACCCACCCACCACACTCAACCCTTCGCTTGGGGCATTCATTAAAAAACGGAAATTTGTGATTTTTGGTTTGGTTTTTTGGCTTGTTTCGTGCGGAAGAGTTTCGGAAGAGATATGGAGCCCGCCTGCGAGCAGGATCTGATTTCGTGTTTAATTAGCCACTCAGGCAAACAGACAGCACGAGGTGCTCAGTCATTAATAAGGAACAGAAAATTCACTTAGATGTCTGCGTCTGCCCGCCGCTGCCGAACAATTAATTATGAATATGTGGGCTAAAAGTGAGCCCAAGAATGGGTTAATGGATGGCCAGGCCGCAGTGGGACTTGGCCTATTATGCACTACAGTGTGCCGCACTTTAATGCTTAATGTCATTTAGCTGGAAAAGTTTTTAATTTCGTGTAGCTGCCTCATGCCTCATGCCGCATGCCGCATGCCTCTTGCCTCATGCTTTTCACTTTATTTCCGCCTCCTGCCTCCATTCATTCGGCAAAACAAAGTTTAAATGCAGCTGCCTTAACTTGGTCTCAACTCACGCACACATGCATATGCAAATTACGCACACACACGCACAGATGCACGCACGCATACATGGCAAAGTTTTGCAGCTAAGCAACAAACAAGGTCCTGTCCCAGTCCTGAGCCCTCCTCGAAATGAGGAAGGCAAGCAGGCAGCAGGCAGGCAGCAGGCAGGCAGGCAGGCATCCAAGCAGGGAGTCAGGCAAAAGCAATCCATCAAAATTGCACCTTCTTGTAGGAGCTCCTGTTCCTCCCCATCCACCCCATACCACTGGCTCCCCTGGATCCCGTGGCTCTCCTGGCTCCCCTGCTCTCCTGCAGACTAAATTGAATTTAATTTGTTTTGCGCGTCGCACACATGGACCATGGAGGAACAGGAGCAGCACCAGCAACAGCACCAGCACCAGCACCAGCACCAGAGAACATTACATCCTCTACCCAATGCAGAGGCCAAGTTAAACACTCCCCAGAGAGGGAGAGAGAGAGAGCGAGAGAGAGAGAACGGTAGCGAGACGGAGATGGCTATTGTTTAACCCCTTGGTGGCCCCCTCATCTCATCCACAGAACTCGGCACTCACTGCGATGCTTTTGTTAATTATTTGATGAATTTTTAATTGATTTTTCGCACACAGCATGGCGGCAAATAACAAAAGCTACATTCTTCTGCCATCTACATCTACCCGGGGTAGACGACACGAAATGCGCCATATTATATAAGCACACACACACACACACACACGCACACACATCACAGCATTCACCCAAATATATGTAGCGAAAAAATGTGTACCGTTGCATACTTTTAGTAGCTTTGTTATATTTAAACAAAAGCCGAGTACAGACGCTGCTGCCTCGATGCATTGTTGCAACATTTAAATTAAGATAAATCACCGCAAAATTTATGGTTTTTAATATACGTGTGTGCGCCCGTGTGTGTGTGTGTGTGTGTGCGTGTGCGTGTCTGCCACGCCCTCCATCATCAGTGGCGGCAGAGAAGGCTGCTGCTTGTTGCCGCTGTTGTTATACAACATGGAAAACAATTTACTAAATTGCAATTAAGTGACATTTTATACCAGCTCCATGCTCGGGTCGGCTCGGTTCGGTGCGCCTCGCTTCAGTCCAGCTCTGTTACCAGCTCTGGCCCCAGTCAAAAGTGAGGTAATGGCCCTGGTCTGGCCTACCCAACAGCCAACAGCCACCATCCACGGCCAATGGTGTGTGCATGTGCATGTGCATGTGTATTCCCCCTTGGATAGCTGCATTGGGTAATAAATTTGAAATTGCGGTTTGGCAGTTTTAAATATTCAATTAGTTGTGAAATTTTTGCGCCATGGCAGTGCGACGGCAGCAGCAGTGAAAATTGAAAATGAATGAAAAACTAAAGGGAACGGGTAGGGCTACTGCGGGACAGTTGATGATAGCTGTCGATATTTGCTCTTTGAGCGGGACAGGACACTTTCGGCCTACAACCTGCCAGGGAAAATGCATTTCCGAGCATCTTGAAATCGGGAATCTGGGAGCTGGGTGCTGGCTTAAGTTATGCTTAAAGTTAAAGCATTTTTCATTCCTGAACGCCGCCAGTGGTTGCCATTTTATTGATATCTTTTGACGCTGCACTCTGAACCAAGGACCGGCAGCAGAACAAGGACCAGGAAAGGACCCGAACAAAGTGGACTCGGTGCAAGTGGAGTCCGGTCTGGAGCGGAGCCGGACAATGGCAGAGGCGGAGGAGACAATAACAGAACAGCAGCACAGCGCAGACAAAATGAGAGAAGTTGTCCACAGCCTGCCTGCATTCCATCCACTTGCCCCATCATGCTGCCTCTCCTGTCACTGTGAGAGATGACGGGGCAAGATCTCTCAGCAGTAATTTATTTCAGGGGGACTCCACTCGTCCCCACACCACAGCCAAAAATCTGTTCTTTTTTGTTGCTCCTCTCCCTCTCTGCTTCTCTGCCTCTCTCTGGGGCCGAAAACTTATTAATTTAGACTTTTTGTTTCGCAAATTCACGTCTGAACTGCTCGCTTTCCCTGGCTCAGGGTCGTTGACCAAACTAGCAGCAGCAACAACAACAACACAAACATGGAGATACAGATGCAAGAACTACCCGTACAACCGGCGAGGAGTCGACAGCTATTTTTGGTTTGGTTTTTTGCTTGGGCAACATTTATGCAAATTAGTTTTGATTGTCTCTGTCTGGCCGGGTGGCAGGAGACGCAGGAGGGGCAGGAGCGGCAGGAGGGACAGGAGGGGCAGACGGGGCTAGGAAATTGAAAGTTAATTTGCATGAAGCTCGTCCCCAGTTAAATACACAACAATAACTGTCAGGAGGCGTCCGAAGTCGCTACGGTCGGGCTGAACAGTCCAAGAGCTCTTCCGAGAGCATTTATTGCTGTTATTATTGCATTATCCGCTGCATACTTTCGGGCGCTGTCGCTTTATTTAATTGCACGTGCATAATTCTTTTAAAATACAGTTGGCTGAAATTTATAGCCTGTTCCAGCTTCCCTGCCTGCTCATTGCTTATGCAGACGCAGCTTAAAGGGAGTGCCATCCATATCCCAGCATCGGGTGCCTTCTGTTCTGCTTTCTGTGTTCTGTGTTCTGTGCTCTGTTCTTTCTGTGTAATTTTAATAAGTTTTCACAGTTCACTCCAGGGTGGCGGAGTGCCCAGGCCGCCCAGCGGAGGGGTGTGGGAGATCGTTGTTAAGGCGCTTACTTGCATATTTATGTCGCTTGCAGTTGGCCATCCTTGGAATACTTTTCCCCTTTGAAGACGGTCATGGGAATGCTGTCCACTCATGTGGAAATGTGGAATGGAATTAATCCCAGCCTCAATGGACAGTTTTCCCACAGAGGCAAAACCCATTTCGGTTAAGTGTGAGCAAGCAGCTGTTACGTCTAAGAATGGGGAAAATGAGGCTCTCTCGATGGCTACCAATTCCATCAAGTCATCATCAAGCTGCCTGCCTGACTGACTGGCTGTCCAATCTGCCATCGGAAACTAAATGCCAAATAATAATTAGCCAAACGCTTGGTGGTTATAAAGCACAACTGTTGCCACTTATCCTATCCTTCTCATACTCGTACTCGCAGCCCCCCCCTCAGACAAGCTGGCAGCACTATAAACTCATCAACGTAATGAAATTTGCCATTCAGTCAGAGAGTGACTCAGAGTCAGAGCCAGAGCCAGAGCCAGAGAAATACAGTGAAGGAGAGTCTATCAAATAAGCGAGCGGAACGCGCATGTTTTTAATTACACAAACAGGATAATGCCCGGAGATGAAGGATAGCCCTCGAAGGACGGCGACGTCACATTGTCTGATAGTTAAAAATTTACTAGTATAATGAAATAAATATATATATTCTCCGCTGCGAGTGTCCCAAAAACGTAATCGAATGAAAGTCCAGATGAGTTTGGCAATTAATAAATAAGTGAAGCGATGGGCAGATGAGAGCTAGAGAAAGCTCTGCAAAGTATGCTACAAATTTCCGTCTAGTGCCTGAGAACGCGCGATAAAAATGACGTTTTATTGGGTGCTTAGCTGTGGGAGGAACAGTGCAGTGGCTGTGGCTGTGGCAGTGGCAGTGGCTGTTCTATCGCCAGAAATATATGGGAGCTAGTTTAATTGAAAGTTGGCAATGGCGACGCGTTTGACTTTGAAATGACATTCAAACGGTTCGGAGAGGAAGGCAGCAGAGCGCTCTGCTCGCTGCTCGCTGCTCGCTGCACAGAAGGGTAATAAAATTATGATGAAGCTTATGGCCCAGACCACACTCGCATTTGAGTGCCATTGTCTGCCTGTTAACATGCTCATTATGGTGCACGGGGCAGAAAGAGAGCAAAAGCAAAAGCTGGGGCCCAGACACAGACACAGCAAACGGGGAGTGGAAAGTGGAGTGCGGTGGAGGGTAGAAAGGAAACTGAAACTCGTTCACGACTTCACTTCAATTATAATTACGTCAAACAGTGCAACAAGAAAATGTGCAACTTGAGGCAAACAAGATAGAACAGTACGGGGCACGGGAATGGGCATGGGCATGGGCATGGGGATGTGTACCAGACGGACGCAGGACTACTCTCTGCTCGACGATTGTGTGCACAAAAAAGACAGTGAGAGGGGGGGAGCGACAGAGAGACAAACAACTTGAAAGTGAGCATTTCCTTTTAATGCCTTTTGCTCATTTTTTCCTTTCCATTTTTTTTGTTGTTTTTTTGTTTTATATTGCATTACATTTGCTCTGCCAGAGAACATTAAAAACAATGCACAGACAGACAGAGAGATGCAGTGGCAGAGGCAGAGGCGCAGTCAACTCGTTCTTGCAACATTATATGCCGGCGGAAGCGGAGGCAGTGGTAGTGGCAGGGAAAGGGGCAAACTGTTTTGAAGAAAACTCATAATTGCTTGGCACAAATTGCAAGTTATAGCCAAAGTTACAATACGCAGAGAGAAAGAGAAAGAGAGAGACAACTATGGGCATTCATCAAATAACTTCTACCTCTTTCTGAGGATGCGGTAAACCAGAGTTTTGCGACCTTTTCAGCGCCAGGATGCACTCTGCTACATAATCGCAAGGAGCTGCATCGCTCGATGGAGTCTCTGGCTAATCGAACTGCTCTGAGCCATCTGGCCATCTGGCCATCTGGTTTGTTATTTAAAAGTGAAGTTAAAGCTTTACAATCCACTTGCACTCCCTCCTCCTCCCCCTGCCTCTCTCCCATCCTCTGATCGAATGCAATGCACTTACTTCCTACAAATCGCTTGTTGTTTCGGGAGGGATATTTGCCTGGGGCAAATGTGGCCCGCAACAACACATGACCATAGTCATACATCCATCTATAGCTATCTATAAAGGGAGTGGTAGAGTTTCGGAGTGGGAGTGGGAGAGGGGGTGGGGCCAGCCAAGTCATCCATTCATCCAGCCGTCCATCCATCCATCCATCCATCCATCCATCCATCCATCCATCTATGCAATGCAGCAAGTCATGCAGCGAAGCTCGCTGACCCGCACGATGAAGCCTTTGTCTGCTCGGACTATACCCAAATACCCTCCCAACCCTTGGCTATATACACCCCCCCCTTTCTGGTGCGCTCTGCTCTGCTCACATCAAGCTGTCTCGCTCTTGCATGCATTTGGCTTTGAAAACACAACAAACTACATCAAGCTCTGGCCCCGAAAGCTCTCTGTCTCCTCCGATGCCTCCTCCATCCAACTATTTCTGGCTATTTGGGACTGAATCCTCTTTTTCACTTTTCAGAACTGCTCTGGCTCCCCTCGTCACCGCACTGAGCAAACTAATATGCTATGCTTAAAGCGTACATATTGGACTTATAGTTGTTGTTGCTTCCTGTTATTTTTGATGTTGTTTGTCTACAGAGAAAGAGAACAAAAGGCCTCCTGCCGCTGTCATATTTCGTACGCTTCCTCTCTCTCTCTCTGACACGCTTTGGGGCGCAAAAAAAAAACAGAAAGTTCCCCACTGAGACCCACAGGACATGGCAAGCCGGACCGGACCGGACCGGACTGGACCCGTAGCCAAACCCGTTGAGCTATGGCCCTGGAGTTCACATTGACGGACCCGAAACGCCTGCCTGTCCTACGCTTATCATATAAATTCTTCTGCTTGGCCGTTGTTGTTTTTTCTGCTATGGCATGGCATGCTCCTGATCCTGGCCATAACAAAAAGGCTAAAAAGTTTTGTTGTTGCTGTTGTTGCTACTGCTGCTGCTACTCCTTGCTGCTGTTATTGAAGGCTTAAGCGTCCAGCAACAGCCAGCAGTCGAGTTAGTCAGCTGGAGCACCTCCTGCTGTTTCTACTACTGCTCCTTTTGCTCCTCCTCCTCCTCCTCCTCCCCACAACGTACCGTAAAATCAACGCCAGACGAAAACAACAGCATCAGGAATAGGAGCTAGACCAGCAAACAGCAGTGGGAACAGAAAATGACCCTCCACATGGGGTATAGACTCTCGTCCCAGGCCACATATCTGTCTGGTCATTGATGCGTTATGCTCTGGCTACAGTTGCAACTGCATTTACACTTGACTGATGGCCACAGAGAGAGCGAGAGAGAAAGCTTTAAGGCATAGAGGCCCATACCGTAGCCGACAAGAGCACAAATTGTTGCATAATTTTTGTGATTCGCAGAGACAGAGCGGGGCAGGAAGAGCTCTCTATAATTTCCATATCCTGGCCAAGTCCTCTAATGTATTAACCGACCGCACGGCATGGCATCTCCACTTTCTATCAGAGCACTCCTCGTAACTGCCCGAACGACCAGATCCTTGTGGCCTGCCAACACGCCATTTGGCCATATCTCTGGCCCATTCTCCGCTCCGCTCTGCTCCCTGCTGACGGGAACGTGTAAAAGAGACAGATAGCACTTTTATGCGTTCTTCCATCCCTCTTGTACACACTTGAGCAGAGCCGTACAAAGGCAGCGCTTGCTCGGCTCATATACTTTACAAATCTTGATAACTTAATAGAAGACGGAGCCAGGGCAGGAGCCATCGAAGGAGAGGGAGTGAGAGAGCTGAGGCTGAAGCCAGAGAGCAAAGACATGTTTTGGCCAGTTGGTTGTCAGCGGGGTAGCAGGGCAGGGCGTGGAAATTTGGCACATTAAAGCCAAAAGTCGAAGCCAAAAAGTAAAATAATATGAAAAGTCTCATAAAAATAACAACGGGGGACACGAAAACCACAGCAGCTACAACGAGAAACAAGCATTGGGTTGGGTTGTGCTGAGGTTGAGTTTCGTTCTGTATTTTTTCGGCTACAAGCTTTCTCAGCGTGCGTTAATTTAGGTGAAATCAATAGAGAGAGAGAGAGAGAGAGAGAGAGAGAGAGAAGAGGGAAAGAGAGGGTGTTGCGAGAGTAACAACAATTTAAGCAGAGAATCGTATAAAAATTAACGAGCTGAAAGTAATGTAGCATACTTTCTGGCATCAAATGCGCTCCGCTGCCCGGCTAAATATGAAAACTGTTTGTTTGGTTTGTTTGTTGGGGCTTAGTATTATAATGCCATTATCATTTTTATTATTGCATTTTAAATGCATTTGCCCAGCAGTTTTTGTGCCTTTCTTTTCATAATTTTTAATGCCCCGTCAGGCTCACAGCTCATTAAACAAGGATAACTATACAACAGAGAGAACAGAGAGAACAGAATCAGAGCGGGAAAGAGAGAGTAGATTGGTAGCCTGTCTTGTGCCACAGACAAGATTAATGTTCCACACGTTTGCCGTGCTTGTATGCTTGTCCCTGGTCTTTAGTGTTGGCTCTCCTCAAAGTCGCTTCAAAGTCATGTGCAGGATTCCGCAAGCTTCTCAGCTCCTTCTGCTCACTCCCTGCTGCTCCTCCTCCTGCTAACTGCATTTAAAGTAGATGCAGTTGATACTCGTATTTTGTGCTCCTCGTTGTCCTGCTTTGTTTCGTTGCTGCTATACATTTTTCGTTCTTTTTCCTCATAAATAGAAATGGCCCCGAGCTGGGTCAATCACTCCACAACACGCCAAGCCAAGCCAAAGGATGGGGTGGCGAGGAAGGAGGAAAGGAGGAGAAACCACCTCCGTGTAAGGGATACCAAAATGTAAGCTGGACAAAGCAAAGCAAAGCCATGGAATTCGATTCCCCCTAGCTGCAGAGATTGTATGGATCCTCTATGTATTTCTGAAATCTGCGCCAAGCGGCACGTCCTTTGCAATATTCTGCAGAGATTTTTGCTTCAAAGGTAAACCAATCATTTTTCGCTAGCACTTTGGTAAGTGCCTCTCATAACAATTTGTGTAATTGCACCGCCACTTTCGTGGCAAGTTTAAATCAGTCGGGGACAGCCTCTCCATTACATTGTTGCAGCCGTGGCAGCAAACTGTAACTAAATACTGCCCGACATTACCAGAAATGTCCTGCCACCTGCCACCTGCCACGCCCACTCCGAGGCTCACACTCACTCCCCGCCACTCGTAACTATTACCATAACATTTATGATTATTAACCTACAATGCGGGGCACTCTAAATGCAATTAAGATTACGATCTATATTGCAGCTGCTGTGCTGTGCTGTGCTGTGCTGTGCTGCAAAAAGAAGCCTGGCAACCCTGCCACGACAAACAATTAAAAACAATGCTTCTCTGACTCCCCGGCCACTCTGCCCGCCATAAAATGCTGTTCCAGATGCTTATCCCGACCAGGCGTCCATATTGCATAAGAAATAATTACTTTTTATATTACACATACGCCTCCTGCCCCATCCGCCCCATCCGCCCTATCCGCCCCTGCGCTCATCCAGCTCTATTGATTGCGGTCACAATTGTAGACCCACTTCCTGCTGCTCGGGCTCGGGCCTCCCGCCCCCAGTTCCTTCTTCATCATCACAGGAAAGTGTCGCGTTTGCGTGTCGCTTATCATTGCTTTTGGCCAAAACAAAAATGAAGACACCCAAAGCCACAACCACAAGGCAGGAGAACGAGCAGGAGAAAGAGAAGCAGCCGAGTGCCAAGAGCCGAGACCCGAGACCCGAGAGCAAAGGCAATGGCAATGGCAAAAAGCGTCAGACAATTGCCGAGCCGATAAGATCAGCTAAAAAGAAATGTTTTTTGTATAGTGTCCAGCGGGGAGCACCTGACTGCAGGGGGAGTCGAACGGAAGTGGGGGTATCCATAAGAATGGGGGACTTAATCATGGCTAAGCCGCGTCAACTCTATTCAATAAGGCAGAATGGGTCATAAATTGAATGGGACTCCGTGGAAAGTACTCAGCCTGGGCTTGGGCTTGGGACTGGGACTGGGATTGGAATTGGGATTGGGGGCAGCTCAAAGTTCAGAAAGGAATATTTTTGAGAGCTCGTCGGGAAAATAAAGAAAGACCTCTCTGCCGGAGAACTCAATTCTCTCCGGAGATAATCCCATCCAGTAAGAGCATTTCCTTGTCGTCTTTATGTAGGTCTCTCCTCAGGCATGGGAAGGGCAGGGCAGGGCAAGGCAAGGTAAACATCAAAGAACCCCCAATATCAACGCCAACAAACTTGACTTTTGGTATTTTATGCAAATGTTTCAAGTGTCACGGACTAAAATGGCAATTGAAACGCTAATGATGACATTTGGCAGGCCTAAGCAGCGGCCAAAAGAAAACAAAATAACAAACTAAAAGGAAGGCGGAGAAACACAAGGAAAGTGAGCGAGAGAGAGTGCGGGCAGGCACATTTTGTCTTTGTCTTTGTGTGCTTTTCCGTTTCCTGTTCCTCGCTGCCTGGGAAAACATAACAAATCGTTTTCTTTTTTCTCCGTTTTTCTACGTTGCCCTCAGAGGAAGAGGGAGAGGAAGAGGGAGAGGATAAGGGAAAGGGAAAGCTGCCTCATAGGCCTCTGGCATTTTTACGAGGCATTCAGCCAATTGACAGGCTTCAGTCGCTCGTAAAAACAAAATCAAGCAACGAAGAAAAATGATGCGCAGACAAAACTGTCGAAGGAAACTACGTAGGAAAGCCGCCTAAAAGTATACTTAAATATTAAAGACAAGCGGAGAGGCGAGCCGAAGAGATGAGAGTAGGGAAAAGTTTAAAAAACATTAAAACGCATTTAGCAGGCTGTTCGGCGAAGAGGATGAAGGGGGCTGGAGGGGGCCTTATGTACAAAACCGAATCTGTTTGCCCGCCTATAAATACTTATTATCGCTTATTTGAACTTGCGAATGCTGCCAGCAGCGATGCTTGTGATTTACTTTTATTTCGGCTCGGTTTTCCTCCCTTTTCCTTTCCATCCTTTGTGCGTGAGATGTGTCCGTGTGTCTGTGTGCGTGGAAAAAAATCGATATTTATTTCGTCTCGCAAAAAAAAGGTCAAAAACAATAAAAGCCTAAATACACATACGAGCCTTTGAACTGGCTTTGATAAAAGCAAGAAGACTCGGCCCAACGAGGAGTGGAAGCGACTGGGGGTAAGCCTCCAATCAATGGCTATGCGTCGCTTTTGGTACGTGTGAATTTAAGCTGATTAAAGAATTGAGCCCCTTCCGACCACCGACCACCGACCGTCGGCCACCCACTGGAGCAGCGGAGAAGCGAAAGAAAAGCGAGAGAAAGAAGGAGCAAGGAAAAACGCAGAAAGGCAGAAATTGATGTCTGCTTTTAGGCGTACTCGTAGATGCGGCTGCGGCTGCTGCTGCCGCTGGATGGGCTTTATTTATGCCTTTTGTCTGGCCTCAGAGGCTTTGTTATTTGGGGCTTAGTGGTGAATATCCTGGCCTTCGCATACAGCTTGCCTTGTACCAGCCTCGCCGTCTCTTTTAATTTGCACTCCCCCAAAACTTGAAGCCTCCAAGCCCCTGGCTGGAGCACATGTGGGACAGATAAAAGGAGTCGCAGCCGAAGCCGAAGCCGCAGCCGCAGCTGAAGCCAATCATCATTGGCAGTCAATCTATATTACAAATTCAATTGAATTTGTCGCCCTTTATTTGTATTAATCAAATTGTGTGGCATTCTTCCCGCGCTGCCATAAAAATGTTGACACTAATAAGGTCGCAGCACCGAGCAGGTAGAGTGGAATGTGTCGCTAACTTTATGTCGAAATGAAATTCGGGATCGTGGCTGAGTGCCAGTGCCCGCCCCCAACGTAGGCAACACAAATTGCCAGCGAATACAATTCAAATGCGTAATCAGGCGAAAGGAGCAGCGAGCAGAGCAGGGCAGGGCAGGGCCTTGCAGGGCAGAACTGAGAAGAAGACAGGGGGCGCACAACGAAATGAGAAAAGTTTTTTCGGGCCAACGCTGCGTATTATTATTATTAGTTTTTCGCCCTAAAACTTTTGGCAGCCTGCTTATTAGCAGGGGATGTGTTCTGCGCCGGCTTCGAGGGCCTGTGCTCCCCTTTCATAGCTCATTGCTTTTCAATTTGATGAGACGTTGTCTGTAATGAGCTCTGCGAAAGTTTTCTGCTCGGGAATTTTCCACATATGCGCGCACAGTTTTCTTTAAGGTTCTGCTCTACTCTCTCTCGCTCTCTCTCTACTCTTTCTCTCTCTCTCTCTCACTCGTTGATGCTTGGGGCTGCTTTGTTAATTTTCGCTTGTCATTTATCATCAGGTGAAAGATGCGAGGAAATTTTTATGGAGTTGATTTTTAATCTTTTGCAATCATTTCTGTACCAGCGCTTCCCTTTGGAGTATCCCCCTGCGGCGCCACAGGAGGAAATGAATATTTATAAGTATGATGAATGAGGCGTGGCGGGAAGACGGGAAGCGTCGGGAAGCGTCGGGAAGCCGGAAAACGTCGGGCTGGGCAACGGCATCTGATTTACTGACGTGTGACAAGGAGTCAAGCGAGGACACGGCCGGGATAAAGGTAAGGAAATTAATGCGTAGTTAGAAACATAAATCTGTGTGAGTGTGCCTGCATGTGTGTGTGTGTGAAAGTATGTGTGTAAAACTGTTCGTGAGGAAATAGCGGGGATTTCACAATTTATGTTTGTATGCCACACAGAGAGGGAAGCCGAGGCCCAGTACCAGTCCCTGGCAGATCTTCCCTGCTCACGGGTCGTATGAGTGATATTAATTTGACTTTAAGTCGCAGGGAAAAGCAGAGCAAGAGCTAACGTAACACGTCAACGTAAACGTAAGCGAACGTATGCAATTTACGTGACATCATTACGTGTTAGACAAGTACAAATTACGCGTGAAAGCGAAAAAGAGATAGACAGAGAGCGAGAGAGAGACTGAGAGTGGGAGAGAGCAAGAGCAGGCAGACGACAATATGAGTTTGATAATGATGAGGCATGGGATGGATGTATGTGTGTGTGTGTGTGTGTGAGGAGGAATATCAAGATAAATAACTAAGCAGGGGATGTATGTAGCAGTGTCTGTGTGTACGTGTGTGTATGTGTGTGTGTTTGAGTGTGTGGCAATGAAACGAAAATCATCAGACTCAGATCTGGCACAGAAGATTGCAAATGCGGCAAACGTTGTCAGGACGGAGAAGGACTTAGGACTAGGACCTAGGGACAACGGTTCAAAGACAACGGCAACAATTTGTGCTTTCGGTTCTCAGGGGGGGGTCTGGGGCTTGGTCAAAGCATAGACATGTCAACATAGTCCTCCACATTCCCTGCTGTAAGTTAAAATTGATGAAGTTACAGGGATTGAAGGCAGGGAGAGAGCCCTTCCAAAAAATGGAAACAGTATCAAGAGGGCTTCCCCACTAAATCATTTCTGCTCTTCGCACTTGTCAACAGCAAAAAATGTATTCATACCCCCCACAATACGACCGCCTCTCGCACATTTCATGCTTGATTTGAGCTTAAATAAATTAAACTTCTTTGTGCTGCTGAGAAATGCAAATGTCAGCGGGTGAAGCTTGCAGCAGTGGCAGTGGCAGTGGCAGCGGCAGCGGCAGCCTGCAGGATATCAGGACTCTCGACCAAGCAATTAAACTTGTCCTTGTCTAATTGCATTTTGGCCTAAGCCCAAAGCCAAAGATCCCTACTCCACACACACACACGCACACACACACAAACGGACCAAGTCAAAAGTCTCAGCTAAGAGTGGAAGGAGAGAGAAGGCAAGGGCTCGGTGCAGAGTTGCCAAGTACGTTGCTGATAGGGGCCCGAAAAAGTTTAGTGCTTTAATTTCTTAGAAATTTGTTCCCACTCGAGTGAAGAAGACCGGGGGAGATGACGATGGGGACGACGAGCCGCCAACAAAGCAACAAACAAAAATGTCGACTTGATTGCGTCGTTGATGGTTTGGTCCTCGTCCTAGAGCTCTACTCCTAGACCAGGTCCAGAGCAGGTCCAGGTCCAGGTCCAAGTCCACAATTGTGCGGACAGATTGCCAGCAAGTTGCCAGAGCGGAGTTCAGTTGCTTGTGCAGCTTGAAGTTTCCAATCCCCAGCGGATTAGGAAAGTTTAAATTGTTGCCTCCGAGCCACCAAGAGGGACCGAGAGAGAGAGAGGGAGAGAGATAGAGCCAAGGAACGAAAGCAAAGCGAAATCGAAGCAGCCAAAAGAATGAATGAATGAATGAATAAAGAAAGGAGCAACGTAACGATTAGTGCTTTCATGTCCTTTGGCAAAGTTTAAAGGTCATCCGGAGGAAGGCCCGACTCGACCCGACCCACCACTGCCTGGGCATCCTTCGCTCTGCGCTCGCTCAACGTTCGTTGGCTGCTGATTTGACACATCAACTTTGTCAAGGTTCTTGCCACAGCCACCAGCCACCAGCAACGCAGCAACGGAGACAGCGACAGCGACTGTTATGAGCAATGGCTGTGTCTGCCCCACCCACGCACCACCCGTCTTTCTCGGAGTGAGTGCGGCTGAGGTTGAGTGCGAGTGTGAGTGTGAGTATGAGTGTGTGCACAAGCAATTTGTGCAATGGACATTTTGGGCGCTCCTCTGGTTCTCTCGGCTCTGCTGTGATAAGCGACGCCAGCTGCAAAATGTCTTAAAAGATTGCAGAGTGCACTGACTCCTGCGACTCCAACTTCTAGATGGATGCTGGGCCCGGGGCAGCCCGAGAGTTGATTGCGAAATGTGTAGCATACTTTTGTGCGATTGCACCTCTGCCAGACCTCGAGCCACAGCTCGAGCCACAGTTCGAGAGTCAGGAGAGAGAATGGATAATGAGCAGGGGCTGAGCCGAGCTAAGCCCTCATCCTCAGTAAGGGGTAGAAATATTGAAATTACTTTGAAGCCCCGGCTGCATAATGAGCCTGTCAATAAGTTTATCAAAGCAACAACTACTCGGGCAGCTGACCCAAAAAACAAAGTTGAAGTGCTGTGTAAATTATGCAAATCTTTATCATTCTTTTTACCATCCCAAAGGTTGCTCGAGTGGGGGATGTCGATGGGGATGAGGGTGGTGGGTTCTGGAGGGGTTCCTGGGTCGATGGGCTGTCACAAACAAGCGTGAAACACGACAACTGTGTGAGGGTCCCGGTAAAAACAATATGGCGCCCTGGCCAGCGCTGTTTGCCTCTCCCTCTGCCTCTGCCACTGCCTCGGCCTCCCGCTCTCCACTCGTGGGTCCTGTGTGTAGCGGCCTGACTGCCATTGACAGTCGAACGTTGTTTTGCTATACGCTTTTCCCATTTTCTCTACCATTTCCAAGTATTTTTTTGAGGTTCTCGTTTTTCTGCTGTTTTTTTCTTCGTTTTTTTTCTGAAATGTCAAATTTTTGCAGACAGTTTTGACAGTTTATCGAAGTGCGCTCGTAATTTCTGCTGACGTGTGTTGTAGGTGTTGAAAATAGAATGGAAGAGGGAGCAAAGGAAAAGAGAGAGAGAGAGGTGCAGGGGGATGGGGAGGGGGTAGGGTGTGGGGTGCAAAACTTTTGCTGGCTCTGCACTTTTTGGCACAAAAACTTTCCCCACAGCGAAAGACGGGTCAAGTTTTTTGTAATTATTTGTTTGGGTCACCTATGGAGAGACCTGATTGATTTTCCAGCCATGGGAGGGAGTCCCCCCTTTTATAGAAAGTAAAATATGAAGCAGAGAGATAAAGATAGTTCAGAATTTGATTACTTACCGCTGCGACTTTCATTTTCAGCTGGCTTCAGCTGTAAAGCACGGTTCATCTGCAAGAGAAACAGAGAGAAAAATATCGAAATTAATACGGGGCTGAGATTACGGTCTAGATGAAAATGAGATTATGCGATAATGATTCAGACAGAGGATGCTATTACTCCCGGTACCCCCCTCCGATTCAATCAGCATACTCTCGTGGTGGGGAGCGGGATAGATGGATAGAAGCTCTTCATAAACACCTCCAAAAACACATTTGGCCAGCGAAGCATTTTCAAGCATTTAAATGGCACTCAATATGCAAGCCCATCTCCTGTCATGTCCTGTCTCTCCAGCACACCCCCCTCTGTATCCCTCTCGTCCTTTCGCTCTCCCGTTCTCCCGTTCTCTGGCTCTCTGGCTCTCCTCTGCACATTTGCGCTCATTGCCTTTTACCCACGACTGGGCAGCCACATCCTGTGCCGCTTCATGCATCATTAAAGCTTAAATCTCACCCAAGCGACCCATGTCGATTCTGGCCAGCCAACACTTAACGTTCTCCTCCCTCATCCACTCATCCGCTCTCCGTCTCTCTCTCTCTCTCTCTGCTCTGGCACTCTGCTGTGAGGAGTGCGATGTGGGACTGGGTCTGAAACTGGGTCTGGGTCTGGGACTGGGACAGGGACAGGGCTACGTGTTGTGGTCACCTTTTGGTTTATGGCAAATGAGTAATATGGCCGTGCCGGAGCACGAAAAATCCCATTAAAAGACGTTCAAATGAAATGCATTAAAATAAAACTTAATTGAGGGCTTTATACCGACTGTTCGAATCGAGTGTCCACCCTCCTTCGGTGCTTCGCTCCTCCGAAAACCGCAAATACCCAAGCAAATCAATAACCAAAAAGGTGGGGGATCCCACAAGAGCTGGGCTCCACCTCTCCCTTCGCAGGTGTAATTTATTTGCACCGCACACAGATGGAAAGGGGGCGGCTTTGGCTACGCCCCTGGGCTTCCTGGCCTTAGATTGGCTCATCAACAGGGCCCAGGGCAAGTCGGGGGCAAGGTGAGGTCCGTGTCCGGGTCTGGGTCTGGGCCCAGTTCTGTGCCTGGGCCTGTGCCCTGGCCTGGGCCTGGGCCTGTGCCTTTCCCTGTCATTAGCCGCATGGAAGTCTGTCGTCTCATCGCCTGCCGCTTGTCGCATGAATATTTTATAATCAGCCATTAGTTTGCGGCAATTGAAAATGATTGAAGCTTTTAACTGCAAAATTCAATTGCTTTATATAACCATCAGGGAGTGGCTGGGAGAGCGAGTGCCCTTTCGTATTATGAAATATTTAATGTCATAGTCGGGTCGGTTCCCTGCCTCTCTGCCTCCCTACCCCTCTGCCCTTCAGTGTGTGCGTGTGTTTTTTTGGAACAATCCATTAGTCGAAGGCAAGTAATTAAAATTGCGATTTATGCACGCGCATGGATGCGAGCCGAAATTTTGGGCCTCTCCTCAGCTTGTTTGTAATTCAATTATGTTAATGATTGGACAACATTTACCGTATTTACATTAATGCATAATGAATGAGTGCAGAGTTCCCCCACGGACGATAGCGCGGACGAGCCAGAGAGCGAGAATGAGGGCGAGGAGGACGAGGAGGATGGACCACCAGGCGGCGCGCCTAAATGCAGGCTGCACTTTATTTTTGGCTGGTTGATTTTTTAATCGTAACTCCAGCAGAGTCCCGCCGCCCCCCCGCCACACTAAACAGGGCGGGGGGCTCGGCAATTAAGTGCATTTCTCTGTCTGACCAAAGGCATGCTGAACCACCCCTCCTCCACTTCCCCTCTGCCACTGCCCCTGCCCCTGCCACTCCCACTCCAACTCCCACTCCCACTTCATCACTCTTGGCCAGACAACACACAAATGCGCTTTTGCCTTACTCAAAGCTCAGCTGGATAAATTAAGTGGTCGATGAACTGAAGCCTTGTGGATTTTATATACAGGCGATGTCGACGGCAGCACCATGTTGTTGACAGTGATGCGGGGGGCAGGCAGGCAGGCAAGCAGGCAGAGCGAGAGCGAGAGCGAGAGAGAGCTGCAGTGGAGTGGTGTGGAAGGTTGGCTGGGTGGCCGGGTGACGCCGCAGAATTTAAACCAATGTTTAACCGAAAAATGTTCATTTAGTCGCACGTTCTCCTCCGCTCTGGGGGTTGCCGCTGTGGCAGCTCTGGCTGCTCCTGATGCTGCTGATGAATGATTGATGTGTCGTGGTTTAATAAATTGGAAAATGTTTTCAGTACTGTAAGTAATGCTCGGAGCATCTCAAAGACCGAACCGTAGATGAAGCTAAACAGCATGCAGGCGGGCAGGATTGCTATCCATTATCTGCTCTTTTTCGAGTCAATGCTGCAGAGCGAGAGCCAGAGCCATAGCCAGAGCCAGAGCCCGCAGCTAGCTTTGAGTGCGGCTTCCAATCCAAACAGAAATCAGTGCAACAGCAAAAGCTGAACAGGCAGAGACGGCAGTAGCATTCAATGATGTCCTTTTCATTTTGGCTAATGAACTGCCGGCAATTTATGGGAGAATTTCCTGGAAAATTCCGTCAAGTCAAAGCATTCTCTGGCAGCCACATGAGTGCCGAATGCTTTCACTGCACTTCTCTGAGTTCTTCTGAGTACACTGGAACTCTTTTTTTGTATTTCGGCGGCCCTTCTAAGGCATCTCTCACTCTGTGTGTGCACAAAAGCCTGGCTAATTATTACCGCCAGCGAGACCCAGAGAAAGAGCAAGGTTTCCCCTGCCTCTGTCTCTGCCACAGCCTCTGCCACAGCCACTGCCACTGCCAGCAACCTTCTTTGGCCGCGTAATTAGCGCACATAATTTGAAATTTAAATGTTGCCAAAAGCCGAAGCCTTTGAGAGTCAAAATGTTAATTAAATCTTTCTCTTTTTTCGTCCATTCTCTCTGTTGGCGGTGCGAGGGGAATCAAAAGATGCCTGCCTCGACACAATTACCCTTGGCAATTGCTTATGACAAAGTGTCTGCGGGGGGAGGAGGAAGGGGGGAGGGGGGGAAGAGATACTGCAGCCACAGTTGAGAGTCGACAGGCGCCAGTGGGAACGTTAAACCGCAAATTTTAGCGCCCCAGCATGTCCGAGAGAGGGCCAGTGGGCCACAGGCTAGCCGCAGTGTCGCCGCCTACGCATATGCAATGGCCAAAAGTGCCAACTTGGCCAAGTGCTGTGTGTGCTGTGTGTAGCTGTGTGTAGCTGTGTGTCGCTCTGTGTCGCTCCGTGTCGCTCTGTGTCGTTCCCTGTCTGCTTTGGGTGCATGGACCCATAAACTGCGTTAGTTTATGATGCCCGAGCGCTAAGTGAGCAAAGCGAAGTGCGCTGAGACAGCGAGCGGATGGGACTCTGCCTGGGTGACTGGGTGACTGCTGGGCCCGGCCCACAGATCCCACCCAGATCCAGTCAAGCCGTAAGTGCCTTCCACTGACCCCCTCTCTGACTCTCGCCCTCTCCTCTGTGCAATTAGAATGCGGCGCATTGAACCAGTCCAAAGCCGAAGCTTTCCGCTCAGTTCTTCTCTGTTCTGGTCATTCCTGGGATGTTCTTGTTGTTCTGTTCTGCTCTGTTCTGTTCTGGTTTCCCTGCATTCGCTAGTCGAACTCCATAAAACGGAACAACGAAAATGCAATTAAAACTACGTTTTATGGCTTTGTTATGGCAGCAGTCAGCCTCTAACCCCACTTCCCCTCTGCCCCTCTGCCCCTCTGGCCCTGTACCGAACCGAACCGAACCACATGAAGAGCAATTTTTATTATGCTTTCTTCACTCGGCCGGAGACGACGACGACGACGAGGACGAGGACGAGGATGATGATGATAGTTTGGAAAATGGTTTCGAATTGAGTGGGTTCCCCGGCAAGTTTTGTTGATAGAAAAGTAATATTTTATGGGGCTAGCCGAAGGGAGGTTGGAAGTGGAAGTGGAAGTGGAAGTGGAGAGCTCTGCTTATTGAAAACGCAGCTTCGCTTCGTTTCTTCTCTAACAAAAATCATCAAAGTTTTATGCAAAAGTTTTTTTTTTCTCTCTTGCGGCATACAGATACGGATAGTCGTCGTAGTATTGCGAGATACGCTGCTCAAATTTGTCACTGGCAAAGCACCTAAAAGTAGACAATGTTGCCTCAAGCATCTGTCATGTGTGTGTGTGTGTGTGTATGTGTGTGTGTGTTGGTGGCACAGGGAGTGGCAGAAAGGGAGCTTTTTGAGATAGAGGTAAAAGCAAAACAAACTAACGAGCAAGCAAGCAAAACAAAAGCTTGTAGCTCTTGCTCCTGTTCCTGCTGCTGTTCCTGCTGCTGCTCCTGCTCCTGCTCCTGCCCCTGCTCCTGGTGCCGCTCTGAGGCTGCCTGTGCTCCTTCTCCGACAACCTGCCATAACTGCAGCTTAATCAAAAGTTTTTCACTGCTCCACAGCTCAGGATGAGAGCCTCAGCTCTGGCTTCAGTTACAGCTCTAGTTCCAACTTCAGCTTCAGCTGGAGGGCAACCAACCAACGATCCAACCAACCGCAACTGTATCATCCATATCCCCACCCACAGCCAGCGCACCCTGCCCACCCCGCACACCCTGTACACGCCGCACACTCTGCACTTCCCTTTGATACTAATCAGTGGCTGCTTCTTCGTTCATTTTTTATGTTGTCTGGGCCACGCTCAATGGGAAATATCTATATTCTTTATGTATCTCTGATGTATGAAATATGGCATCTGTATATAATGGTCCGCTCTTCGGACGGGGTCTGTGGGAGTTTGCAATTAGCAAGTGGCAATTAAAGTTGGTTGGACTCGGTCTGGCATTGAACCCACGACCACCAGGCAGCAGAGAGCAGCCGATAGCCGGTAGCCGGTAGCCGGCAGCCGGCAGCCAGTAGCAGGCGTGGCAAGAGGAATGTTTATTGGTTCATATATTATCGAGGGCCAGACAACAGATTGGCCAGCACGAGCACGAGAGCTGTTAACCAACGGTAATCGGGAGCTCGAATGGTGCAAAATGAATAAGAGGCCATAAAAAATGTAGAATCTTTCATTAGACCAGTTCTTAGCCTCACTCCAGAGCCAGTTACAGTCACAGTCCCGGTCCCAGCCCCAGCCCCAGTCCAAGTCCTAGCGTAGAGCCAGGACCCAACCCACACACCTGCCCCACACCTTGGCGACCCAACTCAAAGCGTATTTCATTCAAGACACGACACTTGACTGTCGTATGACACTTGAGTTCCTGCTCCTGTCCGTCAGCTGCGGCTCACCTCAGTCCCCGTTACCGTTACCGTTACCGTCTCCGTCCTGTCCAATGCCCACAAAATATGCAAATAAATTACTAATAACCTCAGAATGTAACCCTTACACGGAAGCAACGCGGAAAGAAAGATGAGGGAGGGGTGTGGAAGAAGGAAGAGTGGAAGAGTGGAACGGGAGCCTATTCCTGATTCATAATTCAAATTTTACGCCGCAATAAACAAAAATGCCTAAAATTATGCAACACAACGCCCATGGAACACTGCTGAGTAAGTCATAAATTATGTAAATTTAATTTAACTCCCACCCAACCCCCAACCACCGACCCCCGACCCCCAACCCCCAACCACTATACCTACATACATATTACTGTATACATACATTCACCCACATCTATGTATGTGTAGCTATGCATATCTGTACATGTGCATGGGTGCGCCCTCAGTCAAGACACAACCACAAAACTGTAAAGCGCGAGGCAGGGCGAGGGAGAGCGAGAGGGGAGAGGAAACGAACGTTATTATTATGTAAATAATTAATGGCATGTAATTATCTAAATTTTGGACAATTAGAAAAAATTAACACACACACCACAAACGGATAGAAGAGAGCGAGAGCGAGGGAAATGGATAGATACAGGGACACACGGCAATGCCAAATATTTATGACATTTTTATTATGCCAAAGAAATGAAAGTAAAAGCATGTCCGCGGCTCCAGGCCGCGTTTCCGTTACACATTTAACGCCATTTTAACGCATGCTAATGACCGAGTCGGCTCGGACTCGGCCCAGTCCGGGTACGGCAAACGGCATACGGCGTACGCCGCCACAAAAATGTTCTATTTACTCCCGGTGCCAGCGAAAAGGGGAATATGAAACAAGGTGTAGCCCTTTGAAAGGTTTGCCATTAATTAGACAAACTTCGGGGCCAGCGTCAGACAAACATTAGTTTTGGTAATTTATTACCCAACCAAATGCCCACCGAAAGCTAATCAATACTTTTGGGCCTCCATCTCCGGCTCCGGCTCTCCGTTCCATCCCCGTTCCATTCCCGCTCCGACAATGGCAGACGAACCTTTTCCAGAAATTACTAATTAGCCTGGAGAAGACGGACGCCTGTCTGACTGCGTCCTGTCGTGTTGCCGGGCTGTGTCCTGGCGGCTCTGAGTTATCGATTACGATTGCGTAATGTTGGACTGACTTTAAAATGCGATGCGGACTCCTTCCCGGAGTGTCTCGTGGCTCAAATATATTTTAATTAAAACTCCGGCCGGTGGTTCTGGTTCCTCTCCGGTTTTTGGTTCCTCTTTGGTTAGGCAGAGGCATAAATTTAATGCCTACGCTTTTGGGGCGATGACCCATTTGATTGCTTTTGCTGGAGATTGGGGTTGAGCGGCATTAAAAGCCTAGCCTACCTTTTGGGCCAAGCAATCGAGAAGAACCCCCCACTCGGCAGCTTATGTAATGGCAACATGGAGGATTTTTGCTGCATACCAGCAGGCGTGCTAGAAATGCTACAAATTACATAGAGCCAGCCCCAAAAGCAGAAGAGCAGAATAGCCTGGGGGGTGGGGGGTGGGGGAGAAGAGTCGGGAGATTCAGAAGAGGCTGGGCCCAAACAACGCACTCAACTGTGAAAATGTCTGTTAAGGGCAACAAACACGCACTCATGTGTATTTGTGTATGTGATTCTCTGTGTGTGGGCTACCTTGGCTGTCAACAGGATGACAGTATATATAGTATATATACTATGCTCGTGTACGAGCATAAGGATTGCGCATACGTGTATATGTATAATGTATAGTACGAACGGCCCCGCCTTCGCCGGTGCCTTCGCCTTCGCCGGTGCCTTTGCCGGTGCCTTCGCCGGGACTGTCAATTGAGCTGGCATGTTGGCAGCCTCTTGACTTTCCGTCTAATGTGAATTTCCCATAAGCATGATAAGCATAAATATCCATTTGGACAGGCATAGAAAAAATTTGATTGAAATATTGCCAAGTCAGACTCTCGAGCCGCCTGGCCACGACCACACACTCTTCTTCTAATGCTTGGCACGTATTTTAATTGATTCGTGCCACACAGGGAGCCGCACCAGCACCAGCACCAGCAGCAGGCAGTACTCGAGGCAACGGCTCATTATACGACATGGAGCAGGCGCCGCTGCTCGGGTTACAAATTGAAAAACTCATGCCAAAAGTAAATCAATGGCAATGCAAACATTCCGATGTGGAGACCGAGAGACAGACAAACACAAACACAAACAGACCGAGGACCAAAAGGATACTCGATATTTGCTCTTCGGGTTTGATGTCTGATGATGATGCTCCATTTATTATTAACTTGAAATGATTTCGGGCAGTCGGTCCCCAGGCCCCCGTCTCCAGTCTCCAGTCTCCAGTCCCCAATCTCCAGGTCCGGGCTCTGTGGTCCGTACTCGCTCGCTGAGGTGACGACGCAGCGATTGAATGCACGACTGCATCAATGGCAGGCTCGCTCCTACATGAGCATTGCATGTGTCTGCCCCTGCCCCTGCCTCAGCCGCTGGCCCTGCCCATGGCCCTGCTCCTCTCTCGTGTAGTACTCTATTTGTATCCGTATCTCCTGTGTATCTGTATCTGTATCTGTTTCCCTGCATCCGTATCTGTGCATGTGTACACGTGTGAGTTCAATTGGAAAATCGTGTGCGGCATACGGCAGCATGTTTTTGTAAATAGCAATCGCGTACGTTTCTCAGCAGCGGGTGCACACTCGCAAATGTATCTGTGAGATACATTATATGTAACTCATATCTCAGTCAGATCCAGCACCAGTCAGTCCCACACTTGATAAAATCATGGAAATTCATATTTTCATATTAAATTTAAAGCACTGCGCCCCCCAGGTAGAATTGAGGTCGGGATGGAGTAAAAGAACATATGATGTAGGGCAGATTGTGATTGGATTACAAGCCAGGGGTGGGTTATGGGATATAGGAGTTGATGTGAAGACAATATGCGTGCCTTCGCCAGCCCGCATCACTGATCCCTGATCAAGTCCTGAGTGCCCAGTGATCTAATGATACGTTACAAGTCCCTGGTCTCAGATCTGCCACTCACAAGCTGTGTGGCTGCCTACGTATCTCTGGCCATCTACAAAGCTACATCTCTTTAAATTCAATTTTTGACTAGCAAACAAAAAAACAAGAAAAACAAAAAACCGCTTAACATCGCTTTGAGCAGTGCAAATAGCACAAGCGCATATAGCATACGAATACCATACGGCACATAGCGCATGCAAATGACAACAAGACACGCCCACACACACACACACACACACGCACACACACAGGCGTGCACACTGAAACGCTTATGTGTATTTGTGTGCGCATAAGTGAAGTATATCTTTGTAATCTGAAATGCTCAAGGCGTGCAAATATTCAATTTTAAATATGCAGTCCGTCCCGTTCCGCCATTCCAAAGATGGGGACACAAAAAAGGAAGAATTGACAGCAGCTCTCTCTCTCACTTTCTCTCTCTCTCTCTCTCTGTCTGGCATATCTGTTTGCATCTCTTTCTGGTTGCTGCAACTAAATGTCATAAACACAATGTCATGACAACTTTTGAAATTTGAATTTCAAAGCAAAAATGTCTCCCATTTATTCATTTGCTCAGTCATTCATTGCCATTTATTTTATTTGCCATGCTCCCTGGGCTCCGCTCCGTATGAACAAGATGGTTCCGTGTCCATGTCTCAATTTACCTCCTGCTCAGCCAGCCTGCCCCGCCCCCGGCCCCCGCCCCCGCCCACGCTTCCAACAAACGCAAATTCCTTGCGAGCAAAAGTTCTTAACACATCTTTGATCTTGATGGCTGCCAATATGGCAGCAGAAAGGGAGACGGACCATCCGACAAACCGTCCGACCGACCGAGTAGGAACTGAGAGTAGCGACCCGAAAATTGTATTAATTTAGATTTCATTTAGTTCTGTCTCCCCCGGCTGTCGTCCTGTTTCTTGGGTCAATAATAGTTGCTTTCCTGGGTCCTCGAGCAGCACACAAGAACTTGCCCAATAGGGTGGACGTGGGAACACAACTTGATTTTATGATCAAAGAGGCACACATTGGGCCGCATTTGATGCGATTCAGCTTTAAAACTTTAAGAAGTCCTCGGAAAATCTTTCATTCGGGGTATTTCATTATCGGGGTTGATTCCGCATCTGTAATTTCTGTTCCTGCTGCCCTTGGGCCCGTCCTGGGGAGGGGAGGGGGCTAGTTCTCTGAGGGTTGACTGCAGTCCAATGTCTCACTTTTTTCCGGCTTGCCTTGTTATTATTTTAATAAGCAATTTGCTGCTGCCGCTTAAAATGCTAGCACGTGTCCCCGGACACGGTCTTTGAGAGAGTGTTGCCAGTGTGTGGCCAGGGCAAACAAAGCGATTTCGTCAATGAAATGGGCCTTATGTATGTTTAAGTGGTTGGACGGTGAGAAAGTGCAGTGTGCGAGAGGAATCGTATTGGAAAACGTATCCCAGAGAACCTGATTATCATCTGGCAGAGATATGTATCGTCAATCTGACTGTTACTTTGAACCGATGTGGCACTTCCCATGCTCATTAACAGCTCTCCCCCTTAGCCCTTAGCCCTTTGCCCTTTGCCCTCTGTCACTTGCCATCTCTGGCTGGGATCCCACTTGAGCCTCGGCGACAAGAAGAAAGTTTATTAAATATAAATTTATAACACGCACACATGTGGCCCCTTCATGTCAAACGGAAAACAAACAGAAATCAAGTTTTCCCTCTTCGGGGGGGGAAGGGGAAGGGGAAAGCCCCAGCTTTTCTGGAAGCTCTCGAGTGGAGGAGCTCTCCGGCTCTCCGGCTCTCTGGCAGCCATAACTTGAATAAATATGCAAACATTTCGTCACATTTCGCCTACACCCACTTTTAATTTAAGCCCACTTAACACCTCATAAAGCAGGCTACGTTCTGGCTGAATAAATGAATTACTGAATGAAGAAACGAATGGCTGACTGAATGACTGAATGGCTGACTGAGTGGGAGAGAGTGAAAGTGAGTGACTGACAGTTGGAGAGCCCTTCCCCTTCCCCTGCCCCTGCCCCTTTCCTTTCCTCGGTTTTATATAAAATACAATTTTATACATTTTAATTTTTACATTTAACAACTTCCATGCAATTAGGTCGAAAGGGTTGGCGTTGGCACTCTCTCCCCATCCAGGCCTTCAAAGAGCCACCCTTCCTCTGGTTGTTCTTCGGGGTTGTCTCTCTCCGCTCGGGCTCGGGCTCGGGCTCCTGGTTGCTGGCTCCTGGTTGATTGCTACTTTTGGCAAATTAAACTTGAAAGTTGTAAAATTTCCCTTGTCATTGGCAAGGACACGTGCGTGTCAAACGCCCGGCCCTCTGCCCACCCTGCAACCCTTGTTGTTTTTCTCAAATGATTCCGGACGAGAGCTGATGCTTAGAGAGACACAATGAGAGGATCTCATAACTGAATTCAAGTGTAACCATAATGAAATCCTAGCTTTCAGGACCGATGCGTTAGATACCTCAAAGCCCTCTGCCGGGTTCCCTCTGCAATAATTTGGGCGTATTGGGCGAAGAGGTCAATAGTCTCGTCAAGAGATGCTATGGAGGATGCAGTTTCACCACGTTGACATACAATACTGCTATGGGATTGCGATGTCATTGATTTGTGTTGCTTGAGGGCCGAAATTACCTCAACAGAACTGGATTGAAGAGCTCCTGTGCGGCTGATGTCGGGCTTCATTCACAGCCCATAACAATCGCTGTTTATGCTGATTTTTATGCCCCCTCAAGACACACACTTGCCGGCAGGTCTGGCTATGAATAAGCAAGTAAGCGGCAGGGGTTGCCCCACATTCAAATACTGTCCTGTCCTGTTCTGTCCTGCAGTGCTTTCTGTGCTTCCCGTGCCTTCTGCCGGCTGCTTATTTGCCATGTAATCTTAAGCGACAGGCATTTGCTTACTTATTTATGCACTCTCTCCGCCAAACACACATACTCGTGCTCGTGCTCGTGCTCGTACTCATCCTCGTACTCTCCATAAAGGTTGCCAACTTAAAAATCACAATGGGGCTTTGACTCTGCCATTAGATAAGAGGGAGAGAGAGAGAGTGAGAGAGAGAGTGAGAGAGAGAGTGACTTAGTGTGAGTTTGGGGAAATCTCACTTTGGGGGTATCTTTTGCTTTATTTTTATGCTCTTCGTGTGAGATTTTTATTGTGTGTACACACACATACACACACACACTCACACACAGAGAGAGAAAAGAAGAACGAACTCCGTCTGAAAGGGAGACACAGAGACAGTCGCTATCCGAGGCAGCTATCTTTGCCACGTTTGCTTTTATTATTTAATGGAGCACAAAATGCATTTTGCTCGCCTGCCCCTGCCTCTCCGTGCTCCCTGATCCCATCCTCTCCTGCTTAGGCGTGCGGTTTTTTTTCCACCTCCCCCAAAGGCCCATCTGGGGTGGCCTCGCCTCGCCTCGCCTCGTCCCGGATCAGGCAGGCATACAAAATTAATAATTTATATATGAAAATGTGCGTTAAGAGCAGCAAAAATGCTTCGAGTGGAGTTCACTCGAGAGTCTGTTTACCAAATTGTCGATGTCGATGTGTGTGTGTGCGTGTGTTTGTGTGTGTGTGTGTGTGTGGCGAGGCGTTTTGGAGGCTGTTTGCCAAGGTCATAAGTAGGACTTGCCGAGATTCCTTTCCGACTCGTTCCATTTCCGCCCGACTCTTTTCTTTCCGGCATCGTTCATCGTAATTTGCTTAATAAAACGCGGTGTGGCATATTGCATAAAATATAAGCCGAATTTCCCTTTGTTTTTCTTTGGCTTTGGCGTTGGCGTTGGCTTTGGCTTTTGAGGCAATTTATAAATTGCCAAACAGATTCGTTCCTCGAGCATCTCTGGCCGTCGCTTTTCATTAAAATCAACTTCAGAGAATCCCAGAGAATGTTGCACTTGGGGCGGTGTCTGAGGAGTCGACTCGAGTCGAGTCGAGTCGAGTGGCTGTTATGTGCATAAATTTCCCCCGACCAGACTCCTGGGACTCCTGGCTGGCAAAAGGCCTCAACTAGGGGTATTTTTATGTACAATTTATGCATATGAATGTTTATGGCAGATCCAACGGGGCCATTACCATATGGAGGGCGCACCTTTTGCCAGTCGGTCATACCTTCTGCTACCCTTTTGTCGCTTCAAGGTAGTCTCTAGGTCGCCATTTGCCCTCTTCCATTCACATCCGGCAAAAGTCAATTGAAGTTGTAATGAGAATTGAAATGGCTAGCAATTAAAGATGATGACGGCGCCGTCGCACCTCACTTCGGGCCATTCTCATTCCAGCTTTCTCCCCATCTCTGCCTTCCTCCCATCTCTGCCTTCCTCCGTTCCTGCCTCTTCCGATCCGGCCTGCCTCGGTACTCGGTCCCTTCCTGGCTTGCTCCTCTTTTTTCCAGTAGGTTTACGCATGCCGCAGGCCCAAACACTTTGCATAACATTAAGCAGCTTCAGTTCTCTCTCTTTAGTTCAGTTTTTTATTCCGATTCGGATTCGCAGCCCTGCTCTACTGTTCTTCTTTTTTGCGGGTCTCTGTGGTCGACCGCAGCTCCATAAAATATGCACCCAAAGCGGAGTGGAGCGGCGTGGAGGGGCGCGGAGCGGCGTGGAGTGGTCCACAACAAAGTGAAGTATGCAAAATGGGAGAGATGGGGTGATGAGGGGGTGTGGCAAAGCGCCTAAAAGCATATTTCAATTAAGCTATCACCTTGAATTATTCTCACGAGCACACAAACAGTCGCATGCACACAGAGCCAGAACCAGATCCAGATCCAGAAACACACCCTGAGAGTTCTGCCTAAAAGCAGACTACATTTTTTGTATTTTTTAATTTTAATGTTTTCATTCACCGCCAGCAGACGCAGACGAGCGTCAGAGGAGTAGCGGAAGCAGCGGCAGCGACTGCGACTGCGGCAGCGGCAGTGGCAGCGGCAGAAGAAGAAGAACGTTAAAACCGCTCGTCAAAAATTTGCATTTAAATGAGGCGCAGAGGCGACTGACTGACGGGCCTCGTTCTCCCTGCCCCTGCCACTGCCCCTGCCCCAGCCCCTGCCCACGTTCTTGGAAGTGAAAATTTTTATGATTGCGGTGACTGCCAAATTGTCAGTGGATGTATCTGTGTGCGGGTGTACGCTGTGGCAGGCTACAAGGGTGTGTGTATGCTTAATATGTAAATATTCATTATGTCCCCGTATGTGTGTGTCGTGTGTCGTGTGCGTGGTGTGTGTATGTGTGGATCCATGCGCCTGTGGGCGGGTCAGGGGTCAGTGAATACAGAAAAGTCATCAAAAACAGACGGATCTGGAAAATCGAAGATAATCCTTTCGATTTGTGTGTCAGGATGGTGTTCAAAATATGTCCATCAATCCCAAAGCCAATATTGAACAAAATATTCTTTAAATTAACCAAGACCTATATGATTTAAAAGAAGATTTCTTCCACGGCTTAAAGTCGGGCAAAAATGCACAATTAAGAGTCAATTTGGGGCATACAGAATACACAGCAGAAACAGAAACAGGAGCGGGGGCCAGGGCCGGGGCCAGGATGAGCAGGAGCGTTCCTCTGTTTGTTGGTTATGCAAAAATTTCTCAGCTCCACATACACACCCATGGCTGGAGCACCGAAGCAGGGGCTCATTCATCGTCATCCTTCATCCAGAGCTTTCTCTCCGCCCCGCTTTGGCTTTGGCCAAAAATTTTTGGCATAAATGCCATAAACAGTTTATTTAGCAACGGAAAATTAACTGCAGAATGTTGCCAGACCCGTTCCCGGTCCCTTTCCACAGAAGCACAAAAAAAAAAAAAATAAACCATGTGAGAGGAACTGGCAGACAGCCGGGGGACTGATGATGCTACCCAAGTCAACCCATATATACTCGTTTGTAGCATCCATCCCGGTATTGCCCCCGACCAGACCGAACTCCACTCGACGCTTTATGACGTTTTACTTCATGTGCAGCTTCATAATTAAGTGACTCCCAAGGCGGCGGCGGCGGAGAGGGAAGAGACACACACATACACACAAAAACTAGCAGTGGCCGGGGGAAATGGAGGGAGTGGAAGTGGGATGGGGAGACACACTCAGGGGAGCTTTTAGTTTTGAGCCACGTGAGTAGCATCATCGCTTGGGCTTCGGGCCATAAAAACAAGCCCCAAACGAGGTCAACTGAGGGCACTAAAATGCATTTGCTTTATATTCCTTACAATATACGAGTACGTGTATGTACGGGGGGTATATAGGGGGCGGAGGGCATATGACAGGATGTAGGTATAGTTAGAGGTATAGGTGGATAGGAGTGATGCGGGACTTATACAGCTAAAGACGAATATAAAGAGTGTTAGCAGGTCGTTTTGTGTACTTACTAATTTGATGGCTGGTGGTATTAATGGATGATGGCAACTTACCTGGAAAGACAGATAAGGGAGAACACGAAAAGTTTAATATTATTATGTGTGGCGGGCGTGCGGCTTGTGGCGGGAGCAAGGGAACAAGGGAACAAGGGAAGGGCAGGCACTGGGATAATTGGCTAAAACTATAATTATGTCATAATCAGAGGGGGGTGGAAGGCTGTGAAATCTAATCCAGCTGGGACAAAGACTGTAATTAGATCTGATGGAAGATGAAAGCATTTAGGATAAAACTCAGTCTTAAAGACCTCTCTCTATTTGCGCACTCTCTCTCTGTTAAAGACTGGATGGATGTCTCTGCCTCTCCCACTCTCAAGTCTGCTGGAAAAATTGATTATCGACAACACTTTAACTCGCCCAAACCCAAGCACATGGCCCAAAGTTTGCCGAGGGCAAAACCAAAGAGGAAAAAATGTCATAAAAATTCTATTTTCGTATAAAATTTCGAAAGTAATCTAATAAATATTGATTTTCATTCGTCATCGCCACGACAGCGATGGCTATGGCGATGGCGATGGCGATGGCTACGGCTATGGCTATGGCGATGGCGACAACAACAACATTATCATGAGCACCCACAAGGGCCACAGGGGCCACAGGGGCCACGGGAGCTGGAGTGGAAGAGAGTCGTGTAACCCTACACGTGCATAAAGAGAGTGAGTCGAGGACAGGGCAGGGCAGGACAGGACAGGACACGACACGACAGGAACCAGGAGAGGACAGGCGTAGTCAATAGTCGTTATTTGATATAGTCGCCCGACCAACATGATGAAACGTGCCTGGGACCGCCAACGCCGCCGCTGACCAGGACACGGACACGGAGACGGACTAGGAGCAGGAGCGGGAGCAGGAGCGGGAGCAGGAGCTGACCGCACGTAAAGGGAACGGAACCCATCGCTGCAAGGGATGAAATCATGCGCGCAACTCGTTTTTGGTCAAGCATGCCACCCCATGGGGGGAACGGTCCGAGTATACGTGGCTGGGGCTGGGGCAGGGGCAGTAGCGGGAGCGGGAGCGGGAGCAGGACTGTGGGGCAAACAGTTCATTCAATCATTCAAATGTCCTTTGAACTATAAAAATACATGACACTAATAAAGAAAACGAACAAATGACACGACACTGGAAACGCTCGCTAGCTCGCTCTCTCTCTTTCTCTCTCTCGCTCTCTGGCATTCTCTGAAGAGAAGTGAATAGGAAGACGACTGCCCAAAAAGTGCTATTTAGAGCAATTTATAAGCATACTTCGAGTCGCCCCCGGTCACCGGTCCCCAGTCCCCGGTCCCCGCTCCCCGGCACACGACATTTGACATTTACGAGAGAAAGTCCAGCACTGAGGAAGATAGGATCCTTTTTCCTTTACCCACCAGTGAAGTCCCCACTCTGCTTCCCTTTGCATTCGAAAGCACCATAAATTTTTGTGTAGCTATTTATTGCATTTTTATGTAAAATGCCGCTAACGGTAAACCTATATACGAACGTACGTCTTTTGCAGCTCTTTTATACCATTTTGGAAAGTTGTTTACGAGGCCACGAGAAATCGAATTGGGGAAACGCTCGAAGCCCACGCGAAATGACAAAAATTCAAGCAATTAAAGGTGCGCCAGAGGGGAGAGGAATCGAGAGATGGAAGATGGCAGAGAGGATAGGGAAAGCTCCATTCGCTGATTTTTACAAGCATTTTCTATGCATTCACATCGAGGATTGCATACTTTTCGAGGCTTTGGAATGATTTATCTAACATCTACCACGTCTGCACCACATTTTTATGGCCATATTCTCAGGTCGTCCTGCTACCCTGCTTCCCGATTTTCCTCTTCCCATTCCACATAACAATCGGAAAAGCCACAACAACTGGCAGCAGCCATGGCCCGGACCGGCCGGGCCGCATCCGCGTCGGCATCCAGGTTCACGAATACGAACGACCACACAAATCAAAACAACGCACAGCGCCTAAAAAGCTGCTAAGGCCAATGCGAGGTCCTGTGGAGAGAGAAAGGGACTGGGACTGGGACTGGGACTGGGCCTGGGACTGGGACTGGGACTAGGACGGGGGATGTGGATGGGCAGTAAACTACATGAAGGCTTTCTTCTCTCTGCGTCTGTGCCCATGTAATCTCTGTTGACCATAAAGATTTATAGACTATTGTGTGTCGTTCACGTTGCCGACGTCGTCGCGGCAGCCGCAGCAATGAAAAGGAAACTTTTTGCAACTTAGCGCCAAACTTTATGCAATAATTTATATATATTGGGCGCGCGAGCGCTTTGCCCATATAAAATGGCAAAGGTAAGGGCAAAACAAAACCCAAATAGGGGCAAAAACTGAAGAAAAAAAATATCTGGAAAAAACGCAATGCCGACGACCTACACAAAAGGCAATACACATAATGGTTGCAACAACACATGGAGGGGGTGGGCAGGAGAGAGAAAGTTCGGCAACAACAACAACAACAACAACCAATGCCGGCGTGAAGGTAACGCGTGTAGCAATAAGAGCGAAGCAGGAGAGGAATTTAAAGAATAAAAGTTTTAAATGTTTATCTGCAAGTCGAAGCTATCGTACCCTAGGAAACGTAGTTCAAGGCAATCCTCGGACTTTTCTTCATCTGAAAATAGCACCTTATTTAAGGCATTAAATATTATATTTCCCATCCCTTCTCCTTTTCCCTTTCCTTCGCCTAACCCAGTGTACGATATATCGTTCTATAGGATATATATTACTTCTAGCAGCTAATTTTAAGCCTTTCGAAATCTGTAACCAAATATGGAGTACCCTCGATCCACCTAAGCGTATCCAGGAACGTTGCAGGAACGTCCTGGTTTGGCGTTGGCGCGATAAAAAATTAAAAACTTGCTCCTTCGATACACAGCTTAGGTGTAAGACAAGGGAGCGGGGAGGCTGGAATGGGTCGGCAGAGGGGAGGTGGCATGGTTGCAGCACGCGCCAAGTGTAAAAAGAAAAACTTTTCAATGAGTTTTTCCTGTCGGCGGCGGCGGCGTCGTCGTCGTCGTCGGCGTCGGTTATGAGCGTGCCCCTCCGGATTCTTCCTCTGGCGGTTTATTGTTGTTTGCGTTTTAAATAGACTCGAGTGCTGTTGTTGTTGTTGTTGCTGTTGCCGGTGCTGCCGCTGCTGCTGCTGCTGCAGAAGGAGCTGCCGGTTGCAGTCATTGTCTGAAGTGCGTTCGCTACTTTTGCCCCATTGTTGTGGGGCGGAGGAGGGGGGGAGGAAAGGATGCTGGCTGTCCTCGGGACTCGAAATCAATCGATAGTTAATGGAAAATCGTTATTAATGAAAAGTTTACACCCAGCAGCCCCTCTGGACCACCAATTCTCACTCCCCATTTTGGGAGCCAGCAATTGAGCGCTCACTGAGCCATGGCAAAATGCTTGATAAAGTGCAGAAGGCAATAAAAAAACGAGGAGAAAACGGAGAGGAGAGGAAAGGAGCGGAGAGGAGAGGAGGACGAGAAGCAGAACGAGCGTGAGACCAGAAAGAGAATGCTACATTTAAGTAGCAAAGTTTTCCTCTTTTTTCCATCGTAATTTCATTTGAGTGTGAAAAGTTGCACGCACATGGGGCATGAAGGCGGCGGAAGGCAGCGGAAGGCAGGCGGTAGGGCAGACGGGGGGGACGTAGTAGGAAATTGCGGGAAGAAAAGCAAACCTCCGCCCTGCCCTGCCCTGCCCTGTCCTGCCCTGCCACGCTTTTTGTTGCTGCATATTTTCCAGCGCATAAATATTTTATGCATGCAACAAAAGCAGTCAAAACACAATGGCCAAAAAAAAAAAACGTAAGCACTGAAAGGGGAAGAACGGTAGAGGGGGAAGCGGGCAGCGGGGACTGAGACGGCAGCCGAGTTGTTCTGTCTGTTTGTGAAGCATTTGCACCTCTAACAAAGTTGAGAATATTTTTTACAATACGAGTGCGAGTATTTTTTCTGATTGAGGAGTAGAACCCATAAAAGTTTCGCCTTCTTTCGGCCCTGTTCCTTCCTCAATAGTTTAATGGCAGTTTAAGTAGTTTGACAGTCAGCCTAGAGCCGTAATTGATTTGGACCTGAACCCAGTCGGGCCAAATCGCCGATGAGGCTGGCTGGCTGGCTGGCTGGCATCTCCATCTCTCGGTCCTTCGTGATCCATGTTCCGCTTGGAATGGTTTTGTAATCACATCAGCGAGGGCGGCAGAGGCAGGGGCAGAGGAAGGCCAAGGCGTTGCACAATTTTTGGGGGGGCTGATTTATTGCAACAACAAAGTTTTATCATGCATATTTTATGCGTGTAAATGTTGCCGTCATAAAAGCAAGACACACATGAGTGTGCGTATGCCAGTGGCAGTGGCAGTGGCAGTGGCAGTGCGTGTTCCTGCCTCTTCATGTGGGTGGAAATGTGGGTGGAAATGGATTCCCTTTTTTATGCGTACGAGCTGTAATGGCGGCCAATAAAGCAGCCATTCAATGGCAGCAAATTGGCATTTTATTAGCGAACCCATTGCCGGCACTCTCTCCACTCTCTCTTCACCCTGTCCCTCTCTCCTCTCTCTCTCTTTCCGCACTAATTTGGCTCGGCTTGGGCTCGGCGTACTTTGGCGCGTATGTCATAATAAAAATGAGTGTTGAAAACTTTTAACAAACGACAAAATACCAGTCGGAGGAGGTCCTCTTCCTACTGCATCGATCGATAGACTCTTTGGCTCTTCTTTCTCTCTCTCTTTGGGCGAAAGGATGTCCTCCCAAGTTGCGCTTTGAGGTCGTCGCCGCCGTCGCCGCCGCCGTCGTCGCCGTCTAAGGCAGGGCATAACTCAAAGTTTACTCAAGTTACTTGCGCCAGCGACAAGACAGAAAACTTTGTACTTTACATCATTAAAAAGTTTCGCTTTTCTCCTTTTTTTTCAGCGCCCGCTCTCTCTCTCTGTCTCTGTCTCTGTCTCTCTGTTGCCTTTCTCTTCAACTTTCTTTCCATTGACTGACTCCGACTCTGATTGTGATTCTCTGGCTCTGACTAGGAAGCTTAGCAATTGACAGTTGGCCATCAATCCACGGGGAGATGTCGGTGGGGCAGAGGATTGCTTAATTTGTGCGTTTCACAGGAGACTCCCATGACCGCAGGCCGGGCGACAAAAGATGAAAGGACTTCTTCCACTGATTGCAGGCCATCCATCAGCCCGGGAGGATCCCAGAATGTTGCATACATTTAGGCGTGAACAGAAATTCCCGTAATAAACGAGCGCGTAATGGAAAAAACGCCTCCTCCTCGGCCTCCTCTGCATCCTCGGCCTCCTCTGCAACAAATAAATAGTTGCAATGCTCAAGTTCTGGTGCTCTGGTTGGCTGTGCCTGCCACTGGCCACATGCTCGGCTAAGGGTTGGGGCCACCAACGGGGAATACTCGTGGGTCGAGGAGGCAAGGGGTGATAGCTGGGCTTGGGGACTTCCCCTGGCTCATAGTTGCCAGTAGTCGTGGTGGTTGCCTTTTTGTGCCCATGCGCATGGAAAATAGTTGCACAAACTTGCACACAGCACACAAAAAGATAGAAAAAAACCAAGGCATGAAATGAATGGAGCAACAAGAAAAAAAAAACACGTAGAGAAACCCGGAAAACCAGGAAGGAGGAGCTCCCCAAGCTCCGCGAAGTGTCCTGCTTTGTGTGGCTCTTATACGAGTATCTGTGTTAGTGCTTCTGGATGTGTGTGTGTGGGTGTGTGTGTTGGTTGTGCATTGTCACTTGGCTAGTCTCCACCTCCACGGCCAACGAGTACGGGTACCAGAAAGATTTGCATAGAACTTTTCTGGCTGGACAGCACATGTGCCTCTGTCTGGTGGCTGGGGCAGGTCTGGGCAGGGGCAGGGGCAGGGGCTGAGGTTGGAGCAGGGGCTGGGGCTGGGGCGTTAAAGTGTTGCGCTGTGGCAATTATTAAGTTTTCCTTTTCTTGCCGACAATTGCAGTTGTTAGCCTTGGCTCCCTGTGCTTTTCCCTCTATGAATTATGTGCCGGGCCACGCAACGCCGAGCACAAGGCGGCGTATAAGTGACAATTTAGCGGGGGGGAGGCCTAGGTGGCGGTGGCATAGGTGGCAGTGGGGGTACATGTGCGTGGAGCGTTAAATTAAGCCAGACAGGCAGACAATGGAGGTGGAATGAAATGGCTGAAGGCAAAGATTAGTTAGCAAAAGGCGGCAAATTGAAACTGGAGGATTGAAAGGATTGAGATTGAAGATGGCGGATTGATGATTGAAAGTGTTGCAAAAAGGTGAGACAAAAAGGGAGGACCCTAAGCAATATGCTCACAAAATGCTGACAATGGAAGTTGACCTTCCTTCAGATCTGAGAATTCGGATTCTTCCGTTTTGATCCTTGATTTTGTGTCACACATACTCCCGACTCAACTTATTCCAGCTTATGCTTGGTTCTAGTCTCGTCTGGGACAACGTGAATCAAAAGGAATACAACATCATAGGAGATTGGCGGTATCCTCTCTTCTATTAAGGATGTCCTACTTCACTTTGTGCCACTGCCTCTGGATAAATGATGCATATGCATTGCTACATCTATCTCTATCTCAATCTCTATTTCTGGTTTGCATCTGCATCTGGAGCTCCTTCCCGAACTGTATCTGTGTCTCTCTGTATCTGCGAGTAACATGTGTCATGTATTTTTTATATCCCTGCCAAACATCGTCTTTATGCTTTGACAAAATGTATACCATTTGCATATCCTCAGCTGTTGCGGGTCCGGGTCCGGGTCCGCGTCCGCGTCCGGGTCCGCGTCCGTGGCCCCATCCCTATCGCTTTGCTTCTATTGCAGCGCGTTTCGTGTTTTTCCCTTGAAAAATGCACCAAAAGCCAACGAACTGTAACTGGACGTCGTTTTCATCAATATCAATGGGTGAAAATCTGCCCCAGCTCCCATACGCCATACCCCCATACCCCATCCACAGTCCCCCTGCCCAACTCTCATTCTCGTTCTTTCAGTTCAGTCCAGCAACAGAGTTGCAACATATGCTGTGCTATGCTGCAACAGAGAGGTGGCAGATGGGGCACCAACAGCGGCAGCAACAGCAGCAGTGAGGTCTGGTGTGGACAGCAGTGCTTTTGCAATACAACGCATCATTTTTATTGTTTGTCGGCTGCAAGAAAATAGCAACAGCAGCAACAACAGCAACAACAGCAACGTCTATTGAAAATAGAAAGGAAAATGCTGAAAGGCACACCGCCAGGGACGACGGACGACGGGCGATGGCGATGGCGATGACGGGGGCGGTACGGGGTCGGGGCTCGGGGGTTTGTCGAAGGCGGAATCCGTTTCGTGCTTTTGTATTTTTGCACCCAAAAATAGAAAAATGCAACAAAACCAACACACCAACACACAGAAACGGGGAAAAAAATCGAGAGAAATAAGTTGAAATGCGCATTGAAGTGGCGGCGTCTAATGTACCCGAAGGGGTGCTTGGGTGGGGAGGGGGAGGCATGCCGTGGGGGTTACGGCTCTCAGATACATTTCTGAGTTGTTTTGTTGCTGCTGTCGGTTACAATTCCTCAATAAGATATGCGCTTTGGATTTGGCTCTGCAATTTTCGTTTCGCTGGAGTTCGGGAAAGGGAATAGCGAGGCAACCATATATGTGCATGGGGTTGATTAGGTTAGAGCATCTAGAGCAGAGCGGAGGAAATTCAACAAAAGTTGACAGTCCACCGATTCGGGGACCCCCGCGCCCCCGCCCCCCATGCAGGCACAGCCAGGGGCACAGCCATCCCCTGAAAGGGAGCTCAGACGCTAACGACACTATCAACAAGCACCACAAACAACAACCGCATTTAACTATTGTACACTTCACTACCTAATAAGTCTCAATTAAATGTACATAAACCATAACACCTTGTAACATTTGCATGTTTCAGCCGGCAACAAACAAACCCCGCAGCCCTCTCTACCACCCACCCTCCACCCCCCATCGCCTTCGACGCTCGACGCTCGACGCTCGTGGTGTTTGCCTGAACAACTTTCAAAAGTTTCAGCACGCAAACCTTTGGCGAACGCAGAAAACGAGCAGAGCAACAATCAGCCATGAAACACCTGCCCACCCAGAAGGAAACTGTCATTCTGTCAGTGTGTCATTCAATCATTTGCTCATTACTAAAGTCCCTGACATTGTCAATGTCATTGGGAGCGCGCTGCCTACTCACAAGGGGAGTTGCTTGAAGGCAAGGAATGTACTCTTACTGAAATATCAGAGAACTATTCCCGATTCACGTCTCTTTGCCTTAAGGATTTTCTTCTTTGGAGATCGTTGGGCAAAGGACATCGGCAGTTCTTTATACGTTATCCAACCTTCAAGTTCTTTTCGCCGTTTTCCCCCTGATTCAATGTCTCATTTAGGGTTCCTATTGAATATTTTCGATTTGACTTGGGCCCCCCTCCGGTCCCGTTCCCCCCCGCGGTTGTACATTGCATGCGTGCGTTTCAAGTGGCTGTTGCTGTTGCTGTTCTGGGCCGCTTCCTGTCGTAAATAAAACGAAATTCGCTTTTGGCAACTTCCTTGCCACAACACTCCCTTGCAGGTTTTCCACCCCTGGCGGCACCCCTTAATGAATGCGACATTATTTTTTATGAGCTGTCAAACACTATTTTCCATACATTTCTTCTCTCCGGCCGCCCCATCTCCGACAGGTTTTCCCTTGGTTTTCTGTGGCTCGACCCCATCGGGGCCCGTTCCGAGTTTCCTTTTGCCATTTTTATTTATCGCCCTTGAGTGTCTGTGAGTGTTCCTGGGTGTGTGCCTGTGTGTGTGCGTGTGGTTATTGTTATTATTTATATTATTTTTGATAAATGTTTTTGGGAAATTTGTATTTTATTGGTTGTTTATCGACAATTAGCGGTTTTGTTTGCCGAGTTTTCCTTGGCATAATGTTAACATTGTGCCCCCCTCTCTTCCCCTCTCTCTCTCAATCTGAATGGTTTTTCCTCTCTCTCTCTCTTTTTCTTTCATTTGTGTGTATGTTTGTTGATTTATTGACCAAGTGGAAACAACAATAGGCAGGATAACTTAGTTCAAGGAGCTATGAAAGTGGAAGAGGAAACCCCAAAGGCAGGAAAATAATAATATTGTGGCAGGGAAATAATTAGCAGCGAAAGAAATTTAAAATTTAGAAAAATGGAATATAGTATAGTAGAGAAAAACAATCTGTTGCGCCACATAAATAATAATCCGAATCGAAAGAGAGCGAAGCCGAAGCCCTCTTCAAGCGGTTTTGCACTTTGGAGAAATACATTAAAAAAATTATGCAAAATTTATACGGATGAAGTCGCCACCACCACCCTCGCACTTCCCCTGCCACATGCTCAGATACAGAGAGATAAAGAGAGAGAGAGAGAGAGAGAGAGAGAGAGAGAGAGAGAGAGAGGAAAAGGCAAGCATCTGGAAATTGTGTTCACATGACGCACGCATCTGCGTCTGTGAACTGTGAGATTTTCTTTTGGTTTTCCACTGCTTTTTGGTGTTTTTTTGCGCTTTTGTTTACATTTCGATTCAGCTATTTTGAGAAGCCATAAACAAAAGAAAGGAAAACGTGCAGAAGCCAAAGGAAAAGCGAATCAAGAGAAGAGAAAAGAAGGAAATCGGAGATGAGTCGGAAAATGTATAACTAATATAAAAGCGAGTATATACGAGTGCTCGAATACTCGTGCAACAATACAATATACAATATACAATATATAGGGAAACCTAATGAGCTGTGCAGCTTTTGAAGTTGCCTCATTACGATGATCGAATTGAATGGAATCGCAAATGGATCGATAGTCAGATGGAAGACCCACAATTAAGGCGGGCAGCCATAGATAATACCCCAAGGAGGGGGGCGCCATGGGCACCGTGGGCGCCGTGGGCACCAGGGGCGATGGATACGCTCGGGGGTGTGCGTTAATCACGCAAGTAATTCCAATGCCCCGAACAGGCCCGCACCCTCTGCAGCGCCTTCGCTGCCCTGTTGCGATAAGTTTTCCTTGCCACTCATTTTCAGGGGGTGAGTTTTTCCTGCTGTTGCTGCCACAAAGCATAATCAGCGCTAAACATGCCAAGCACAACAAAAGAAAGCAAAAGCGAATGTGGGCGAGGCTGTGGCCCTTTTCCAGGGGAGGGTGCAGTCGGCTAGCTCTCTGCTCTCTGCTCCGTGTTCCCCTGTTCCCTGTTCCCTGTTAACAAAGCTATAAAACTGTCACCTATAATAATCAAGAGTCTCCAAGCCTTGGCCAGAGCCAGGCGCGTGGCTCCGAGCATACATCATAAAAACCCAAATTACTGCAGTCGAGCATTACTTTATTGGGTTCCAGAAAGGCTCTCATTAGAACTAACCAAATGAGTCGTAAAACGACCTTTTTTTGGGGGGCGGCAAAGGTGTGCAAATTAATCGAATTGATTGGAAAAGTCGAATGCGGTTTTACAACAGAGAACCAACGCGTTTCAAGAATGTAACTTTTAAGTTTTTATTTTATTTTATTCCCTTCTGGATACCAAATGTTTCGTTCTTTTATTAAATATTTATATCGAAAGAGAGTTTACAATTTCCAGCTCCTCCAGCTTGTTTTTATTTCCAATTCTTCGCCACGCGAGAGGACTTTCCACTTCTGTTTCTTTAGCCGCTCTTTGGGCAGTATTTATGTTGATTAGGCCGACTTGGGCCAATTTGCCGACTTAGGCAATTACCAGCAAGCCAACAAAAGGCGTTGGCGCTTTTCAATATTTACACGCTTCGCCATCCAATTTCCCCCATCGGACCCCCTCTTAATGGTATGTAAATGCTTGACGGCTTACAAAACACAAGTCCAAGCATAACAATGGCGCGGGCGGGCGGGGGCGAAGTCAAAGGCAAGGAAGGCAACAGAAGCAAAAGTCGAGGAAAAGGCGACCGCAACCCGTTATTATTATTGTTGCATACGTCAAGGCGCTGGCTCTTTGTTTTCTTTTTTGTTTTCACCGCTTTGTTTTCCCAAGTAATTTGCAGTGGCATGTAATTTAATAGCACTCGCAGGCGTACGCCCGAAGAGTGGGTGCGAGTATGTGTGCCACGGCGCTGTTGAATGCGCCCCCAGGTGGGCAGCGAGTCGGGAGTGGCATGTCAAAAGGTAAATTATGCCAGCGGCTGACAAGACAGAGACAAGGCTCCTTTGGTCTCCGGTCTCCGGTCTCCACTCTCTCCTTGTGCGGCATGTGGCCAGGCACCGTTCAAGATTATTGGTTTCAAGGGTAAAATTATGAAATGAAGTGGAAAATTAAGTGTATGATTGTGCCAAGTGCTGCAGGGAGTGCCTACTACACGGAGCTGAGGATGGCGATGGAGATGGAGATGGTGATGGCGTTGAGTGAAGCAGAAGAATGTTTGAAGGGTACACATAGGTGAGGATGAAAGAGGACTGATGGGAGCCACAATTAGGAGAGGTAGAGAGGGCTTTCAAGGGGATAGAGGAGAGATGCAAGCTGGAAGATATTTGAGATTAGTTTTGTAGTTTTTTGCAAACTGTACAGATATTAAAGTATCATCTACTGTTCTAGCCACAAAGCCTAGTCCAGTTCTATCCTCGGAAGCCACAAATTATAGGCTCTTGTACTTGAATAATCAATAAATTGCATACTTTGCAGAATCCTTGCAGAGAACACCATATCTTCATCTGTAGGGATTCTTTCTATTAGTGACTATTCGTTTCTCCATACAAAACTTTTTTATAAGGTTTCCCTGTGCCATTTTCCATTTAAGAACATTTTCTGTACCAAATTATACGACTTTCCTGCATGGAAATGTCTTAGCTGGCAACTTTTCTGTGTCATTCATTGTACTTAGAAGGCTCCCCCGCCCCTGGGTCCTGTCTCTCTTCCTTTGTCGGTATCTCTGAATGACAAAGGAAAAACTGACTTACTAGCAAACCGAGAAATAAAACTTTAAAAAGCAAGTTCGTGTCTGAGTCATAGCCCAAAATGCAATCGCACTGCTCTGAAAATGGAAGGGAGAAAGGACCCCAAGAACTGTGTCAACGACTTTGCTCCACTTAACCATTTAACGAGCGAGTTAGCCAACACGTAATGCCAGCAGCAAAGGGATGTGAAAAAATTCAAAACAAGTGGCACAAAAATATTGAACAACAATAAAGAGAAGAGACATAGATAGAGGAAGAGAACGAGGGCATGAGAGAAATAGAGAGAGAGAGAGAGTATCTTCACCAGAAAAAGCAACAGAGAACGCATGTTTCATTATAGAAATAAACAGAGGAGAGGAGAGAAGAGAAGAGAGGAGGCAGGGACAGGGACAGAGACGGGGCGAACATCCCCTGTCAAGGATGAATGTAAAAACAGACAGAACTGGAATAAGTAGGAAGTGAGTGGGTGGTGGATGAGGAACAGGGCCAGGACACGAGGACACGAGGACACCAGGATACAGAGACATAGAGACATAGAGACACAGGACTCGGGACGCACGCACAAAGCACAACAAAGAACGCCGGCGACGTCATCTAACGCCGCACGCACAAACGCCCCCCTCCTGTGACATTATGCCACCCCATACCATCCCCATGCGACGATGGTAGCACTTGCACCCGATCCTAGACAGCCACCACCATAAAACTGAAATACACAATGAAATTTACGCAATATCCTCCCAAGTAACAGACTTTTCTCTCTAATAAAATCAGAAAATAGAGAATAAAGAATAAAGAATAAAGAAGTATAGGGTATAGAGTATAGAGCGTAGAGTGAATAACTGTAAAGAGGGTGACAAGCGGACAACACCAACAACATGTGATAAAGCAGTCAGCTGAAAGTGAAACAGACAGACAGACAGATGAAGAGAAGGAAGGAGACAGGGTGGCGGGGAGACGGGCAGAGACAGATAGAGCGGACTGTAACGCAACAGAAATAAATGTAAATCCGATTAGAAGTTAAGTTTTTCGAAAATTTCCCAAAGCTGGTTGACAACTTTAAGAGAGAGAGAGAGGGAGAGGGAGAGCAGCGAGGAACAGGCAAAGGGGAAAGCCAGTGGATAAATCAATATGTAGGTTAAAGATAATGGTTATCGGAGCCATATGTTTCACTTAGGAATGTAGGATGTTCCCTCCTATTGTGCCACATAACGGTTTCAATGATATGTATTTTGTATGAAAAGTGGTTTGACGACTTGGAATCTGACAAAATTAGATATTCTCAGAGGCTGGAACTGTTCAAAGTGCGTTCAACTAACTTGATTTAATAGTTCTGTCACAAGTTTGACTGGGAATTTAAAAGCATAGTAAAGTACTTTTGAAATGTTTGTTTTATTTGACCTCTAAATATGGTTAAATAGTTTCTTCCTTCTAATTTGTTCAATTTACACATTTTCGAGCTCCTCTGTATCAACATTTTCATGACTTTCCCTAAGAAATTCAAAGCGCACTTTAATGTGAAGCCAAGCTTCAAAAAATCAGCTAAAAATAAAGATCTTCTCCAATTTGAACCCCCTTCTAAAAACTGCATATTTTCCGGAAGAGGAGCGGGAGAATTAATCAGTCATAACAAAAACACCAGCAGATGTTGGCCAGTGCAAAGATTGCGGCGCGTTAATGGCCCAGAGAGGCAGACGGCCAAAGTGAGAGTCACATTGACCTACACACACACACACACTGATTTTGAATTTCCCACCAGAAAAAATACAATATCACACAGGCACACATACAGAAAGGACATGCATGAAACACAGACACACAGCCGAATGATTAATTGTCAAAATATGTTGAGCAAAGCCAAAAAAAAAGATATTGGGGAAGAGAAAAAGGCGGAGGAGAGCGTAGAAATGGAGAGAGAGAGGGGGGAAAGCGTCACAACAACATAATAAAAAGTGCGTTAGTGTGTGTGTGTGCGGTCATGTATGCATATGTATTTGTATTAAGTTGTCATTACGTGACTCTACGGACAACAAGATTTATTATCATTTTGTCCTCTCTCCGGGACCGCGCCACACACTCCACACTCCACACACACAGCACACAGCACACAGCACTCTGCACTCTGCACTCTCCTGGTTCCTGAACTCTCTTCACTTCTGCCCGCTGCTTATGGTGTGGAAATTCATTCCACTCTCGATTTGATACTCACAGTAACTTGTTGAGCAAACTCAACCTTCGGCTGGCCGACCAATTCAATAATATGAACCATATGGAACGATTTGCTCTTGGACGTGGCGCCTTTGCGAGAAAAAATGGTCAACGCTTTTCTGAATTTTCACTGGGTATTTTCAGTTGTCTGCACCGTTACGAGTACGGGTTTTGTCTTTTAAATAATTTTCTTTTTTTTTAAAGTTTTTTTTGGTAACACTTTTTTTAAAATTTTGTTTTTTGAGTTGCTTTTTCTCTTTGTTTCTGTTGTTTCTGTTGTTGTTTTTTTTGTTGTTGTTTGGGTTTTGTTTTTGTTTTATTGATTTGCTCTTGGAGTGCTTTTGATTCTCTGCGGTTGTCTGTCTCTGGGTTTGGTCTGCTCTAAATGTACTCGTGAGTGTCTATAATAATTTATCTTATCTGTATTTTCCAGTATTTAAACACACACGCGTGTAGTAGTGCTGCTGCTGATGCCCTTCCTCTCTCGCTTCCCAGTAGATCGCCTGCTCGTTTCTAAAATCGAATTAAAATTTGTATTTCATTGTTTTTTTCGTGTCGGGTGTAAGCATGGGTAATTCGGAGCGCTTTTCAGGTACAGTCGGTTTGAAATAATTTCTTTTCGGAAACGTACGTATTTAGATAAGCGTTTCGTGTTTAATTGCTTGGAAATGAGGTGGGGCATGGCCCCGTGCTGAAGGCGGAGGAAATAAATCCAATCCGAAACACTTTGCACAATTTTCGGGGTAAATATTTATTGGTGTTTATTGTTTTTGGCAAAGCAAATTAGTTATTGTTTTAATTCAATGCATGGATTTATTCTTGGAAAACCCTTCAAAGAAACGATTTCATTGAAATTGCATTGGCTTTCAAACTCTAAAAAAATATTTAAAAAAATGTTTGTGCGTACATTTTACTGCACTTAAAAAAAAAATCATTTCCAAGCACTGCACTTTGAATTTCGAGTGTAATTAGACAATATTTTCCAGCACTAGATTAAAAATGTAAAAAAAATTAAAAAAAAAAATAAATATTATTTCAAGCCGTTTACCAGCAAAATATTTCAGACAACCAAAGACACACATGAGCAGTCGAACAAGAAAATGAAAGAATATGTGTAAGGAACTGCACTTAAAAAAATCTTTGAAAAATGTAAATTCTTTTCCTAAGCCCCCAGAAAACTATTAGAAATTGTTAAAGTCATTTAGGAGCATTTTAACACTCGTTGAGAGGCAGAAATGTTCCAATATTGGCCAGGCAAATAATTTAGTTTAATGTGTGCCAATCGGGCCACATCAAAGCGGCCATAAAATATTTTAACCAACCGAAAATACTCCGCATAGTATTTCCAGAAAGCACAGGCCAAAGTCCCAGGCCATAGAACCAAAAATCATGCTCTGTTGGCCAAAAATCATTAAGAGCAATGCCTGTTCAATTAACATGGCCATACTCGTACAAATGCTACCGAAAATATACACTGGGCTCATATGCATGTACATTTATCTTTGTATTGGGAGAACGAGCAGCCAGGCAATCGCACTTCAAATCCAAAAAATACGGCAAACAAAACTGATTTTTTTTTTTTTTTTTGGCAAAAATGGTTTCAATGGGATCTCTCTGGTCTGTCGAGTGCTGGAGAATCGGCGGAATCGGAGGAATGCCATGGAAATGAAAATGAAATTATGGAATGCTCAAAATATTCAAATTCGATGTGAGAAGCATTTTCTCTACTCTGGGTTTGGTTTGGTTTGCTTTTTGGGCCAGCATTTTAATTGAAAATGTTTTCGTGTGCTGCGAGCGTGAAACAATTTTCCGTTTGTTTGTTTATGTAGGCAAATTGGAAAAAATTGAAGACACAAAAAATAACAGAGAGGAAAAAGTGTTTTGGAAAAGTAAGCCCCGTCAAAAAGAGAGCAAAACAACCTGATCGGCAGCCGAGATCTGCTCTTTTTCCAGTTCTATTTGGGCCTTTTGTTTACCAATTATTTCTAATTATTTTTGGGTTTGTTTATGATGGCAGTCGATCTATTTTGAGAGCAAATGTCGATGAGGCGCTGATGAGAGTTGGTACAGAAACAGAAGAGAAACAGAACAAAAATCGGGAATAGGAAATCTGAAATCGGCTTGGGATGATTCGGGAACTGCTTTATGTGTGTGCTATGAGCTATGGGAAATACTTTTGAGCGTGAACTGAGGATGATCTTAGTGGTAATTGCCCTTGCTTACAGATTTAACAGTTATATATTTGAATCGGTTTTTGGTTGTTTTGTGTTTTTGGGTTTTTGAGTAAACGAATTAATAGAGTTTGTTTTCGATTTGTTGGTGAATTTGATTTGATTAAATTTGTTGATATATTTGCAATATATTTTGAAGCGAGTTATTATTTTGTTAAAATTTTAATTGGTTTTTCGTTTCCTTGGTTTTTTGTTTTGTTGAATATTCTAGTTTGTATTATTTTTGTATTTCAATGCAGCGTTTCGGAATAGAAGAACAAATGTCAGACGACAGTCGACGAGAACTATACGAAATATTCCGACTTAACTACACAGAACTCACTAGGCTGAACCTCACGATTGAACTGTACGTGAAAATGTGAAAACACTGAAGAAGGACGGCGCTTTCGAAGGCGAGAAGAACCCCAAAAGACAAACCGAACCGAAACGAAGCGAACCACGAACCGAGGCGAACAACACCGAACGGCAACGAACACCAACGAACTTACAACACATCCGACCAATTCGAACTAGCGAACGCAACAGCCCAACACAGCCGGCAATGGACGAGTACGTAGCGGTAAACAACAATGCACCACCCATCCCACCCACAACACCCACACATCGAAACGTTCGAACGTTCGAGCATGTGTGCTGCGTGGCTCGTTCGGTTCGATGTCGAACGAAAACAAGCAGCAGGAAGTTCGGAAGTTAAGAGCAAGATCTGGGTGGCAGGATGGGTGTCGGGTGTCGCGTGTCGGGTCCTCGATAAGTAACTGATAAGAAAAAGTCCCTTTGCGAACCGTTGTTGTGCTGGAAACTATTATCATTCGATGGATATCTTGAAAAAACTATAATAGAACCCTTTTCTTGGGGCATTTCTCAAGACAAAATCGTATGTTCTCCCATCCATTACAGAGCATAACAAAAACACAACCAAGAATGGAGGGGAAGAGAAAACGACGAAGACCGAATAGCGGCACACAGAGCACACAGGCTGGAAAATACAACAAGGCCTAAAGGGAAAATATACGACCCAACCGACCCAACCGACCCAACCGACCCACTCGTGCTAGCCGAAGCACGCGCAGCCTTTGCTCTCTCACTCGCGGTGCGTTCTCTCTCGCTCTGTCACTCCCTCTCTCTCGTTTGCGGCGAGAGAGCGAGCGAGACGGCTAGCGGCTTGCGCCTTAGATATGTGAGGTGTTTTGTATAGTGGAGCGGAATGCATCTGAGTGGGAGAGCGCGAGAGCAGAGCGCGTGGCTGCCATGTGCCGGGCTTACTGGCTGGCTGGACTGTGCCTACAGTGGGGGTTGGGTAAGTTGCGGTGGAGTGGGGTGTTATGACGAGGCGTTCGGCAGAAGAGAGAGGAGAGCGAACAGCTAAAAACATGTGCGTTTTCCCCGTTTCCCCGTTTGTTTTTGCGTTTTCTGTTTTGACTGGAAAAGCGCTCCTAATCATCGCCTGAATACTTGTATTTATGAAACACATGACTCACAATATATATAATTAAGGCTGGGTAACAGTTTTCCTTTTTTTTTGTTGTGCTGCCAAAAAGCAAACACAGAAAACGTGGCTGGAAAGCTACGCCAATAAGAGCACCTGAGAGAGAACCGCACTGACTAAAGAGAGCCGAGCCTAAAGAGAGATAGATAGTGACTATCTCCGGCACTCCATTCACCGAAATGTTTTCAAAATACATCATTATGATGCTCATGCTGATGCTGACGTTCAAGACAGGAAGAAATTAATATGCGAAACGCAACAATTTTCCCCGAACTACAACAGCAGATCGGGTAGTGGGGAGTGGGGAGTGGTGAGTGGAGGAGTGGAGAAGGGGTCCTTTTGTGCGTTGCTTAAAGCCGGCAACAAAACAAAAACAGCAACAAGAAAAACATCTGCGAGGCATCGAATGTGATGTGAGCCAAGTTTTTGGGGCGCGGCTTGGTTTTTTTTTATTTTTCCGGTTTCCGGCCCTATTTTTGCAGGGGGTTTCCATCTTAGTTGACACACAGTTTTGGTCTTGAAGTCACAATGGATAACTGGTGTCAACGGTGGCTCAGAGAGTGGGTGATAGAACTAAGAGTTATTAGACGATAATGCCAGATGTTAATCAATCAAATGAGCAATTTTCCAACGATTGCGGACATTTTTTGATCAGGATCTGACTGCAATTACAAGTAAATAGAAGTCTTGAATAGTTTTTGAGCAGGAATGGATAGGTTCATGAGTTGAAACCCCTTTTGATGGCGGCTTTCATCGGCTCTAAGCCGGGCTTGAAACAAGTGGAAACACACCAATTTGTGGCTGGGAACGACCAGTGCTGTTAATCTTCCAGCTAATACGCCCAAATCCATCAATAGTCAGCTCGATTCAGTCCAGTTCAGTTGCGTTCAGTCAGTCATTCATTCAAGCTGCTAACAATCTGCGCCCTTGACAGGGTCTGAAACCTAACAACCTGCCAAAGCAGCAATGAATGTCGTCTACTCCGTTGCCTGTCCATCTGGCCCTCTCCTCCCCCCCCCCCCCCCCCATGCCACGAGATGCCACTCCGTTCAAGCGTTATTATTGTAGCTGTTATTCTTTTTTTTTCCCCCTGATATTTTTGCTACGCGCTTTTTGCTTTCGGTTCTTTGTGCGTGGGTGTCTGTTTCTATCTCTCTTTCTATGTGTTTGTGTGTCACTGGGATACGCAAAAGTATCACGCGCCACAATCTCTCTCTCTCTGTCTACCTCTCTAGCTCTGTGTCTCTCTGTTTCGGTCTTGCCTCGAGAGAAGTGGGTACCAGAACCAGAGCATCCTCCCTTCACCATACCATCATCCCCGGCGTTGTCTTGGAGTATTTCAATTTGATATGCTCCACCGATTTTCGCTCATTTCAAGCGCGGGACAACGTTGCCATCATCGCCAGGCGGTTGTTGCTATTGTTTCTCCGCGTTGCGCTTGTCGTCGCCAATTTATCGCATTTTTACTTTGATTTTGCGTTAATTTTTGGACACCAACAGTGACTCCCCCCCCACCCGCCACCCAGTCTTCTCTGGGGAGCTAAAACTCTCCAATGGGGATGTCCCGTGCGTCCGTGTCCAGGCTTGTTGTGTATTTAGCGCTAAATGGTCTGTTGATATTTTCTTTTTTACGCATTTCTCCAGGCAGGCCGAATATGCCAGGAGGCAGTCATGTGTTAAGGCACATAATCAGTGTCAAGATGGCGGTGATGCTATGAAATCAATTGTACAACAAGAGGAAGCATGTTGAGCGGCAATCCTAGTTTCTTAACGGTTATTTAACATCCGGCGTATGTTTCGAAACGGTGTTGAACCGGTTATATCCTGAGGGCACTTAGTTCATGGTTATCCAAGGATATTTCTTGGCGGGCATGAAGCTATTATGAACCCGTTATGCGTGAAAATCTGCCTTTGAGCATTACCGACTCCTGAAATGGCACTGAAATCAATAAAACGTAAAATCACCAATGCTTTTTCTGCCATTTACTTTGGCTTTATGTAGTACGACATTATCTGACACTTTCATGCCCCCAACACGCATCCCCACACACACACACACACACACACGCACACAAACATACTCCTTCAATGTCATTTGGATTTTACATCTTCCATAGACATATACGGACGGACGACAAGTCGTTAGGCCGAGCCGGGCACTCAGAGAGAGAGCCCAGTGCCTCTTTATGCATCAGCGAGCACACAAAAGTGGAAGAGGACGAAGAGGACCACCTCCGGGCCCTCTACCCTCTTGACATGGTCGATATTTATGCGAAAATCAAGCGATAAATCTAAATTATATGCCAGTGCTAAAGCTAAATGCCATGGCAGAAGGAGGAGCAGGAGCAGGAGGAGGAGGAGGAGGAGGAGCAGAAGGAGGCATCATGTGTTGGCCATGACTTGGCTCCTGATCCCAGATCTCTGCTCCCCTTTCCAGCTTCTGTGGCCCTCAAACTGAGCTGCAAATATGTGGGGGATATGAGATGCCATTGTTATGATGATTACGCATCTTGCGAATGAATGGCCCACTTTTCTGTTCGGGCTAATTAAAAACCAAATGAGAGTCGATGCTGATAGACTTTGATTATCATATAATTAGGGGAAAGTTTCTTGTGTTCCACTACATTTGTCATCATCCATCAGGAGCGCCGGCGGTGGCGAGAGAAAGGTCGCAGAATACTTTTCCAAATGCCTGTCAAAAGTTCGGAACAGAACAGAGCCGAGCTGAACCGAAACTGAATGTCCTGTCATACATGTCGCAAAATTTCATTACAACTGCTGCTGCTGCTGCTGCTGCTGCCTCCTTTATTCCTGCTGTGTCGTCAAGTTTTCGTCTGCTGTCAGCCCGAGGGTCAGAGGGCACATCAACAGCATCAGCAGAAACTCTCTTGTGGTCGAAAATTAATGAACATTTCATAAACTGACGGCGGTGCCTACTATCCTATCCTATCCTATCCTATCCTATCCTATCCCATCCTATCTCAGGGACTTGAGCCCGGGCTCACGACCAGAAGCCATCGCAATGTTTGTGGTTTGCCATCATAACTTAATTAACAGCCAGATCCACATGCACAGGCCCATTCCCGTTCCCGCCCCCGTTTCGTCCCCGCACCACCGACTAATTTCAATCCACCCCCCAATCCAGGCCAGCCCGGTCCATCTTTTCATCGGAGATGTGAGCGTGATAGATACTGGGAATGAGTCCTTGTCATCCCTGCTTTGCATCTAACCCAACCGGGGCTGATCAAGTTATAAATAGTATTTCATATTTCACTACCAACGCTCGACCCAAAGAACTATGTCAAAGTAGCATATGTTAAGCCCGGAAAATAGAGGCCAGGAAGCGGCAACACCAACACCAACACCAACCGGCAACCCTTTCAGCCCTTCGGGGGACACGGGAAAAACTTAAGGGCGGCACCGGCACCGGCGACGGCGACGGCGACGGCACCAGCTCGGCAACACAGCTCCCAAACGAACACGTACTCATAATAATATTTCACTTTGGTCCCTTCCCGACCCAAGCTCAACCCCCTCATCCCCTCTTCCCCTCAACCAGTGGGTCTACGTCTCCATCACCGTCTCCGGCCTGTGTTGCTTCTGATAAATTGGCGACAGCGTATAAATTAAGAAATTGTACACTAATTGCGTAAAAAACTTGTTGTTGGCGCATACTTTCAAGCGGTTTTTCAATGCCACCACAAGAAAGAGTGAACGGGGGCGTGGCCGTGGGCGAGGGCGGGCTGTGGGATGTGGGATGCAGGATGTGGAATAGGAAAGGGGCAAAGTGCGTGAAAGTGTTGCCGCATTGTAAAAAGTTTTATTTATCGATTTTGTTTTGCGACCCGCAGCAACCAAATAACCTCCACTCCTCTCCTCGCTGGCTTTCAACCCATTTCAATTCCAATTTTATGTTGTATCAAAAAATTTTAAAGCATACTTTTTGGCGTTTGGCAGCCACCGCCAAGGAGGGGCACGGAATGGAGGGAATGCTCGTGAAAGTAGTAGTATGGGCATGAAGCCGGCAGCGTCATCATCATCTGTGTGTTGCTTTTGCTTTTGAAGTTTGCACAACACAAAAACCGCAAAATCTAATTAACGGGGCGCTTGGTCTTGGTCTTGCCATTGTCGAAGGAGGCAGGGGCCAACAGGGATGGGGGCAAGGAGCTGCCGGGTAGGAGGTAGTTTCCATGAGGTGGCGCGGTTAGCGCGGGTTTTCTTTGCTGTTCCTGGCATCTGGCTGCGGGGGTTTTCTTCCTTATTTTCTTATTTCAGCCGGTGGAACAGAGAACAGCAGAATCGAAAGAAAACCCAAAAAGCATTTAAGAAATGGAAAGTGTTTTCCAGGCAGGTGACAACGCAGCCCTTTTACCGGCAACAACAATTTGACAAGCCACAAGGATCGAAGTCAGATGGCGAGAAATGGGATGGATGTTAGAGGATTATCCCTCTCGGCATCACAAATATCAGATTCACATTAAGCAAACTGAAACTCTTCGTAATCAGCCGACAATTTGAGTTTATTTTATCCTGTGTCTGCTGGGAAATTAATGATATTATATACAAATCTTGACCAATGGCTTCGGAACTTGAGCTTATTTTAAACGCTTAAGACCATTTTCAATCAGTTTCCTATGACTCTGATGACTTTTTCCACAATATGGCAATCTTTTGTGTATTACTGTATATCGTTTATCTCTTATCACATCGTTCTCCCCATTTCTTTCCCATTAATTTCACTTGGGTGAGTTCGCCCATCTTCTGCCACGCTCAACAGCTGTGTCAACTTTAAGTATCATTTAAAGTATTTGGTTTGTTTGTCAAGCTTGTTTTACATACATCATGGAAGATTCTGACGTCCCCTCTCGACTTATCTCCTTCATCTCTCACTCTCCTTTGCTGTCTCTCTCTCACTCTCTCTCTCTCTCTAGCTCTGTCTCCGTACGCTCTATCTGGATTGACAGACCTCAGTTAGTGTCATCATAATCATTTTGTCATTAATATGTCTGACTGGCCACACAGCGCGTCGTCGTTGTCGTCGCCGTCGTCGCCGTCGTCGACGAGGTCCTGTCGCTCCTCCTCGAACTATAACCATCCTCTCACCCCCACCATCTGGTAGTCTCATAATCAGCGGTTTGCTTTTTGTTGTGTTCATTTTGTGTTCGTCCCCCTTAGCCTCCTCTTTGTCGCTTTGTATCTTTGTCTCTTTTTCTCTCCACCGTCTCCTCTTTTTGTTGGAGCCAATCCATTGAATTATATGGATTTTTGCTTGAATAAAATATATACGTACACACTCTTACATTCGTAGATCCCACACCCAAACCCTAGCCCAACATTTCCGTATTTTTATTTGTCTTCTATTCGCTCTCTTTCGCACAGACTTGCTACTTTCTGTCTCTTTCGCTCGCTATCCCTCGCCGTGGCGTGTGTTGAGTTTTGTTTTGGCCATATATCGCAGCATTCAGAAATATTTTTGCTGCTTTCTCGGCTCTGTGATTGACGTTGCCGTTGCCGTTGCCGTTGCTGTTGCCGTTGCCTTGGCTACCACCAGGCTACTGAGATCCCTACAGATTCCCTTTTGGGGGACCCTACTCGCACTTACCCCCCGCCACCCCACTCTCCCTGTTATTGTTTGGGCAAATCATCTGGGCGGCACCCGAAAGCCTGAGTCAAGCATTCACAGCATTTTCGCTCTGCCCTTCGGGTTTCGCTTCTCCTACAATGTGCCCCACTCCTCACATAGACATGTACTCCTTCCTGTACAGATGAATATACTATATGTATAGTATATAGATATGTATATGTGCAGGAAAAGTACTCCTAGGCCCTTATATAAGTACGCTCCCTCGTGTGCCCCCCCTGTTTGTGTCTGTGTCTGTGTCTGTGTCTGCGCCAGTGTCCGTGTGGTGCCATCTCTCCATGCATTTTGACATACTTATGTCGTTTCATGTTTTTGCTGATTTTGCACAAACAAAAAAAAGATGAGGGGCAAAAGAAATCAGTGGCAAAAAGAAAAGTTTGCCTTACTTTGTTCCTCTTTTTTCTCCGTCCGTTTTTTGTTTGTTTGTTCATTGGTTCTCTTTCGGAAAAGCCTCTCTTAAGTGGTCCTGGAAGGCGGGCCTGGAAAGTGCGCATGTGTTGTAGCCATGGCAGTGAATTCGCCCTGTGCCCAAAGAGATTAAGCCACAGCGAATTGCGTCGTGTTCGGAGGAGAGCGTATAAGGAAATTTCCCTTTTGGGAATTTTCCTGAAAGCAGATGATTGAAAAGATGATTGAAAAAGAAGGATGATTGACTTATTTTCTTTTCTTTTCTTCGATTTATTTCCCTCTGACTTCGCTTGGGATATTTCCCCTTAGATTCGCAGCTTGAATTGGCCTTACCTTACCCCTACTGGAACTGGAATGTCTTGCCCCTCGACCACCCACTCTCTTTGATTTTTTTTTTTTTTACTTTGATTTGTTTTCTTACTTTGGCCAGATTTGGTTGAACTTAGCTTTGACTTTTGGCAAAAATCAGTTTCTCTTATCAAAAATATATGAAATCGTGGAGAGCAGTCGAACAGTTGAATCTGTTTAGGAGCCGAACTCCTCATAAATAAATATTTCGAATAGCAGCAACAAGAACAATTGCACGCTCCAGCGCCTGCAACCCGACCACACTCCAGCGTCTATAAATAGTTGCGTTTTTTGTGTTGTTTACACTAGAAGGCTGCCTAATGATTGGCATTGACTGCAGAAGAGTGGCACAGTGCATGGGACACGGGGCATGGGGAGGGAGTGCAGCAGATGCGTAATAGGAGCGGGGGAACGTGCCGCGATGCGTGCCAGATACAAAGCAGTGAGCTACTCGTATATGAGCCAGCGAGCGGCAGCTAATTATTCTAATCAGCAGCAGTGGCAGTGGCAGTGGCAGGCAGGCAGGCAGCCAGGCAGCCAGGCAACCGGGGAAGGCAAGAGCAATTGAACTGCTGTTGACCCCAGATGCAGATGCGGATGAAAGAAAGAAATGGAAATACATATGTATGCGGGGAGAAAGAGAGGGAGTGAGGGAGAGAGGGAGAGAGGTGCCACCATATGGTTGTGGTTGCAGCAAGGCAAGCGAATGTATCTGGCAGATACTTTTAGCACACGCTAATCACAACAAGGCAAACAGTATTTGACGTATTTTGTATAACAAAGTTGCGGATGTCCTTTTTTGAAGTATCTCCCCCTGCCTCTGCCTCTGCCTCTCCCGCCCCGTTTACTTTCTCCTATTCTCCTCCTCCGTTGACGCAGGTAGGCCACGCGAGGAATGCGTTGAACGAAGCGTGAAATATGTGAAACAAAGCGGCAAATGAGCCATGAGATGGATGGCTAAAGTGGAGGAAGATACCACACCAATTAGTTATAGATCAGCATGTTTTTTGAAGCCATAAACTCCCATATTTCTAAATAACAGCCAATCGAATTAGCCGCGAAATCCGTTTGCCAGCAGTAATTTAGCGTATCTGTCACATGCAACTCAATATTTGGCCACTCAATATTTGATTATGGCCAGTGAAATGCGATACAGCCTCTTCTCTTTTCTGTGGACCTCCACAAACGGCTACCTGGTCGGGTCACGCACAGCCCCAAAAAATCAATGCAAATAACAAATGACCAAACAAAACCTCTGAAAAGAGGAGAGGCAAGAGCCCCTCCCCGCTGGGGGCTACAAATCATCATCTGACGATGCGTCACGTCAATAACGAAATGCAGTTGAAAAATTGTTAAAATTGAATTACAGTTGCAAAACGCTGAATCCTGAAAGAGCAGACACTGCCACGCCCATAAACCCATACACTCAGACCTAGGCATCGAGCCAAAGCCAGAACCAGAACCAGATACATGGAGAGGATGATATGGTGGGGGGGGGGACAGAAAAAAGTCAACGCATATGAAAAACGACAGAAGGAGGCGCCTTTTTTTGTCGAGGCAGGGAGTCACATCTGCATATCCTTCAGCAAATAGACAACAAATTGCAATGTGATATACAGTTGAGTTGATGGCCACGTTGTCCTGGTTCTGTCCCTGTGTCCTGCTTGCAGCACCGCGCTCCTGCTCCTGCTCCTGCCGCTGCCGCTGCTGCTGTTGGACAGCGGTGAAAATTGATAAAATGATATTGATGAATTGCACATGGCAATGAAAGTCGAGGGATGGCGGCAGCCAGCGGCCAGCGGCAGGGAAATTGCATCAGGCATCAGACATCAGGCATCAGGCATCGGGCATCGGGCCTTCAGCAGCCTCCACGTCCGATGATGATGAAAAATTAGCTTCAGGCTTCATCGACGGCGGCTTCTTCGCTTCTCCAGAGATGCGTGAGTGCGCAAATAGTTAGCGCCTCCAGGGCAGGCAATACTTCAGGGGAACTGAGCAAGATTAATGAAGGGATTCGGCCTGGGGGCTGGTCGATAAGGGGAGACCACACGAAAACAGGTAGCGTCCAGTGCACTTAGAAATCGAGCCGAGCACTTTAAAGGTAAACATTCACACATGTATCGGTGGCCTTATTTCAAACATTCGAAATAGATTTTACCAGAAGAACGTAAACCCTATATCCATATGGGCTAATCATTTCTCTTATAGTCGAAAAATAGGTGACCTAAGGAGATTAGAGTAAGTTAAGGTACGTTCTCATTACATCAACAAGTTCTTCATATAAATTGTTCTCCAATAAGTGATCGGTCTATTCATAAAAGACGATATGTCGGTTTGCTCTATGGTGTCGCAGATTTTAAATGATATACGATCGATCCTTGGCCAATTTCGATACTCCCTTCACTGCTTGACCTCTTTCTTTGATTCGTACATAAATCTTCAATATCTTGTCGCAAGCCAACCTTCATTTTGTGCTGTCCACTTTCTCGACTCTATTTATAGGCCCTCTCATTCGTTCTGTCTCTGCCACTCGAACATTTAAGCATTCATTTGAATTTATTGCCATTTCCATTCCATTTGCTTGAGGCAGTCGCTTGCCACAGCATTTCATATTATAGTTTCCTTCATCACATTTGTTTTCGGTGGTGGGGGTGTCGGGGCGGAAAAGGATATTTTTCACCTGGACAACCACACAGCGGGGCAGAGGGGGTGGAAGGGTGATGGGGGGGCGTGCGGTACTTCCCTTTGTCTACACAAAAATTTATAAGCGCCTTGCGATGTTTTGTTGTTATTTAAGACAAAACCCCAAAACGCAATTCGTGTAGTTTGCTATACAATAAATAAAACAAGAGCTTCCCTTTCTCTCTCTCTCTCTCTCTCTCTCTCGTAAACTACCCCTTCCCTTCTGCTCTATACCTATACTCCATCTCCTTCTCTCTGGCTGTGTGTTCAGTTTATATAAACTTAGATAACAAACAGCTTGGTTATTTATTTTTCTTAATATTAACGTCAACATTCAGCGCACATGTTGCACGCATAGAATGCCACCCGCTGCTTGGGGCTCAGACACAGACATAGATAAAGTCATTTACACAAACACACAAAGACATACACATGCACACGCACACGCACACAGGCAGACACAGATACAGATACTGTGACTCTTGTAATATTTGTTGCCATCTTACAGGCGATGGGCAGTAGGGCGTAGGAGGATTGAAGGCGGATGGGGATGGCGGCGAGGTGTGCAAGTAAATCACATCAACAACATTGCTTAAATTTATAACTGTATATCGGGCTGTATCTTAAGAGAGGGGAGGGGGAGTGCGGTGTAGGAGGGGCGAATAAGAACGCGTGTGCTTGTGTATTTATGTTGGCTTCTTCCACCCACTTAGGCATGGTTATTCCCGACTTTATTAAGCCAAAACACGTTGCATAGCTGCTAAGCACGCTCAAATAAATGTATGTGCGAGCATACGAAAGAGAGTCAAATCAGTTGGCTTAAACGGGAACAGGTAGCACGGGGAGGTGGTACACAGAGGAAAGAGTGAAAGGAACTACAAGTGGAAAACAATGGTAGGATTGAACTAAATGAAGTCCACCTGTGAAGGTAAATTAAAGAAGAGAACCCATAAAGAGCTCAAAGCAACACAAAATAAAAGGTGAGACGATATAGAAGAGACTGGAAAGTAAGTAAAAACATGCATAGAAGAGAGGTACGAGTATAAGTAACTTGCCAACATTAACGTAGCAGGAATAAAAGTAAATATTTGAAAATAGCACCTTTTACGTCCCAGGAAATAATTCACAACCTTTCGCTGGCCCGAAAAAATATTCGAATAAATCAAAAGGCGACATTCAAAGCACATTGTGCTGGCTTCGCACAAATTGCTACGATCCCTGGCCAAGTCACAACAGGAAGATAAATAGAGGACCTGGGAGAACGGGAGAGCTGCTCCCAAACGACTATGAAAAGTGTGGCCACATTAGCAGCTAGCTATGGCCGCAGCGAAAATCCAAAGCCAAATGTACGGAATACTCGTATTTTGATTAGCATCAAAAATGCAAAATGCACTTCTGTGGAAATATCTTTTGTCAACAGCTCTGCGAAACTCTTTCGAGGACGCGTTCTTGAGTGAATTTGTAGGGAGAACTATTTGACAAGCGTTAATCAATCAGAAGCAGAGTGAAGTCTGGCAGAGATGTACATATGACAGCAGCCAAAACCTTTTTAATAATATTTCCCAGCCATCCAGTCATCCCTCCCACTTAGACAGCCGACCCTCACCCACTGAGGCAGTCAGGCAGTCCGGCAGTCCGTCCGTCCGGCAGTCAGCGAAAGGCGGCTTCTTGTCAGAGGTAGAAAGCTAAAAACGATGGAAAGAACAAATGGAGAAGGCCAGAAATAGGATGGAGTCTTGGGGCAATACGAAGTGGAGATGCCCTGATAAGGGATCCCAAACGATTGAAAGTATTGAAATAAATTAAAATCAATCAATGAAATACAAAATTGTAAAGAGTTTCATTAACTATTGTTTCTTAAAAGATCTTCAAAAAAGAACCATAGCAGATGTACTGGTCACTTGAGTGAGGGTATCAAATGTTGGAAAAATTTGGACATCAGAGCATTAGGCACGCACTCGCCAGGGATTTAAGAGGCATGGCTATGGGGGCCCCTCGGGCTGGTCAACGAGATGGAGGACGTTTCCAGATTGGATAGATGTGCGTCGACTTCTTGGGCAGTTCACCTTAAGCTCGAGACTTTTGCGGGTCTAAGAAATTGCCAAATTTAATAAACTTAAAAGGGTGTGCATGTGTGGGTCTGTCTGTATCTGTCAGATACTCACCCACGCACACACGCACACTGACGCAGTCAGTGTAATCAGCAACAACTTGAGTTGTCAATAAAATTGTGATTTCTTAGGACAGGAAGTGGTGATGGGGATAAGGGTAGGACGAAGGAAAACAGATTATTATATTGTTTGGATAGCCATAAAAATTGTAGCAAGAACCCACCTGCCGCCGCCGCCGCCGCCACCGCCACCACCACCGCCACTGCCACGCATCCCATCCCTCTTAAAGAACCTTTTACACCTGTAGTCCAAGGCAGGAAAATGGTTTAAAAATTTATAGTAATGCGCCTATGGCCAGGCAACACATTTCCGCAAGCAGCTGGCACACACATGGAAAGGCGGAGGAAGGCCGCAGGATAATAAAGGAAATTGCTGGGCAATTTCTGTGGGGCTCTGAAAGAGGCAGAGTCTGAGGCTGAGGCTGAGACTGTGGCGTTGTCTAATAAAACTAAGTGGAAGGTATCGTGTTGGCAGATAACCGAAAATTGATATTTAATGGGAGTTCTCTCATTTTTAAATTGACATTAAAATCCAGTGGAATCGCGGCAGGACGGCAGATCCCTACTCGTCCTGCTCCTCGTTATATATATAAGGAGTTCATAATGCCCCCGCGTAGTCCCTGGATCTGCCTTTATATCTGGCCTATATTCCTATTCCTCTACGTCAAAGTCAAGAAAGTCTGACAGAGTTACGCGTGGCAAACCATGTAAATCAATCAGTTCGGCCTGTCCCCTGCATCCCTCTTCTTATATAAGCATATCTTCCCCACAGTGACGTATGGGATGTACGTCATGCATCATTGATGTAGAAAATGATTTAATGCTATTATTGGAACAGCACGGAAGGGCTCTCATGTCTTGCCACGAGGACTGCCTGCCTGCTGGTGACAGTTCCGTTTTATTGAATTTTATTTGCGAAAGGGTTGCGCAACAGGCACATGGATTGGGACGCACATGATGAAAGGATGCAATACTCTTTTGAAGATGATCAGGATTGGACTATCTTCTATATATGTATGTATACGTATTTACCTATCCTCCAACCTAAAAGTTCCATCTGTTCTTCCTCCCTCAGAGGGATTCCTTAGGTCTTTCTATACACTTTCCCCTATTCTTCTAGTTTCAGCAATAAAGTATTTCTTCATCTTTTGTACTTTCTCTTCGGGCAACAAACAGGCGACTTAAGTGTGCTTTCCAAAGAAGCAAGGGTCCGTCCCTTTTCCCCCGTACAACCAACCCACTCGAATTTTTGGGTGCGTGCTGGAAAAGTTTTTTCTTCTTTCTGTTTTGGGATGGAGCAAAGTTTTTGGGATGCTTCCCAAACAAGGCTCACCAACAACAATGAGAAATATTGATACTAAAATATAAAATCTTCCTGTGGTGGAGGGCGGCTCTAGGGGTGTTCCTGGGTCTATAAGGTAGACAAAGTACAAATATGAAAATTCAAGGAGAGCGAAGCAGAAAAGAGCGACCGCCACTCATGTGGACACTTTGACATACAAATTTACAAGTTTGTTGTTACTTTTTCGTAGATCCCCAAATACAGAAAACACTTGAAAGCGATTTCGCTCTCGCTCTCTCTTTCTCTGTATCTTTCCTATCTCCCTCTCTCTAAGTCTCTTTAGCTACGTTGCCCTCTCTGTTTTTCTTTGGGGTCTTCTCCGCTGTTTGTTGAGACCAAAAGTATTGATGAACAGTTGTTTGTTGTTGTCGCCGGCAATGGCAATGGCAATGGCAGCAACTTATTAGAAAGTCCACACGTACACGAACACGCACACACACTCACACACACACACACACACACACGAAAACAATCAGGGGGCATAGCTGTATGAGTGTGTATGCGTGCAGAGTCAATAAAATAAACGCTGTATGTTTGCGGGCAGAGAAAATGACTGAAAGAGGGAGAGGAGGGCTCTGCCCGCCCAAAAGTAGGCAACATATTAGGCATACATATCAAAGTTTCTTTCCTTTGGTGGAATGCGCTTCTGGGGTTAGGGAATTTCAGGGCATATGCAATGCCCAGCTCTATATGTATATTGAAATCTGAAAGAATGCAACTATGTGCTACTTTTTCTCTGTAGTGGGAATAAAAGTTGTATGTCTAACAACTATGGTTGGAATTATAAAATTGGCTGAACAACAAGATCTTGGGCAGTTCCCTCATCTTTTTCAATCATTTATTAATTTGTAAGAGCATCCAAGCGTGTCTTTTGCCGTTCCCAATCTTTGGTTCCAACAATCGCCACTCATTTTTCGCAGTTTTTCCCAGAGCTGCCTCCTGTGATGCTCCTGCCCTGCCCTGCCCCGCTCATGTTGTTGCTGCCCTTGTTCGGTGGTGGTGGTGGTGTTGGCAACTTTCTGCAGTAAATGGTATTTATGTTGGTTTAGTAAACTTTGACGATAACGCTGAATGGTTCAGTAGGATGCAGCAGGAGACTCATTTCAAAGCAGAATGGGAAGTGAGGCTAGGACTGGAACTGGGACTGGGACTGGGACTCGGAATGAGGGAAGCAGACGGTCTGTGCATCGAACGTTGGTTGTTGCGTTGACGACCTCAACAACATCATGTAGAATTACGAGTATTTGAAAAGTTTTACAAGTAATTTATTTAGGCGCAAGTTTTTGAGACTCTTCTTTGGCAGAGAATGGAAGGGATAGGGATTGCTTGCGTGCGGATGATGGCACATCGACAGCTTTGGCCTTCCGAGCATGTGTTGCGGTTATGAGCAAACAAATATAAAAGTATCCCGCCGAAATGGCTTACAAGTACATCAAATTTTCATAAATTAGGCATGCATAAATAAGGCAGTGCTGCGGAAAAACTTTTTTCGTTTTTTTTTTCTGGCCTTTCAGTGACTCTGTAGCGCCCTGTACCGCTATGTGCCCCTGAGCACGGATCGAGGTCGAGCTGTTTCATGAGTGTCATGAGCTGGCGAAAATTATGTAACGCATAATTCATCAAATAAAAGGGGGGTGGAAGGGAAGAGAAAGAGTGTGTGCAAATTGCAACAAATTCTGTGCCAAAATTCAGTGAAATATGTCTGATCATCATCAGGGCCACGTCTCAATATGGCCAAATAGAAAAACTATAATGAAATGGGCGGCCAACAACTGTCCACTCATGAAGCAGCCACCAATGAAGATGAAGATGTCCCGGGAAAACTTTTCCCCTTCCTTGCTGGCTAATGAAATGGCCGAGTCCGGGACAGAGATGGATGGATAAGTGGTTCGTTGAGGAGTTCAACCAGGGCCAAACGGAATGTTCTGCCTCATGAATTCGGAGAGGTGTAGGCGATTATTAGATGTTTGACAGCTGGCAAAGATGGGGGCAAAGATGGGGGTGATTCTCCACAAACTCCGGCTGGACTCCGCCGGCGGGGCACATTTTTGTTTTTGTTTTGCCAAGATACGACGGACGACGACAGTAAGGAGTGAAATTTAATGAAACTAAAACCAAGGAACCCTCCGTTGAGTCTTAGCCTTGGCCGTAAGTAAATAAACAGCTAACACACATATGTACTAGTATATGTTCGTGTATGTGCTTGGATCTTTCCATGTCTTACTGTCCCTCATATTAATTACAGTCCTTGGAAGTCAGCTGAGTTGCCCGCGGGCGACAAGGATGCCTCGACTCAACTCAAAGTAATTAAAATTAAATCTCAAACTAATTATTATTGAACTTGGCTCGGATAAATCATCTCTCTCGCTCTCGCTCTCGCTCTCGCTCTTATTCTCTCCCTGTCTATCTTTCCGTGGGTTGCCCAGCGGTTATTTTCGGGGATTCCGATTCCAGACCAGATTTAATAATATTTTATCAAGGTTATCAAAAGGTTGGTATTAAAGCATACGCTCGTAGCAGAGCATCAAAATTTATGGTTTGGTAGTTTCTCTTGTCTCCCGACTGAATCATTAAGCGACATTTGTTTGCGCTTCACTAATTACAACAACTATTAGAAAGAGATAGACAGAGCGAGAGAAAGGGAAAGAGAGAAACGACAAGAATCAAAAAATTCGAACTGCAATCGCACCGAAAATAATATAATCTAATTGGGAACACATGCTAAGAGACACAGAGAATCATAGATAGCAAGAGACATGAGAGAGAGAGAGAGAGTGGGAGAAAGAGAGATATTAATCTCTCACTAAAAGTCACAAATGCTGCAACCGAATATTGTTTCACCAACATTTTTCACACTCGAACACGCCAAAGCCAAAAAAAAGTTATGCTCTACAAACTACAAACAAAAATCCGATTATGAAATCTTAAATATATACATTTTTTAGATGAACATAAATGCATTTAATTTCTGTTTATTAATACGCTTGGCCAGCGGAAAAAGTATCTCTGTTTTTTCGGGGTGAAAAATAGAAGTAGATAACATTTTGTGGGAGCACATGAATGCGAGTATGCTAATGAGGGTAAACCAACGAGCCGTGTTCCCAAAGGATGACAGAAGTATAAACCGAAACCCGGTGGAAAATATATTGAAAAGCTCTGTAGCAAACTATACAATCTCTCAATTTCTGGCAACTATAGTATTCAAACTCTGCTTCTGAACCATTTTTGTCCAATAAAAAATATAGCAAACCTACAAAATGCAGAAGCTTCTGCTTCATCCAAAGAATAGTTGTAGAATTTCATGAGAAATCATTTCCTGGAATGGTCCTGCCATAATATCGTTGCACTCCGCTCCTCGTGTATGCTAATGCATTTGTCAATAATTAAGTAAAGTTGCATGCAGTGTAAACATTCCTCACTAATTGTTGCTTCAGCGCGTGGAATTCCGTTTCGCCTGTTTTTATTATTTTAGCACAATATTTTTGTTGCCAAGTGGAACATTTTCTCGTACTTTTTCCCCCCGTTTACGCATTTTTCAGTCAGGTTACTGTTGCGTTGCTGTTGTTTTTCCAACATATTTGCGTTTATATAGCGTAGAAAATGTTTATTTATTAAGCACACATATAAATTTGTATTATGAGCGCTGACTAAATCAACAAAGCGTATTTAGTAGCCCCCAGCTGGAGGGTTGGGTTTCGCCCGAGTGGTTCATACGAGCCCTGGGTCCTGGGTCCTGGGTCCAGGGCGGGTGTATCCTGAAGTGGATATTTCCACGGACAACTCCGTAATTAGAGTTTCGTGGTCAAAGTTAATTGTTACCACAGCAAATATTTACAGGTGGGATTTTCTAATAGGACTCGAATGATAGATAACTATCGCGTATTCAGTCCCTGAAACTTTCTCTTGGGTCTCCTCGCTCTCCAGTGGCATCGATAGCTTTTTATTGGAAAGGCTTTCCAACTTTTTCCATCCAATTTGCCTGGACTTCCCCCTGTGCTTGGCTTGGCCCGGCTCGGCTCCATTTGGCTGGTCTGTCTTCTAATTAAGCCTCAATTGGCTTGGCCCGGGTCTATCGCATTACGCAGGCCCTGCGAAACTTTTATCCGATCCGCCGAAGTTGCTGGCATCGGATCGGGTATATGCGGTCACAATCATCGCGTTGACAGTTTCCGTACCCGTGATGGGTTTTCCACTTCCTCTAGAGCCTTGGGCAACTCTCTATCCCCTTCTCCGCTCGAAATTTTACATATTAAGGCCGCAACGCGTTTGGCATTTTAAAAAAACAAAAGAAGAGCTGAAAAAAAGGATTTGCCGGGGCAAAGGTGGACGTGTTGACGACTCCTTTTTTCCAAGTCGTTTGCTCATCAAAGAACAGGCGAAGAAGGGGAGGGAGAAGGAAAAGAAATCAGTTGAAAGCTTTGAGCGGCATTAATTGGATTTCAATCTGAATGGGGAGGGTAGGCGGGGTAGGTACAGGGGGTGTTAATACTGAGTTAGGGTTGTCGCGCGTAATGAGAGAAGGACATTTTTCCCGGCGACGTGGAAAATGTTTCAGTTTTCTTGTTGAAAAAACCTTTTTGCCTGGGTTGGCCCTTCGGCTAGTATTTGACACACAAGCCGCCATTTTGCTTGTGGAAGGGAGAATACTTGGAATACCCTGGCCATCCGGACAATCGGGAATGTCTGGTTCTAAAAAAAAGGACAATTTCCGTATGATTTGGCTTGTTTTGGTGGCTCAAAGGGTATTCATTTAAGTCGACTACTACCTCACGTAATTTCTCATTTGATGAGCCCCACATTTGTTGGTCTTTGCATTTGACAGTTTCGCTTCGCTTTTGCATTAATTTCGCTAATTTTGACAGGTTCCTGGGGCTGAGGGGGCTGCTACGTTCCACGTTCCACGCTCCTGGTTTGGGGTTCGGGCTGGTTTCCTTCCAGTTTCTTTCTTCGATTTGGCCTGGCACGGATTTCCTAGTAATTTATTTTTAATTTCAGCTCTAGACCTTTAGCCCGGCCAGAGACTGCCGCTGAGAGCTGCGTAATTATGCGTCTAATGAGACAACAAAGCAAGGTCAGGACTATCTGAAGGGATGGATGGATGGATGGATGGGGAAAGGGTTGCTCAGATTAGAAAAGAAACGAAGGAAAAGTCTCTCCAATTTGCATAATTGCACCGATTTTTCTTTCTCTTCGGCTCGGGCGCTTTTTCAGCGCCCTTTTAATTGACAAAATTGTTGATTAATTGCTTTCGACCGCAGTGCCAGGCTCAATTAGGCGAGAACTTGCTTCGGACGGACATGTGGATGATCGAAGCCAACTTCTGCCTTGTATTTTAATTGTCTCCGACATTTATGGCCGACAGCACTCTGACCCCCATATCCCCCCTCCATCTATACCAACCCCCCGCTCGGTGTCTCATTTTGACCAATTTGCTTAATGGCCATAATATTTGTTTAGTCAAAGCAAACACAACAACAACGCTGGATAATGACGGGGTCCATAAAAAAAACCGAGGCCCATAAAAATAATGCATAAATAAAAGCAAATAAATGACAGCATGTAAAAAAGAAGCAAAGAACGGCTAGCCCCATAGTCGTAGCCTTTGATACCCTTCAAGATGGTTCCTTCTGAACTCAGCTTTATAATCTAATCGAATCTAATTCATTTCTTGCATTATCAATGGAAATACAAAAGTATGCCGTAACCGATATCCTTATAAATATAATTTTTCCTTAGTCGTGTGTGCGTTTCAAACGTCTGAGCAAAATCATATCAGCCCCTGAAAGAGCACACAAAATAGGGTAGGAAAGGGGAGGGTGAGTGGAAGACCTGGTCTATATGGGGCTGCTGGCCTCATAAACAGAACAAATGTTTTCTTGGCCTGGTTCCGAGGCGTGGGTTGTAGTCGAGTAGTTAGTACAGTGAATGTCAAATTTGTGTGGCTTATTAATTGTTTTTGTCGTTTCCTATACTGTCATCTGTGTTAGTCTAATTAAGACTAAAATTTTTGTTTTATTTTCCCAGTTTTCTTTTTATTTGCCCAAGCTAACGAGTCTGAAGCCGTTGTGGCAAATTAACGCCGTGACAAACAATCATAAAAGAGCAAGTGCAGCTCCAAACCTATCACCTAACCAGGGATATGGCATCCTCTCAGGTTGCAGTGCAACCACTGCACCAGCACACAAATTGGCATTAGAGTACCCATTAAAAAATTGTGTACGAAAACACGAATCGCTGCACAGATCGCGTTCGCCATTCTAATGACTTCCACTGGCCAGTTTGTAATTACGCATTATTCAAATTACAAATTTGCAGCAACAACCAGGACAGCCAGGACCTGGCCACAGAACAGGAGCAATCGGAGTCGCAACAGCAGCAGAAACAGCAGCGGGAGCGGTAGCGGGAGGCATCTGGAAATTTAAACTCTAAACAGGCGCAAAAACAGACGGCGGACCACAAAAATCGGGTCAACTCGAATGACAAATGTGTCGGGTAGTCGGGCGGCAGGCGAGAGGCGAGAGGCAGGGGAGAGGTCTATCCCTATTATGGAAGGTGAGGGTCAGTGCATAACATCCCGGTACCCGTACCCCTTCAGGAATATGTTTAAATGCTGCCTGGTCGGGCAGGGTGCTCTCTGTTTTTCGGTTTGACTTTCAAAATGTCAAATACATTAAACGTGCATTTGCGTTGGGGTTAGTTGCGATTTGGTGGCATAGCCAGCCACAAAGCAGGAGCGCAGCAGTGCTGGAGTGTGGGAGTGCTGGAGAGTGGGAGAGAGTGGTGTGGCAAGCAGATCGAAAGAGTCGTTTAGAGCCCCTGACAGTTGAAATTTACCTTTTGGCCATAATGACATCACGTACACAAAAGGTGTGTGTCCTTCTGAGCCCACCTTTCTCCCTCTCCCACTCTCTCTCTCTCTCACTCTCTCTCTCCAGCTCCCCTCGAACTCGTGTTTCGCTTGTCCATATGCTATTTGTTGCATACTTTTGGCCACTCTGCAGTGGAGAGGGGCAGCAGAGCGAAGCCGGAGCCGGAGGTACATATGTGTACGCTTTTGTGGCTTACAGGCTGAAAGCCGAGCGCCGTTGCTAATGCGAATCCGAAAATGGAGCCAATGAACAATCACATAAAACAAATTACACGAAAAGTTGCAGGTTCCAAAGCCCGCAAAAGTATGCTACAAAATGCAAGTACCCAGAGCTGCATTACTGGGTACTGGCCGAGGGCTACAACGGCTGTGGAATACTCTCGTTAAGGAAGCGTAGAGGACTATTTAAAGGGAGCATCGACCAAGTAGAGTAGAGCTGTAACAAATGTGTGTGAGCCCTTTACAATAAGTTTGTATAGGATTCCAGGAAGAGTTCTTTCTTTCTGTTTACACAGTGAACTAGTACGAATTTTCTCCTCCATTTGAACTTTTTTCCATTTTAATAGTTCTTGGAATGGAAATTGGAATATCCTCATTATAATTATTTCAGTAACCAAATGAATTATAGACCAATGTTAAGGGTCTCCTTCTTTCATTAAAATGCCATCTGAACTCCTTTTTTCAGAAACTCCTTACTACCCTTTACTTTTTCTCCCTTTAGTGTTGGCATAATGCAAGTGAATTTCCGAGCAATGACCAGGTAAGTCTTTTGCTAAGCGTTTTGAATGCGACACAGGGACAAAGAGAGATAATAGAGAATAGGGAAGCGACTGCAGCAAATCTTCACAATCAACGCTCCTCATGGCGGCTGCTTTGGTTCCCTGGTTTTTGGTATGGGGCGTGGGGTGTGGGGGCGTGGCGCGGAGCCCAGTTACCAAACTGACTGTGAGATAATCAAATGAAAAAACGTAAATGTCTCGTTAAATTGCACAGAAATTAGATTTTTTTGTGCTGGCTGGCTCGCTTTTTCGTACTGGCTTTTCCCGGACTCTTTCTCTCTCTGTCGCTTTTCTGTTTCCCCATGAAAATCAGAGCATGACCACTGTCTATATGTATGTGTGTGTGAATGTGTGCCTTGCTGTGGAGCGGGTTTTGTGTGGGGCCTGTGTGAAAAATCAAATTAAGTATACGTAAAACGCGAACAGCTACAGGACATCCCCAGGTCCAGAGCCAGGACATCGCCATCTCCATCTACTGGCTTCGCAGCTGCCGCTGCTGCTGCGCTGATGCTGAAAATCAAGGCGAGTTGTCGATTGGTAAAAGCTTTTAAGGTGCCCCGATAAAGCTGGTAGGGTGGGGGAGGAGGGTGGTTGGGGGCTGTAGCTGTAGCTGCAGCTGGAGGCACCCCACGCTAAAAGCCAACTACTGTGCTACCTTTAATTGGATTAGAGGTGTATGGGTGTGCGTGTGCGAGAGCGTGGGAGTGCTGATGGTGCCGGTGATGTCCACATAGACGAGGGTTGGCCAAACACCAAAAGTTGTGAAAAGCATAAGTTTGCATTTTTATGAAGTTGGCTAACCATATGGCACATGCAGCAGGACCAGGAGCAGGAGAAGGAGCAGGATTTGGCTAAATGAATGGCATTTTGGGGATGGAGTGGTGAGTCGTGTGACTCAGGTGTTGAAGGGTGTAGTTGAAGGTCGAGGTGTGAAACTGCACTGATGTTGGGCTTAAGAGATTGCAGGAGAGCAATCTTCTCCCTGAGGGAAGATTCGTACCACATTTTCTCGTAAATAGTTGAGGGCTCATTTTGTAGTCCATTTATCGTATCGCTAACTCGATTAACCTGCCGCCCCTTCCGCGGATCGTTTACTGAGGCCTTTTGCTCAAATATTCATAAATACGTTTACAGCAGCAGAACGCAGCAGAACGCAGAACATTTCGGCTACAAAGCGAATTGGTTATTAACGTCCAACGGGGGGTACACGGAAACCCCCTTCCTCTCTCTCTCTTTCTCTCTCTCTGATAGCATTGGGCTGTGCATTTTAATTTAATTAAAAGTTATGGCAAATGTAGCGTTAAGGGAACGGGTCCGGGAGAGGGGCTGGTAAAGGGGGAAGCCAATAATAAACCAAATTATTGCATGTATCAATGAGTTTGCATGTGTTTCTGTGTTTGTTTGTGCGATGGAAGGGGATCCTGCTGCTGATGCTGCTGTTGATGTTGCCTGCAATTAAACGCAGCTGCCACACAGAGAGAAAGAGAGAGAGAGAGCGAAGAGGTAGACAGAGAGAGAGAGAGAGAGAAGGGCAGAAAGAGGGAGAGCGTCAGTTCAGAGTGCGCTTCATTCCGTTTATGGGCCGTGTTCCTGTGGCTTTTGAGCTTTTTGTGCGCCAAAACATTTGCCCTGCCATAATTGAGTTAGGCATTCACTACGTACACACACACACACACACACACACACTGGCTCACTTGAATACTTCCACAGTATAACTTTACTTTAGCATACTTTTGTGCGGCAGAAGTTGAACCTTTTGTTTATGGCCTGTCATGACATTTAATCTAATGTCAAATTCTGTGCATAATTTGCCATTGTTTGCGCCGGGCCACAGCCAATAATTGGCTTTTGTTGCATGCCGCCTCCTCGACTGTGGCAGCTGCCAAGATGTTGTCTTTTCCTGGCTAATTGCATTAGTTTGATGCGCCCTGCATACTTTCGGGCTTTCGGGCCAATTAGCTGCAGTCCGGGCCTTCATTCCTACGTGCCACAGGGCTTGTACAGCCACGGCACTGGTACGTATTTCTTCCCGATGCAATTAGGCGGCATCAATGATTTATTGCTTACTCTTAGGCATACACTGTCACACCTGCACTCTGTAAGAGGCTTTCAAACGTTTAAAAGTTTATTAATAAGCGTCTTGCTCTGAGCATGAGCCTAAGCCTGCCTGAATCCTTTGCTGAATTTTGATTAATTTTCGGCTGAAATAGAGAGACAGAGAGAGAAAGAGAGAGACAGATCGAAACAATGGGGATTATCGAAGCAGCTTAGGATATTTATTGAATTCCTTTATGCAACACCGTACATTCGGATGCTTTGGGCGGCTTCCTGGCCATGTGTTAATTACCCGATAATGGAGGAAAAACCATAGAAGATTTCCATTCGTTGGCAGGCTATTCATTAGCCTATCAGCCCCAATCCCCAATCCTCATAGACTCCGGCTCCGGCCTTAATTAGATTATTATTATTGAAAGTGCCGACACGAAAGTAGCAAACAAAGCACAGACGCAAGCATACATATTCACACACACACACACTTGCACACACACACACAGAATCCTGTTCTGGGGGCCGGAGATGAGAAAACCAAAAGCTAAACCAGCTTCTGGCAGTGGAGTTGATCTTGTGGTCTGGCCAGAGACCAGAGAATAGGAAGCAACCACAACGAAATGTGTCTGGACCAAACACCACACCATCCAGAGAATCCTGCACCGCTCCAGCTCCCGTCAAAAATGTCTCAGACCACAGCATGTCCTCCAGCGCTGCACTGGGAACGCTGCACTTCCTTCAACCACCGAACTCGTAACGTAACAGAACCCAGCTCAAACGAACAGAGCTCGGGCGAGCTGTCTGCATAAGTTGGAGATAAACGTAAACCGCATGCACGGCACAATAAACAGACATCCGTGTGCATTTCCCTGACTATTTGTCAAAAACATTGCAATAACAACAAGGACACGGCTCAGGGACAGATACAGGGACAGACCACCGAACACCAACGAGCAGATAAACCCTTGAATGCAGTCCTAGGGACGCCCCAGCTCGAATGACGGGGGGCAGTGAAGGTGTTTGCATTGGCAATGCCAGTGATAATAAACCTACAACAGCCAGGATAACACTAGCAGCACCAGCAGCAGCACCAGCAGCGATGGCAACCTGCGCGAAATGAGAAATGCAGCATAATATTAACCACAAACTGAGATTGTAAGCAGAGGGAGAGCAAGTGGACAGTACATACCAACAGGCATCCAATCTGCACTTACAACACTGGGAGAATTACTCCCCAACTGATGGATAAATGCATCATCCTGCTTAGTGACCATATAACCACAATAAAGTACAACTCTAGTACCAAAAAGAGGACTATAACTCTTCTCCTTGACATCGAGAATACGTTCATGACACCCATTATTGTATTTTACTTATATACTAGAGATATTGGTATATATCCTCGACTAATCTTCTAATAATTACCTTAAAATTATTGGATTTTACAGTCGAAATTCTTGCAGTGTTTGGTCCTGTACCTGGCATGGCCTTCACACCGGCCACAGGGCAACTTTTGCATGCGGGTTTTTCTGATGAAGCCCATTCCTATGCCCATTGCCAGAATGGAGGAAATGAGCTGCTGCTGCTGCAGCTGCATCTCCGCTGCCCCGTTCTCTCCTCGTGGAAACCTTCGCCTGGTAATAACAAACCAAACACTGCATAAATTCAGGCATCGAGTCCCAGGCACCCTCTCTCCTTTCCTATATTGGTGGGCTCTTCGTTTTTGCTTTGGTATTTGGTCAAGACTGTCTGTTTGCATGTGGATTTGGCTTGTTTCGCCAACTGCCCACAGGCCCTGCAGTAGCAGCCGGAGAGAGCCGGAGCCGTAGCCGGAGCCAGAGCCACAGCCGATGCTGGTGGTGGGGTTGGAGCCTGAGCCTCAGATTGAGCGCGCCTATTGTTAGGCTACGGCTTTTGTTTTGTTAATTTGCTCGGTGCTGGGCAACTTTCATGGAATGCTCTTTGCTTAGGCTTGACTTGGTTTATTTGACTGGTAGACCGGAAGGGGTTTATGGATGGACTCTGTAGATAACAAAGCTACTTTGAAGCTATCGAAAAATGGACATACATGGATGCTGGGAATGCTGGGAGTGCTGGGAGGAAAAGACTGCGACTGCAGCTTAAATAGCTGCCTGATGCAGTCCAAGTAACACAATCTCCCAACCCTACCCCCAGCAATGCTCTGCTCTAATCTAAGCTGTGCCGTGGGCCTTTCGCAGAGCGAATGTTGATTGAGGACTGTTCCAGGACTGCAGGGCGCACTCGCATTTAAACCAATTTTAATTACATGCATGGTGATTTCCCGACAAAGGGTGGGTGCGGGGGTATAGGTTAGTCCGCTGCTGAAAGTGGGTGGCGGCTTATCGGCACTACAACAATTAATGCTCTGCTAATTGAATATGAAAAGAGCAGAGCAGAGCTCTCCCTCTCTCTCTCTCTCTCTCTCGCCTCTCATCCTCATCTCCTCTCATGGCTGACTCCCTCCAGTGGGTCTCTAAGCCTCTTGAAGCCGCAAAGACGACAAGAATGAGGCGCAAAGAATGGGGGATAGGAGCAAGGAACCATAACGAGAGTAAGGACTCCGTTGTCACTAATGGAAAAAGCATCAATGGCTTATGGATTCGAACTCGGAGCAGCAACGAGCAGCATTGGCGAAAAATTTATGAATTTCATTCTCTTTTTTTCTTTTCGGTTTCTGGTTTTTGCATCTACTGCTCCTAGAGGCCACCTGTCGTTGGCGCATTTGCAGATACTCTCAAATCCGGATGCCGATTCAGATCCCTACCCCTACCACTACCACTACTACTCCTCATCCTCCTGTCCTGCCAGAACAAACAAATGGCTAAGATTACACGAAAAGAGTTAGCATAGCCTATGAGGGGCCCCCAGACAGCATTGAAGCGATGGCGAAGTGCGTTTTTAAACTGACGCCTGTGACGCAAACAATAACCTTATAAAACCGTAAGGCCGAACGGAACGGAGCGCCCGTTCAGCCCGAAACCAAGCCCACTCTCCCTCTGCCACCCACCCGCACCCGCACCCACACCCACACCAACACCCACTACCCACCATCCTCTCTGTGGGGTGCTGTATACACAAATAAACATTCAAGTGGAATTATTGCAACGAAATTCAAAGGATTACGGCAAAAGCACGTTCACAGGATTCAGCAGCAACTACGGACTCCAGTGCAAGGCACGGCCCACGGATCGGCAACGGACGACGGACGATGGACTGCGGACTGCTACCATACTCCGGACTCCGGACAGACTCTCCGGGTTGCCAATGACAACAATGCGGCCCGCATGGCAGCAGCGGCATCGGCATCGGCAGCGGCAGAAACAGCACCAGCGGCATGATGAAGCATTGCTGTGGGTGGAACAGCAACTGTGGGAGAGTAAGGGGGGTTCAGCAAGTTCAATGAAGGAAAATTATGAAGCCTTATTTATTGTTTATGCGTGCGCATAGCTCTTGCAGAGCTGCAGAGAAAGGCCATGTAATTTTGGCTCATACTCTTTCCGGAAAGGCAATATAGTACACGGATCCAATTGCTGATCATACTTGAGCGAAAAAAAGAAGGAAAATACAAGAAAGAGCGCCATGATACATACGTTTTCCTGTGTGGAACGATATGTATATTTATTTGTAAATTGTTGTGAATGCAGATGTGAATAAAAAAAGGAATAGTCCCAATGAAAGATTAAGCTGATGTTAAATAAAAATAATAATTTTTAGATTCTCGATTCAACGGAGTTCTGAAAACATATTTCCGCAATTAATGAAAGGAAAAAATACTTGACTTGATAATCTAAGCGGGGAATTGTCGAAAGTTAAATGAGATATTTTATTTATGCCAAAGAAGGAATTGTTTGGGAAAGGTTATAATTTTATGAACGTGTTTCGCTGGAAATAATCTTTATAAGATCTTCCGATGGAAAGTTATTGCGATTAAAATTAAATTATATTTTAAATCATTTTTATTGGTGCAAGGGTATATCTTACATCTGGTTAATATTTATACTTTATAGCATACATGTCTCCGTTCACACACACACACACACACAATACGGAGAAAAAGCAAAAGAAGAAGAAGAAATGAGTAAAAGGATACGTAACGGAATGGAGTGGAATGGAACGCAGAATTTGCCCCGTCTCGGCCTCGGTACCAGGTTCACCGAGCATGTGAAAAATTTGCACAAATAAATATGAATTGCACTTTAATGCATATTAAGGATGCGAAGGATGCCAGGACGTGGATAATCGATGGAGGAACTGAGGCATGTTGAAGAGGAGGAGGGGGGAGGAGAGTGCCGTTCCAGAGGAGTTTATTATTAAATAAAGTGCCCACTGTGCGCCGTGTTTGTTCACATTCAATATTTATTGTTGTGTATAATTGAGTGAAAAGCTATATGTTTGTGTGATTACAAGTGGATGGAGTCCGCTCCCCGTCCCCTCCGTTACAGAGTGCGGACACCAATTGTGGTATGGGCATGCGAAATATTCAATATTATGGATACGCAAATAAAAATGATATTCGATTGTTGAAAATATTTATTAAATATTTCAAGCAAGGGAAGCTCGTGGAAAACCACAGGCTTTTCTTTGCACTCCACTGCTCCCTCAACCACTATCTGGTCGAGCCACCAATCTGATTCGCATGTAAACATTCGTAATTGAAGCTGGAGAGGACCATCAGACAATCAGACAGACCGACAGAAAAACGGAAAACTTTCCGGAGAATTGGGAAAAGTGTTTAAGGAAATCATTTCGCTGAATGCCGATTGAATTGCCAGACTTACCTGCAAGGAAAAGGTGGAGGAAATGGTAAAACAATTAGCCATATACGGAGCACAAGTCAAAGGAGCTGCTGGGTCGGGGACGCACTTACATCGATTGGTGGAAAGTAATTAAGGCTTGAATTGGTTGGACGAACGGATAAGGACGGAGAAATGGCAGGGAAACGTTCAAGGAAACTCAAAGGATCTCCTCTGACAGAAACAGGAAATCAGGTTACTCAAATGAGGAAAGGGATCTGGATATATATAGTACACAGAGTTATAAGCTCCTCTCTACCATTTAGAAGAGAACTCAGACTCTTTGATTATTGAGTGGCTCCATTAAGAAGGCATTTTTTAACCCTGATGTTGCATTCTGTCTTACGGCAGAAGACAACTACTATAGTACTCGGTTTAACTGCCTTTTCAATGAAGCCAATTTATTAAGCCTAAGGTGGAACCATCTATTCCATCTAGAAGATAATTAAAGCGGCGTTAGATGTGTCCAATAAGAAAGGAAATCTGTACACCCTGAGGTATATTGTATAAGTAATTATTGTTTAGACTGATTTTGTTTTCCTTCATAACGAAGTCCCTTTCCTTCTATGAATTGCATAAGCCTGTCGCAAAGTATGAATAGATATCCGAGGCACGACTCTAGTTCATGCCTCATCTTCCTGGCCATGCTATTGGTTTTCCCCTAGCTCTATCAAGAGTGGAAGCTCAACCTGCACTACGGTGGGGAAGGAGGACCAAGGAGCGGGCCAAAATCAGAGTTCTCTGTGTTTTGAATTATTTTGAATTATGCACTCTGCGAAGTTTCCCTGTGCGCTCGTTGGGTGCACAAGCTAAATTTATTATTAGATGCCGCATTACGTGGAAACATTTTCGGTAACCATCCGCCCCATTCAGCCAGTCAAAAGGTGCAGTGATTCATCAGAATTTATGCAGCCAGCCAGGAAATCTGTGGTACTGGCTCCTCCTTCTCTGTTCCCTGTTACCCCCGTTACCAGTGTACATGCACAGATACACTTTTTTTTTGTGGCCGCCCATATAATTTGATATGCTGCCTTGGCAGTTGCATTTTGCTGTGGCTCATAAATTTCTCAGGCAGCAACAGCCAAAGGCATTCGCCAGGAGGAGGATCCTCCTAACATTTGTCTGCTGCTCTGACATGCATAGCATTAACTGCGAGCTTTGGATTAATGAAGTGCCGGCCAGATTAGGTGGGGAAGGATGAATACAGGAGTGCGGAACGTGGACGATTCTGTATAAAAGTTATTGACAAAACTGTTGTTGGCCATAAATTTTGTTATGGCCTTTCGCTGGCGTGACTGCTTGGGAGACTGCAGTTAAATTAATTGCCCGGACTCGTAAACACCTCCCAAACACCCCATCCCCATGCATGTCGCCTGCATTATTATTCAGCCAAAAATTTCATTATGGGCACAAAGTATACTCTAGTTCGAGACGGCATAAAACAAGTTTGGAACAAGTTTTGGGTGAAATTTTTGGGGAGAAGCTCTCACATTTTAACAAAGGGTATTCTCACTTCTATGGCTCTTTTTTCATACTCCAGTTTAATGGGGTTTTAACACTTTTTTGGCTAAACAGCTCACGTGCAAATGTTGCACGCAATATGTTGCCGCTATCCCGCCGCACATAAAATAATAATTATAATAAGTGTGCGGGGCCGAGCCGAAGCGCTTTCTAGACTCCGACTCCAATCATAAAACTGAGGCACACGAATAAGCAGTGTCAACGATGTGAACGTAAGGGTCGGCGGAGAGCGACGCCTTTGCCAACTTCCGCTGTCGAGTTGTTTTATGCTTCCGGCCACCGGAAGTGTTTGCCTAGTTGGCGCGCTAGTTTTGTCGCCTCGCCTCAAGAGCAGAGTCAGAGCCGAAACCAGTACAGGACGAGGATTGACGACAACTTTGATTTGCATATTCTTCAGACCCAGTCGCAGTCCCAGTCCCAGTCCCAATCCCGGAGTCTGAGCCTCAGTCTGAGTCTCAGGCCGAGTACCAGGCCCAGTCACACACTCCCAGAGCCAGACAGACAGACAGTCAGTCAGACAGACGGGAGAATGCGTGACAACAATGCTGAATTTTGTGCCGAGTCAATTACCCAAGACACATTAGCAGCTGCGTGCCGGCGCCACTCTGCCGAGTGTCCTGGGTCCCAAGTAGTCCTGCCTGAGCCGGGGAAATCAAAATGCAATTGAAGCCAGACAGTGGCAGTGGAAGGATTACTCTATCACTTAAAAAACAATTGTTTCTGAACCTTTGAATACCATAAAATAGAATAAAACAAAATTGAAAATGACAATATTATTTAAAAATTGATTTCTAATGTTGGGGAAAAAGCAGGACCACACTTTCTGAGAATCTGAGAATAAGAGAATTTCTGATCGCATGCATTCCACTGTGCACCGCTTCTGCACAAAATCCTGTCTCCACCAAATTCTGTCATCTCCTCGTTCTGAGTGGGAAAACTTGTTGAGCTTGTCCTGCCTGGGCGCTTAACGAGGCTGCCTAGATATCCTGTCCCGACATCTGAGACTTATCCTGCGAGAGGCTGCATCGGGGGGACTACAGCTTTCTAGCTCTGGTCTAAGAGCAGGCAACACATTATGTGCAACTCATTTAAAGCGCTGAACCGACTCCGAAAAAATAGAAAACTTCTTGTAGAGATTGGGAAGCGGAGAAGAGAGAAACGGCAGCGCGAACAACTTTGTAAGTTTTGCTGGAAAATTGCTTGGAAAAAATTGAAAATTATTTATGCTGTGTGCAGTTTGAAGCTGTCAATAGCCTTGCTTCAGAGCCCCTAGCCCCCCACCCAAAAGTATACAAAGTTGTCAGTGCCTGCTGGCGGCATGCGCTTGCATGCAAAAGTCTACTTTGTTGCCTTAAGTACTTATGCCGGGACCAGAGATACGAGTATAGCCAAAGAGCGGGAGAGAGAGGTAGAGAGAGAGAGAGAGAAAGCAAGTCAGTCGAGCAGGACGAAGATGCATTGCGCTGACTACTTTGTCTTCATCCTTGTGCCAGCAGCTCCGGGAAGGGGATGGGGATCTGCTGCGCTTTTCTTGGCATTGGCTGCACGGCTTAGCATAATTTTAGGCAAACTCACGTTGCTTAGTTTATAGGCAAGCCCTGTCCCTGGCCCTGGTGCAGGTCCTGCTCCATCTTCGTCTTCGTTCTGCCTCAGTTTGCAGAATGTCAACTGTTTTTAATTGCCAAGACAGGACACCCAACATTGTCTGGCTGCCGCTGTCTGTTCTGCGCCCTGTCTTCAGTTGCTCTGGCACGTCCGAGACGACAAAATTAGCCTGCTGCCTCATTCTCTCTCCTTCTTAAAATAACTGTAAAATTGTGTAACAAAAGGATTTTCATAAGCTGCGCTCATAAACTATTGGACAGGACGAGCAGGAGCTGGAGCAGGAGCGGGAACTGGAACAGCAGAAGGAGAGGTGGCTGGCCAGGCGCCGGCTCAATTTAATGGCGTCGAACTTTGTAAAGTGTTCGCCAGATTTCTGCATAAAAAGCTCAATTTATAAATATTTTAAGGCCAATGGTAATGCCTTTGTGCTTTTTAGAGAGAGGAGAGGCAATGGGTAATAAACATTTAACGCACTTGCGTAGGCGAATAGCTTATGTCGAGGAAAATCGACTGAAAATGTTGACTAAAGGAGAGAATGGAAGAGATAACCAAGGCCCACATATGTATATGGGATACAGATTATTTTTTAGCATTTCCATAATAATGGGTACCCATCTAATAAATGTGATCTGATCTGCCCATAAACGATCCTACATCACACAAAATCTTATAAACTAAAATTCAATTGCCGCGAACACCGAATTCCATCAACGCCTTTCCATTTACCGCCGCACTTTCTGACAAATCATAGAAGACAACGGCAACGAGCAGGAAAACAGCGGATGGAACCATTCACCCATTCTGTGTACTCTGTTCGGTGAGAGGGATGGGGAGGGAAGAGAGGGCGGTCTGGGGCTGGCTAATTAATTTAAATGCGTGAAATTTTGAAGCAATGCCAAGGCTCAGCAAACAACATACAAATGGGATTCATGCCCAAGGAGGCCATGTCGTGGGTGGGAGGATGTAGGAGTGGGGCAGGTCAAGTGGGGGGCAGACTCTGGCACTGGCTCTGGCTCCACCACTGGTGGGTTAAGCTGCTTATCAAGTTGAGCATTGAAATTATGGCCGCGAGCTAGACACCAGAACACCACGGACGAAGGCAGCGCAACGTCACTCCCAACGACCGGGATGCCAGAGACTTCAGAATAGAACAGAGCACTTTGTTATGGGGAAAGCTGGTGGTGGTGGTGCTGTTGCTGCTGCTTCTCGTGTTGGTGCTGGGGCAGCATGGGAAGAGTACAAAGGCATCCTTTTAAATTTCCTGTCATTTGCCACACAATACGCTGGAGAGCGGCCACGGCGATGAGGGAAACTGGGAACAGGAGGTCTTTCTCTCTCTCACTCTTCCTCTGGACTGGCTGCAATTGCTCTAGCTGCTGCATCTTGGCTGGGAGATGGGGTCAGGCCAAGGCAAGTCTATTTGTACACACTCAGAGAAATTTGGACTTGTTGCTTTAGAAAATTACGCAAATTTCAGATTAATTTTGTTGTTGTACCGTAATACAAGTCAAAATGGCAATCAGGTAAAATCTAGCATCGTAGTGGAACCGATTCCATTCAAGAATGTGAAATCAGGCTGCAGATCGCAGAAATTTCTCCCACTTTTCGTCCCTATTCTTTCTCTCAGCGCATGGAGCAAAAAATGAAACGCGTTGCTCTCGACGCGGCGCGTCGCTTTGCTTGTTTGCTAGAATTTAGCCGCTGGGAATTTGCATTTTTCATTACGCATAGACTGGAGGGAGAACCGAGGGGCAGGCTGGCAGGGCAGCAGAGCGGGAACACAAGACTAGCAGCCGGAGAAGCTCTGGGATAGGGTTGGATAGCTGCGCGCCATATTAACGCCTAGACTCATTCATGGGGTTAAAAGCTAGTTTCCGCCGGAAGTGGCTGCCACAGCGCATTCCCCGGGACACACTCTCTCCCTCTCTTTCTCTCTCTCTCTCTTCGCTGTACCATCTCCTTTTGGCCCTGACCTATGTTGGTGTGTGTAAATAAATTTCTGTGCGAAATGAAATGAATGTGATTGCCAGCGTGGCGACGCATGCCACCGCCTGGCCCCCCCCTTCCACTCATAGCTGTCGGAAGCAGTTATTATGGCAGCATATTTCCCAGCTCTCTGGCTTTTTAGACACTTTCAGGGGAAGAGAATTCCCACTTTTGTGAGAAGTTAAATAGCCTAATTAGTATTTTTGGCCTAGGACTGAATGCAATTTAGTTATGAGGGAAAACTCCTCTCAGTAGGTATTCTTTTTCTCCCAAAGAAAGAGTATACTTCAGCCGACTTAATCTGGTTGAATCTGTTTTAGGTGTTTTTTGTTTTTGATTGCTGGGGAATTTTAGCGCTAGGCTCTTTCGGGGGAAATTCCGTTGTTGATTCTAATTGACTTGGGATTTTTCAGCTCGCCGCCTTTTACACACTCGCTGTGGACCCTTTCTGTTTGATTATGTGGCTAAAAATGAATTTTGCATTTCGGTTTCGGCTGAAACAATGGATGGATGAGTGTAATGAGATTTTCGTGGAATTTCCACGGCTCGGGGCGCAATGCATAGAGCATAAATATATGCAGATGAAATTCCATGTTTGAATGGGGTTTTCCTTTCGTTATTTGCTAAGATATCCCCTTTTCCATTGCCATCTAATCATACTCGTATGTTTTTCTGGAAAATTTCTGGGGAATGCTTCCATCTCATTTATGCAGCTCATTTGCTCTGTGCCCACTCTCCTCTGTGCAAACTAATAACTTGTACCTGGCCCAAAGCGCACATTATTAATCAAAGTCAATGCAGCAACGCTCTTCTACTCCCTACCCTGTACGCTGTATCCTGTATTCTGTATCCTGTAGTCGAATCCACACAAGTACACCCTCCCCTGTATTACCAGTTCACGCTGTAACAACGATTTTTGCGCCTAATCAATTTGCCCAAACGTCACAAGTAGACAGAGTAAATGGAGGGTAGGGCAGATGGAGATGGAGATGGAGCAACAGCCAGCCAGTCCTTGGCTCGACGAAAATTTATTTCATTTGTGTTAGCATTTTGCATTTCATTAGGTTTTCATTAAATAAAATGTTGAATTACACGCATAATTTATTCCCATGCTGACGAATCGAGAAAAAAACGAGACACTGACTATTCTGTCCCTCGCCAAGGTACTGTGACTTGCTCATGGGCTTCGGCAGTCCTCAGGACAAGGGAATCCCTCTAGGAACTAGTCGCACTCTGTGCATCCCGTGCTTCCGTAAGTGTGTTTTCCTATTCGTGCTGCCTGTGCACACGCACTGGGATACGCACAAATCGAAACAAATTACAATAAAAATGCCAAAGATGCGTGCTAAAAGATTAAAGCCTGACACGAAATGAAGCGTGGTCCAACCGTGGGTGGGTGGATGAGTGGATGGAAGTTGGATCATTTGGGTTTCTTTTCCTGGATTTGATTTCCATATGGCATGCCAACAGTTCGGTTTGCCACCCAAGTTCATTTCTCGGTCTCGGTCTCTGTTAAGGTGTATGTCGTCGTCCTCGTCGTCGTCGTCGTCGAAGTCACAGAAGGCAAATATTTATACAGCTTCCTGGTAAATCAAAGGTTGCTCGTGTTGGTTCTTTCTCCGAGCTGGCTTCGCCCTGACCCCAAATGATAAATTACTTTAATTAATGCCGCCATATTGTCTCTCAGCAGTAACTAAAGGCAGGGGAGAGCAAGAGCGAGGAAATTTGGTCTGGCCGGGCCCCATTATGCAAGTTCATTGGGTTTAATTTGTGCGTGGGCCACTTCTCCTCGAAAGCTGATTTATTTAGTAACATTCCTGCTCTTTTGGCCTCGGCATTTTGTTTTCCTTTCCCTCAGCTGGTTCTTTCTTTTTTCCGTCTTTTGTTTTCCGTGGGTTGTTTTCCGGGGACCAAATGCAACAGGCAACAGGCGCAACGAGGCAAATTGCTTGACATACGGACCAAACGAAAGTCGGCCTAATTAATTGGCTTAGTTTGAACTCAGGGCTCGAAGGAAATTGGAAGCTTGGGAAAGCTTTAAGATGCTTTCTGTGCTTGTGTGCTCGTGTCGGTGTGTCGTATCTGTGTGTCCCACTATCAAATGACACTTTTACCCACAGAATGGGACCAGGAGCGGCAGTAGCAGCATCCATTCTGGATGGACAGGAAACGTGACCGAAATATATAAAAAGGCCTAACGTTGATTGCGGTTTTTTAGGCCAGGAAAACATACGTTTAAGGCAGTGGAAGTGGAAGTCGTAGTGTAAGGGTAGGTGTACAGGGGTGTACAGGTAGTTAAAGGAATGAGGAAGGATGAAGACCATCATTAGGGAGTGATGTAATATGAAGTATGAGTAGCCTTGTAGTCTTTTCTGCTTAAACATTGATAGGTTGCAGTCGCAAATCGATGAAAGTTTCACTCTTGGCATATTCCCCCTTTCCCCTGGTAGACTTTTCCTGGCCGTGGGCCTGGGCTGCCCCGTGAAAAGCACCCAAAACTACATTTAATTCGAAATTATGTTCAGCTAATACAATTTAAAATTCCACTGGTGTCCACACAAGGTCCTGGTATCCTGGTATCCAGGCTCTTGAGCTTCGGCCGTCGCGTCGCGTCGAGTCGAGTTGAGACGGAAGGAAGGAAATCTTGAAATGAGCACTCAAGTGGCAGATGGAGTTGCGCCAGGGGCCAGGGGCCATGGGGAAAGGGTGCCATGCAGGGAGGGAGCAAAGTATCGCAAAGAGAGCAGCAACAGAGCAAACAGAGAACCAACAGACATATATAAAAATAAAATTAATATTAAATTAATTCTGAACATGAAGTGTGTGAGGAAAATTGCAAAAGTCGCTGAGCGGCACTGGCGACGCAGAGAGGGCAGAGTTTTTCCAATTCCATAAGCGAACTTCAATTTCAATTCAAGTTACGACGTGCCCCGCACAACGGGCGAGGCGAGGCGACTCAAGAAGCCAATTTCATACAAATGGCTGACCATGAAGGTCCTGAGCATCGACAGCATGAAGGGCCAAACGGGACAGGAAAGAAGAGAAGATGAGGATTGGAAAGAACAAGGGACAGTACAACTTAAGGCGATTTATGAACAATTTTTCGTTTCCATGACAATAGCTTGTTGCTGTTGCACTTGATTATTTTTCAGTTTTTTTTCTTTTTTCTTGAAAAATCTTGAAAATCCGACACTGAGAATCTTATAACAGCACAAATAAAAGCACACCAATGCCAGCTGTAGACTTCCAATTTTACACCCAATTCTTTGAATATGAATGTGGATCTGTTGATAAAAACTCTTCCAAGTAAAAGACCAAAGAATTCTTGCAGATGATTTTCCAGGAATTTATGAATTGCTCTCTACAATATACGAGTACATACGCGTGTATGAAAGATCTCTTTGGAGCTCAGGCACCCACTTTCCGATACCACACCATCCCTCTCCATCCATCCAAATCTGAAAGAGACAAACAACAACAAGGTAAAGTATTTGCAGCTGCTGCTCCTTCTGGTTGCCCTTGGCAATCTCTTGCCATATTCTCTTCCTGAGTCCCGCCCACTGCATTAAAATCACAAGACAAGTGGATAAGCGTTGCCAAAAGAGTTCACCCCCCACTCCCCACCCTGCCGCTTCCACTTTCCACTCTCCAGTGCCCCAATCTGCCTCTATAACTGCTGGCAGCGTCAACAACAAACGTAAAAACCACAGCGTGGAGAAAGCTTAACAGTTACCTGAAGCTCCAGCTTCTTCCTATCTTTCTCCCTCTCTCCTTCTCTTTCTCCTTCTTCCCCTTCTTCATCCTAGCTGCTTGAGTTCTCGGCTCGTGTACCTCTTTTTAGTCGCTTGCTCCTGGGTTGGTTACCATGGCAAATTATCTCCAGAGATGGCATAAGTTAACAACAACAACGACAAGCGGAATGAGGAGCGTGAAAGAAAGGGGGTGGGGGCAGGAGGAAGAGCGAAATAAATGATGACAAATAAAAGTTCCAATACCTGTACATATTTATGCTACCTACTTGGCATTCCAAAGTCAGAGCAATATTATACACTCACCGAATGGAATGGGCTAGACACAAACCGCATGCAAAGGGATGGACCCTTGAAAATGATTCGGGGATATATTTTTCTGAATTTAGCACAAGGTTACAGGCTGAGTAAATATATATAAAACTAACTAAGCCAAGGGATATTTAACCAGATAGGAAGCAAGTCTATACATATGTACATATATTCCATATATTCTAATATAGGGTTCGGAATGCATGATAAAGAACTCTCAGCTTAAGATTTTCACCTAGTATGCTATAATACAAATATGCTAAAGAATATATTTACCGCTTACCTCATCTCTTCCATTTCTCACAAAACTGTTCATTAAGGCTTCATCATAAAGGCTGTTCATCAAAATTGACAGTGAGGTATTTATTATTCACTAGAACACAGAGGACTTAATATTTATGGTCTAACAGAAGCTCTTCCTTATGAACTACCTATCATATTGATAAGGGTATTCCATCCTCGTCCTTACTACGCATTCTATCGTTCTCATTCTTCGCACAGAGCAACTGCACTTTATAAAGTATTTTCCCAAAGTATTTGAATTCTGCTGTTGGCATGACAAAAGGCGTTTTTTACATTAAATGCAAACAAATGTCAGGAATACTCCACTACTTTTCTCCGTGCTAAGTAGATTTAAGTGAAGGAATTTTTGATTCTGTGAAAATTTTTCACGTGTACTCAAACTTCTGCCTTAATTTCTGTGCAAATTTTAATAAACTTTGACCTGGTGCCTGGGCCAGACCACAAGTAATTTTCAAAAATAACAAAACAATCTTGAGGGAAATGACAAAGCAAAAATGATACAGAAATTATGAAAAATATAGCAAGATGTCAGCGGGAGTATGAATATGCCCATCCACCTTTTTATGCCAAAATTTGTCCGAGCACAGTGTATTAAGAACCAAAGAGGAAGTGCAAATTCAGCAAAGTGTGGCAATACATAAGTTATTTATGTTTGTATGAACAAAAAGCAAATATAATGCACATGATGATCCAGCAGAGGGGTAGGAATGGGGCTGAGGGGTGGTACCAACCAACACATAATAAAGCGAAAGTCATGTCCCCCAGGGTGGGCCCAAGACAGCAGAAACATCGGGGAAAAGAATGCCATACAAAAAAAAAACAACAAAAAAAAACGAGGGAAAGGAAAGGAGACAGAGAAGCTTTTCAATAACACGTAAAAATCTTTAAAAATTGAAATTTATTATTTAGACAGTGTGGGGGGAATAAATGGTATTAGGAGGGGTAGGAAATGCACTGCAAAATGGTTACCGAGTCTGACAGCAGCGGAGGGGGCACAAGACCTGGTGGTCTTTGGGGGACCCCCGTCTGGCGGAAGTGCGTGCCAAAAAATGATTCTATAGATACGAGTAATAATAAGATATTAGGAACTTTTTTGCGTGCAACTTCCCCCAAGGCAAACCGCGTTACGATGTTGAATATTTATAATTTATGATGATTACTCCGCGAAAGAACTATGGGGAGAGTGCTTTCAAAATAGGAGGCTCAAATGATTTACTCAGTCAATTGAGACTTCTATCAAACGCTCCTTTCACACATGTTGATCTTTTCAAAAGATCTCTCTTTGTATCGTTTTTGGAACATATTCTTACTTTTTTCAAAAACAGATAACTGTGTAATTGGTTTCCTGGGGCAATCTTTATGTACAGCGCATGTTTATTTTAATTTTTGTCTTTTTGTAAGTATTCATTTGTTTTACTTCTTATTTAATGTTCGGCAAGTTTTTTCATGACCTCAAGGAAAAGGTTCCTTGTATCCTGGAGGAAAAAACTCTGTCTAATTTATGTTTGTATATGCACAAATCAAATATCGCAGATACTTTGGTACTGTGTATCAGTTCATTCCTTGATATTTAGTAAGGAACATACAGGTTCCAAGGAAACACAGTCCTTTAATGGCTTCGGAAGCCAGTTCCTTTCCATTTCTAGACATTCATTCGTATTTTTTGTAGAGTTTTTTGTGCTTCTGTTTGGCTTATAACAATGGCACTTGTTATTGCTCTTGCCCTCGTTGGCATCCATCCTTTTTGTGTTTGGTATTTTATTGTATTATCATTGCGCATTGTTTTATGTGTCTGTGCTTGTGTCTCTGTGAGTTTGTATCCGAGTGTGCGTGTGCGTGTGCCTGTAGATGTATCTGTGTTGGAGTATTTGTTCCTGGCAAGTTATTTCAAGCAAAAGGTAATAAATTTTAAGCAGCTTAACACTGTTGCTCGCTGGCTTGTAAATACTCTGCTCCACTCGACTCTTTTTCCAGCGCCAGTATCCAGTTTTCGCACAGCTGAAATAGTTAGCAGCATTTCGTACCAGTGTGCTTATTGTAATGGCTACAAGTGTGGGTCGGGGCCTGGGCCGGGGCTTGGGCCGGAGCCGGAGCCGGGGCTGCACCTGTTTAAGACTGAACTAAAAGCATTTGATGCCATTTAATCCAGTTATTTGCGAGTTTACACAATAAAAACCTTGTGGAGAGGGAGGGAATGCATGGCCCAAAGTCTAGTTAATTAATTATCTTTCATGGTAGTCTCTGGCATTATCCCAGGATGACTGAGGGAATGTGAAGTGCCCCAGGAATTCCAATTGGGGATAGGTGCGGGAGTTGGCGGGAGAGAAAGTGAGTGCCTTTCACTAATTTCATTTCTAATATTTTCCAGGAATTTCCACAGGCTGGGGGAAAACACTCGAACACACTTTGCCGCTACAACTGTTTACTCGCTTTTGGCCTTTCAATTATTTATGTCACATACGTGGATGGCACTTCCCTGTGTATAAATAAGTAATAAATACGCTTAGTTGCATCAAAAAGTGCCACTAACCGAAAAATAGTTGCCCAACAAAAATACACACTGCACACTCGTACTCGTACTGCAAGTGTCCCAATGGGTGACGAGACACCACTCCGCAGACTCCCCCCCCCCCCCCCCCCCCCTACCGAGGAGAAAGGGGAAAAGCTCACCCAAGCGATAGAAGTGTTGCCACACACACACGCACACACACACACAAAAGAAAAAGCAGGGACAACTTTTTGAGTTGAGTTTTCGTTGGTTACCGGCTTGTGGCTTGAAGGACACAAGAGGATACACAGGGATATTGTGGGAGAGTGAGAGAACGGATCCCCGGCAAAGGCCTCATATAATTTTAAAGTGCTTCCGTTTGTGGTGGGAGTTAGGAGGTGAAAAGGGGGAAGACCATGTCCAGTTGTTAGCCAAAACGACAAACACTGGCTAAACATTAAAATATGCTAACGAAAATAAAATTTAGAACTAACTGCGCAACCAACAGAAATCATTGTGAGCGAGTGCCAACCAAATAGGGAACAATTTTTCCACTTGCCGCAATGCTCTCTCTAACTGGGGGACATGTGCTGCAGCATAAGCATGGAAGAAGCAAAGAAAGACTAATGACTGATTATCACAAAAAGTTCCATTAAAATTTATATTTTTGTGATAATTTAATATAATTTTTATATCATTTAACAATCTATGCCTTCTATATAAACTAATTTTTGCCACTGCAGTGCACTGGTAACTTGAATTTCTGCTACGTTTTTTTGGAGGTTGTACAGTTTCTGTTACCCTTTCTCTCTAACCTTTTTTGCTCTCCACTTTTTTGCATACTTTTTTGGGACAGAGCAAGCCAACACCTGCGGTTGTGGCGCTTCATGGAGGACCACACACATAGCCACGCGAGAGGATTCCTAGTGCCGCTGCATGCACACACTCGTATATGATTTATGACTTCCGGTTTCTGGGGTTAGCATCCGTTGCTGCTCCGGTTGCTGGAGTATCCTGCCGAAATTAGCATGTCCTGTTGGCGCCCTTGCCCTTTGCCCTCCCCACCCTCCCTCACCATCACCCTCTGCCTCTCGCCATTACTACCTCTTTTCCAGAACCAAATTTAAAACTTTCCAATTAAAGCAGCCACTACGATCCGAACAAGTTCTTATCGAATTATCTGGCATTACACATCCTCACGATGCGTGTCAGTCTGTCAGTGCGACTGTCACTCATTCAAAATCGAATAATATTGATCTAGTATCCCTATCTCCTTCCCGCTGGCTGTTCGTGTTCTCAGGCGTCCCTTCCGTTGTCAATTCGCTTGTCTCTATCCAGGCCCTGACAATCATTTGGTACTCGGGTCCAACCATCCTGCCAGCCAGCCAACCAGCTGATTTCCTTCTAAAGACTCTGCTGTGCGGGAATCAGGAGAATCAGTGCCAAAAAAAAATAAAATATATATATGTATACTTTTGTATATATACTATACTTTGTGGGTGTGTGTGCATATTGGTGGGCAAGTGTGTGTGTGTAAAAGAGACAAAACAACAAGGTGGCAGATGTCAATAAGTGCCACGCAGAGCGTTCTCTGCCAGAGAGGGAACGAGGGAACGCAAAAAATAAAGCGGAAAGCCAGTAACAAAAGTAACGTTTGACACCCAATTACGGCGTGAAATCAAAAGGAAATTTCTTCGGGGAATATGCGAGTGCGGATCATAGAGGTGGCATGGGCATGGGACATGGGGCATGGGGGATGGGGCTTGGGGCTGGAGCGCGGCTTTGGCATGGGAAAATCCGCTGAGTAGAACCGACGGCCAGGAGATCAGAGTTTTCCTTTCCCCCATCGATGGCTTTTCTATGGACTTCGCATAGGTCGGAAGAAGCCTCATAGTTGTGAGAAATTCCTTTATAACTTTTGCTTGTTTATCCAATTTATTTCCATATTATTTTGGACCACTCATTGTACTCCAGTTTGCCAAGGCGACCTCTGTCCACAGTTGAAGTGCTTCGCCTTTCCAACTAACAAAAAGTAACATAATTTGTTTATGCACACGTATATGTACATATTTATATAAAACTACATTTCCAGGAATTTCTGTGAACTCCATACTCGTATAAATACATTTTTCTTACTTCTGCAGATGCTAATAAAACTGTAGCGTAGCTAAGGAAACCGTCTCTGGTCTGATAAGCTGGTAAGGTGGCTCAGAGGGGGCCTAGCCGAGGCCACCGGACGGGTTCGCAGGTTGCGGATAGCAATCGGCCCAAGTAATTCCACTCGGTTGTCTCTGCGGGTGAGTACCGAAAATAAGCAGTCGTGAAGCAGCATCACTGACCAACATCATAGGTCGTACACTCACCTCACACGGAGGCGAACAAAGGTGTCACTCGACCCGTGCCGAGAGTCGGCTTGGCTGGGGGCCCGGTCTAAACACTAGTCCAGTTGTTAACTCGGGGACTGGGCAGCCCCCCGTTCTAAAGGTGTCTTATCTGCCTCATAGCGCCTATTAGCCCATTGATACTCACTGGCCCCGATTGAGGCAGCTAAAGGGGAGTTTTAGCTTTAGCTCAGTGAAAGAGGAAGCCGTTGCCTTAGCGATATGTGACTATTAATTACTTTCGAAAAAAACTACAGACCAGATTGTTGGGGTTTTTATTTTTGTCATATTCTCAGGACAGTGTGCTATCCAAAGAGCACCCACAACTAATTCTGCCACAAATTTAAATTTATTTAATTAGTAGCAAAATGTTGCAAATGCCGCAAGAGACAAGCCAGGCATGTGAGATGGCAATAGAGATATGAATAGAGAGACCAAGAGAGAGATATGAGACGTGTGGGGGAGGGAACCAGCTATATTAACATACTCATAAATGGTTAGCCAATTCCTTTGCAAGTGTATTTCCGCTTTGGTGGAAACGAAAAAGCCACTAACGATACTAATCACTTCAACTAACTAAAACGCTTCAGCTGACAGCATACAGAGCATGCAGAGGCTAACTATGACCATTAAACAGGCCGTACACTGGAAGAAAGCTTCGTTGAGTGGACGATTTTCACTAAATTTCGTAGCTCTTCTTTTCTAGCAGTGCTTTTGGGGCAAACAAGAATAACACTAACAAACATTTTCACGTGGCTGATAGTCGACAACTGTCTATCTATCTATCCTTCATATCTGTATCTGTATCTGCAACTGTATCTGCAACTGTGTGTGTGTGCCACCATTCTGTTTCGTGTGTCTCTCCCTATCTCTATTTGGTTGCATTCGTGTGATTTTGATGAATTTGACAGTTTGTGGGCGTTTGCGCTGACAGCTGGCTACAGACAGAGTTGCCATGGCAATTGTGGCAGTGGCAGTGCAGCTGGACTGCATGGCCAACTCTGGAAAACCGCAACCGACGACTTCCGTACGCCAGGCGGCTTGTTTGCCCATGGATTTCTCCACCCTATGTATCCCTATGTATCCATCCATACATCCGTGCTTCTATGAGTGTGATGGTTGGTGGGCGGGGCGGGGAGGGATATTGTTGCTGCATTTGCATTAATTTTGAATTGATTGCTTACATTTTGGGCCCCTAATATAATTATAATATCCACCCACCCCCATACATACACCCACACATACAAGTACGAAGCGGGACTGCGGTTTTTGGGTTGTCATCATTACCTAGCCATTGTTGCTGCAGGGTTCTGTCCAGCATTTTGCGGTCCAATCTACCACCCAGGCATTACCTTGCGCCGGAAAACAATGCCAGCATTCCGACCAGACCCCAAAGTGAGAGCCGCAAAATTCATAAAACACCAAAATAATGTGAACGCTGGTGGAATGACATTTTCAAACATCCCAATGGATAACTGATACAATTAGGCAACATGGAAGCCAGTATTTGATGAATTCAGAAACTGAAAAGCTGACCGTATATCATTTCTTACATTAGTTGGCAGGGCATTCGTACATCATAGAAAACTATGAATATATATTTATATCTATTGAAAAGGGTTGCTGGTCTCCGTCGCATGGCCTACGACTCTATCTATTTAAACGTTTCAAGGATACTGGAGACATTCGATCCCATTCCATAATCAAACATTTCGCAAATATTCTTCAAAAGCTGTCAAAAGTTTCGCCATCGATCAATGATACACTCAGAGAGGGATAGAGAGTCAGGGAGATATATATACCCCGGGGAGTTAATAATAACGCGTAAGCAAATAATAAATAAAGCTCTCGTTGCGCACCAGAAAAAGTGCAATAAAGAACTCGGGATGAGTTGGCGGAAAGGCCACACACAGATATGAGTAAATATTGGCCAAACAAGAAATCAATTAAAAAATAAAAATTGCATTTTCATAAGCTGTCCGCTCCGATCTGGCTCTATCTGTGGAAATGTGTTTTTGTTGAATATTTTAATTAAATTGTTATTATTTTTCCTGCCTGCGTCTGCCTGCCGGCCGCCGTTGCCACAGTTGCACGAGTGCGTATAGAGATGTGCGTGCCACTGCAACTGATTTTGTTGTTATGGAACGGCAAAGATTTATTTATTTATGCGAGTATTGATGGTCGGTCGGTGTCTCATTTGTTTGCCCTGCCAATTGGCAGGGGCAGAGGACTGGCAGTGGCGAGAATAAAGAGGAGCAATGCTCAAGGCAATTGAAGCGCATGGATGAAATTACATTTTGCCAGCCTCGTTTGGCAATCGAATCGAATCGTTTGGATTCTGATTTATGCCACTGTTGATTTATAAACAACCTGTGTATTATTATTATTATTGGCCAAAAGGAGTTCCGTTCCGGCACATGTAAATGGATTGTCGTTCGGCCATAAAGCTTAATTAAGTGGCCCAGGAGATAGATGTTGCAGCATCCATTATCCATTATGCGCATGCAGCTTTAAGCCACACTAGCTCGCATTCGTTCAACGATCCATACTCGAACGGAAATTTAACAGAAATCCCTCCTTCAAGGCGGGTCAATTCCGATTCCGAACTCTTGATATCTCGATATCCCTAAAATTGAATCTCCTGCATTAAAGTCACTCAATCTCCGCCGGCACTTCCCCCATGGCTGGATTCTGGGTTCTGGGGGCTTGAGTGTGCCATTGGTTGCACTTTCGGTTCGGTTTGGTCTGGTTCGATTTGGTTGGTGCTTGGTGATAAATTTTTATGCACTTTCGAGACGAGACTGGAAATGTTTCCATCGCTGCAGCGCTGCTCGGGATGGTGATGGCCCATGTGGGAGAGGGTTGCTCGTTCGTTTATTCGCTTGTTTCGGTCTGGCTCTGTATTAAAAGTTTCTAATCCAAATCAATTTGCATCAAGAGCCTCATTTCATTCTATTATTCTACCCCGCTGTCCTGCAGGTCGCATCATTTTCGATTACTTGGACTATACTCGTGCTCGTAAAAAAAGCAGTTCTCTTCTCTATTCCCTGTTCCCAGCCATACCCCAGCCCCAACCCCCATTGTTGTTGCAATAAAAGTTTATAACGCGCTTGTTGACAATACTGATACGAAGTTGGGACTGGGGTCTGGTTCTGGTTCTAGTTCTGGGTCTGGGTCTGGGTCTGCATCTCCGACAGGCCAGAGCCAGAGCCATGCCAGACCAGTCCCGTTTGGTTCCGTCTGCTGTCAGCAATTGTTTCCTGCAATTTTATAGTGCAGATTTGTTTGGTGTCAAGTTTTCGAAAACTATTTCAAAACTGTAAGTGACAAAATGTTAAATGGACTTTCAATGCCAAAACGAAGATGACTCCGCCTTCAATGTCTTTCTTCCAACGACTGGGCATATCCGTTTACACTTCTACAATAAATCAGCGCCTAGTTGTTAGTCCTTTCTAGGCTGTGTCCATGTCCGTGTCCTGGCTACGACACCATCTTAGCCTTTCCATTCTTCTTTCTATTTGGCCTTGTTTGTTTGCCTTGTTTATGCCACTTTTCTTGCATTTCTTGCTGCGGCTAGCAAAAACTTTTGTTAATTGAGTTTGTTGAAAGTTTTATTAAACAGAGCGACAGCCGCATTCAAGTTTTCCAGAATTTAAAGCCGCAAAAGTCGACTTAAATTATCCTCCCCGGGTGTTGTTTTCCCTTTATCTTGGTTTTTTATACTTTTTTTCCCCCCTTATTTTCTGCTTTTGCATTGTTGCATCAGGTAGGCGTGGCTCGACTATCTGACAGGGGCGTATGCCATATACCCATTGCTTTGATTGTGGAGGCAATCGAATATTTTGTTCAACTTAATATTTTCCCTTCTGCGCTGAGGTCAAACTGCAAGGAAGGCCCAATATCGAAGGATATCGGTTCCTCGATCCTATCGATATCCAAATTCCTCCTCATAATCGTCATTGAATCATTATTGTGGGCCCAGCCCCAACGCTTTTTCCTATCCAAAAAATATGGCAAAACTTTTTTTTATGGAACACATAAGCCGTTTCTTTCTTAGTTTCTTAGGCTTAGGATTGATACTATGATACTAACACTGCCAACGCTTTAAGAAATTTTTCACAGGGAGTGGACCGATCCTCTGTAATAATAGGGGGGTCCGATCAAAGCAGCTTCGACATATGCATGACAATGTCCATATGTACATATGTATGCTGCGTGCAGGACATAGAAGGGTCTGCGGAAAGTTACAGCCAAATAGCTTCGAAACTTGGGCATGGTACATACACATTGGGACAGGACCTAACAGGACACCCCATTCTTGGCTTATGGACAGCACCCACTAACAACAACAACAAGAACAACAACATGAGCCAACAAACAACATGTCACTGAAGGACACTTGAAAACTACTATTTAATAAATGAGCGCATATAGGAGGGACCCGCGCTGAGATACAGGAGTTTTGCTGCTGCTGCGGCTGTTGCTGTTGCTGCCATCCATGTGTGTGGTTGTGTGTCGGACATTCCCTAGAGGGAAAGAGAGGGGGAGAAAGAGACAGAGAGAGAGCGGTAGATGATTCGTCGTCGTCGTCGTCGTCGTCGCTGGGTAAACAAACAGAGTCATTTTGCAATTCATGCATTTCCTGCGGCAACTAATTAAAAGAGTCATTCATCACAGGCACAGGCATCACATCACTGCTCACCCTCTCTCACTCACCCTGTGTGTGTGTCTCCCTCTCCCTTTCTCTCGCTCTCTCTCCCGTTCTCCCTCTAGCTTTCATGCACTCGGCAGCCATCTCTTTCCTTCTGTGTGGTTTTTGCTCCCATCAAAGAGGTATGGCAGAGGGAGAGGGTCAATTCCTGTGTGCTCTACTGCATGCTTATTACTGTTTGCTACGTGTTTGTGTCCCCTGTGTCCCATGTCTCCCTCCTGCCCCATCCCCATCGCAGCCTTGTTTGTTTTAACGTTTTTATCTTTTGATACACTCAAATATGACATACAGATACAAACACACACACACACATACACCCACGTATTGCTCACTTTGTGTACCAGACACACACACACACACACACATACCAGTAAACCTGGCAAAAGCTCAGAAATTGTTGCTGGATTTTACATATGTATTTTTGATGTTTGCTTATCTTTTTCGGTCATTTCAACACATTTTAATGAGAGGGAGAGAGGAGAGCCTGGGAGCAGAAGAGCAGACATGAGAGAAATATGAGAGTAGAAGTGGGAAACCTCCCCCTTTCCCTATCCAAAACGAAAGCCCCATAAAAGTTGACTTTTTGAACTCGAAATACGAGCATTCCCTGTTAATTGCAAACGAGCGTCTCCAAAACTGGATGATGCCCCCCTCCCCCTGTTACCCATGGGGAAGGGGCAAGCATTATAGGAACGATATTACTTGGATCCATTCTGAAGAGTTCCCTGACATAATCCATTTCAAACGGATTTTGATTAAAAGCCCTCATCTACCACTGGAACAAAACTAAAATACAATTTGTTGCGAGGAACAGAGAAAGAGATACAGAGAAAGTGAGAGAACTGACCGGACCACATGACAGGCGAACCGTTTTTGCTGACAATATAACTTAATATACAACAAGCAATTAAAATTAAATAAAACTTGTCACAAGCTATGCAACAACAGCAACTACAGCATGCGGAAAGAACAGGAGCAGGAGGGGAACAACTTGCAGCGTTGACAATGCAGTAGCGGAAAAGCGAGAGGGAGTGAGATGGCGCGATAGGGAATAAAAATAAAAATTTCTGTAAAAATATATATATGAACGTGTTTTATTTTATGATAGCCCTTTGTCAGCGCACAGGACACTCTCTTTCCACCACACATGCTGCACTTGACAGGCAGTGGAACGGGAGAGCAGAGAAGTGGCAGAAGGAAAGCTGTAGCACGGGTGAGAATGGCAGGAGAAAAGCTGCAGCACGGGAGACATTCGGACAGAAGGCGGCACAAATAGACCGCACCATGTGAGGATCCTGACGGACACTACGACAGCCGGACAGAAAAACAAACAGACAGTTTGAGGGAGAGACACGCACGACATGACTGTAACATGTAATTATTTTTCAATAAAAACCCAAGGCAGAAAAAGTAACAACGCGACGACGGCGATGACAACATGGCGTATGAGTGACCCAGGAAAATAACGAAAAAAGGAGAAAATCGTATGAGAAGAACAAATAAAAATAGCAACAGAAGTGGGAAAATGGATGAAAACTATGGCTGATATGCTCCACGAAATTTGAATGCTCTGGAAAAAAGTGTAAAAGCTGCAGTAAAGAGTTAGATTAAGAGTTAAAGAGCTAAATTATTTCAATTATTCCTTCCATGATAACTCTCCTAAATTATCGCAGGCCTCAACAGACCTAATGGGTACTTTTCATATTTTCCACTATGTTTAGGAACTAAATTCAAAATTGAACCAAATAAGTGAACGATTTATTCACATAAATTGTATCTTTAAATTAAAGGACAAAGAACTGCTGCCCATCAAGTGAAAGGAAATATCTCAGCCTCTGCTTTGTAGCATATCTGATTTTTGATATTATAAGATCACTTTTCGCTTCTCGATAGCCAAGCTCCGCTGGAAATTGTGGTAGCTATCCTTCCCAATAGAGTATTTCAATATATATTGCCTATGTGATAATAAAATGAAATAAAAATGTCTGGCATGTATGCGTCAGCAACAGTTACGCGTTACAGCTCCAGCTCCTCTGGATCGCACTGAACAGTGGGACAGGGAGACGGGACTGTTCGGCTGTGGACTTGGGACGGGCAAAGACAATAAAAATAAAATTATTAATTTGTGAGAACGGCGAGAGACGAGTCGACGGTAAAAGTGACCACAGCGTTTTAACAGGCACAATTTTTATGAAAATGCTCTGTCCTTCTGTCTCAGTCTCTTTATCTTGTGATTTTCCGTGTGCCACGCCCACAGAAACAGCTGCTGCAGAATATAAAAAACAAAAGACGAATCATCAGAGGGAGGACAAAGAGGAGTTTCTGAGGGAAATGGAGCGGGCAAATAAGTAAGAGAACAAATGCATGAAAATCTGACAAGCCATGGCATCTGACATGCCATCTCACTCACTCCTGTCTCTGTCTCTGTCCACCCTCTACTCTACTTCTCTTTCTCTTTTCTGTTGTCCGAGCATACAAAATTTTCTTTTAGCCGAGTTTTTCCCACTTGGCTCTGCGGTTGACAGCCAACAGCGACAACATTTTAAGGCCGCACTTCTTTTCAGCGGATGGTGGAAGGGGTGTGAAAGGGGCATGGAAGGGGCGTGAGAGGGGAAGGAGTGGTGTGGGCAGGAATGCATTTTTATTCGATAAACAAATTTGTCAAACACACACATACATATATGCATGTGCATGTATAAAGAAACACATGGAAAGAGAGTCATAATTAAATTTCATTTTTGCAAAATCAAGGCGCTTATTGTTTCCTGTTTACCCCCAAAATCGGGCCGAAAAGGCAGATTGCGCGTGGGTAGGGCGGGGTCCATAGCCCACTCAGCAGGCTATTCATATGTGGTGGTGGTGGGAGGGAAAGGATTGTCCGGCCACAGCTGGGGTGTGGGTTGGGACTTCGACAGCTCACCATGGGTCTTGGCATGGCCCTGCTTGCTTGTTGCTTTCCCTTGAAGGACGCGAAGGACAGTGAGCAAAACAGAAAAACGCTAATTAATTTCATGGCTCACACACACATGATAAGGAAACTAATTAAGCTACAACTCTGATTAACAGCAAAAACTGTTTTTCTATGTCCTTTCAAACGACAATTTTTTGCATCCGTTCCGCTGCATACTTTTGTGCGCATCAAAGCGAAATAATTAACAAATGTATATCACACACACACGCACACACGCTCATACAGTGAGGAGGGAAATATAGAGAAAGAGAGAGAGATAGAGAGGAGAGGAGAGAAAAAGAGATAGAGATGGATGGAGACAAAGCATATCTCTCGCTTTACAAATGTCAATGGCAAAGGCTTCCAGCAGAGCAAGCAAAAAAACTGCAGAGAAAGTTCAGTTTTTCTTCTTTTTTTTTTCAAAAAACAGACAGGATTCACAGCGAGGTAGAGGGAGAGAGAGAGAGGACGAACGTTTCCGTTGGACACAGACATGTAGACACAGGACGAACGGCCATTTTAATTAGCCGAGCATCGTTTTTAATGCTCTGTGGCCCATGCATAATGGTCGCCCTGAACATTCAGCGAGCCAGCCAATCCATAACCCAACGCGAATCCGAGCAGGTACGTCAATAGTTTAATCATAAAGTGGGTAACGATAACAACCATTCATGGCATACACTGGCAGATAAGCCTTTCTGTATGATTTCTGTAAAGACATGGTGCTTTGATTGCATGAAAACATCCTCTCAGTGCAGCGTGTGTTGAATGGATAAGGGTCAGGCAGGATACACACCATCTATGTACCCAACCACAGCCATTCATTTGGCTCGATTCGTTTTGTATGCTCTAAAGAAAAAGACCGGCCGGAGTACGAGTAGGAGTGGGAGTGGGAGTGGGAGTACTCCTTGCTAAGCCTATTCAATGCGTAGTTCAATGGGCGATACCAAACAGCGGCTAAATGCCTTTTGTGCGCTATTGAAAAGTCTTTCACCTATTGATGGATGAATCCAGCTGGGATTTGGATTGGGTCTGGGATTGGCCTCGGCTCAACATTGCACAGTGGGGCCTTCGGGTATATCAGCTCTCTAAATTAATAGCTTTCATTGCAATTTTTGTTTGGCTTCTAGATTTATTTAAGTGACATCCTAATACGGAAAACGGTCGGATATGATTTTAAATGGGATTTTATACCTGCAACATTTTTTTTTAAGAGTTAAAAAACGAGAAACAAATAAGGTGGCTTGGAAGTGTTTTTTTTGGAACTGTCTATGCAACGGACCAGTTTTTAATTGAGTATTAATAACTGGATGCGTGTATTCCTTGTATCAAAAGCGCTCATACAATTCTTTGATTTTTGCCAACTCTTTTCAGCTTGGGTCCCACTGTGCGTTGGCTGGTTAGTTGGGTAGTTGGGTATTGGGTTAGGGGCTTGGGATAGGGATCGGGTTCGGGTTCGGTCAGTTGAATGTTCGGTCCTACTGTGTTATTTATGGGAGTTTGACTTTATGAAGCATTCCACGTCGATTTAAATTGTTCTGCAAAAGCTAATTAAGTTTTTTATATATGTTCTATAAGGGCAAAGGACACTTGAATTTGAGCAATTAAAATGATGAATGAATAGAGAATTTTCATTAATACAAAAGTGTAGAAAGTACCTACAGATAGCCGCTCGGAGAACTTACCTGAAACGATAAAGAGAGAGAAAAGAAAATTATTAAAAATAATTGATTCATATTTGGAGTTCTTATATCTTTTCTTGCATTCCCTAACCTTTGACTTGACATCTATATTAATGAAAAGAATTTGTAATACCCCAGGCTGCATTTTCATTTAAACGACAAACAGAAGGACAAAGAGAGATGGGCAGACATAGGTGAAAGAGAGGAAAACACATGGAAGGAAGGAGTTTGAGGACGGAGAGACATTCGGGAATGACAGGGAGACAAAAAGGCAGACGACAGGCGTGTTGCAGTCGCTTGGACATCCTCTCCAAAGCTCCCAAGCTGCAACGTTTATTTATTTATACGTACGTATGAGTATTTGGGTTGGCAGAGGAGAGGAGAGGGTGTTGCAACATGTAACCTTGTTGTCAGCAGCGACGAAATCATGTTGCATTTATGAAATCCTTTTATCTTTTAGGTTTTAATGCCAACACACGAGGAACGAAGCCAGGGAAAGGGAACAGAAGGTATGGCCATCACAAAAAGCTCTCTTTGGCAGCAATATTGTCAGAGACAGGGATACTTTTGCCTCTTTCTCTCCTCCAGGGGGTAGGATGGGGGCTGACTGCATTGTTGAAACAAGAACAAACATCGGGCTGACACCTTGAGTGTCATTAATGCGTGTGACATTTTCATTATAACTTTTTATTGTTCTCTCTATCTCTCTCTCTCTCTCTCTTTCTCCCTCTTTCTCTCTCTGTTTGTCTGTCTCTGTTTCTCACTATCTTTTTGCCACCAAAAAGGGAAGAGGGTGAAGAAATTGTTAGCTTTCTTAGAATTAAGTATAATATTGTTTTATGCTTGGCCCGACAAAAACCAAATGCAATTTTCATGCTTGTGACAGCTCTCACATCACATCATCTAAGTGGGGTGTGCGGTCAGGGATAAGCTCTTCTTCTATGGAGCAGCATTTATGGGGGATTCACTGGAATATGGCTGCCATTTTGGGCGGAGAAGCTTCTGGGCTTCTTTCACAGAGTGCCCTTTGTGCTACGCCCTCGACCAATTTCCATTCGATCACTGACAATGAAGTCCGCCGCGCAGACCCTACAAAACATTCAGCAGAGGACGAAGGACGCTGTTCTGAGTCCTAATGCAACAGCCATCTCCACGCCCTTCGCCCAAACAAATCCTCTATCCCCCCCTTCCACCATTACGTTATCGCCGTCATGCAGTTGGCGGCAGTCGGAACGAACAGTAAACGAGTCCGCCTTGGCAGTAAGCAAATTGGCCTAGGCCAAAATCGTTTCCAGAATTTTATTAAATCGCAAAACCTTTCGCCTCGTTCCCGATTTTCCCACTCTTCACCCTTAGCTCCCCACCGCTCATTCTACTTTTCTTTTGTGTGTGTTTAAAATTCAAAGAGAAACAGCAAAAAGAGAGTGCTCCTTTGGTGTTTTTTTTTTCTCTCGACTTCCTGCAAATTTCATTTCCGCTTTGATTGCGCTTTTTCCGCAAGGCGGCGGAGCAGTAGTGGCGGAGCGGGCACCGACTGTGTGGCAGAAGTAAAACAAATGAACGGAAATGCCACACACGCACCCAGGACAACAACAAGGACGAATGCACCTTTGACACCTTTTGGCAAAAGTGTGACAAAAAGGGATAAAGGAAGGCAGGGAGGCGTTCAGTGTTCGGACGAAGTGGCAGCCAGAGATGAGCGCGTGACACAGCCCCAGGAAGAGATCTTCAATAAGTCCCATCACGCCTCCATCGCTGGGCCTCTCCCTGGGACTCCCTGCTATCCTGGCGCTGCATGCAAAGTATCTAGCAGTAGCCTCTGGTGCCTCTCCTGGTGCCTGTTTAGGTGTTTGCTGTGCTTTTTGTTATGCTTTGTGCCTCGTCTTTCCGCCTCTGCGCCACGTCGGGGCTCGGCGCCCTTTCTGTCGGTTGCAGTTCCCCTCCAAGTGTGAAAAATGTCGAAAATGCAATTTCCTTCAAGTAAAATGCCTGCCATGCGCTTTTGTATCCCCTTCACCCAACCAGAGTCCCCTCCTCTGGCTACGTGGACGTATTACAAACGAGTGTACGTTGTCCTGCTCTACAGGAGAGGTGTCCTAGTCCTAGTACTAGTCCTGGTTCTCATTGTCGTTGTCGTTCTGGTCCTGCCCGATTCTCTGTAGCTTAAATAAAGCACTTCCGCTAATAAAGTCGCACTCGGCAACACTCTCTATCCTTCTCGCTCAACAACAAGGACATAGAGGTAGCAGCAAGCAACTAGGATCGTGCCACGCACACACACACACACACACATTGTGTGACACAGCAGTGCAGGCCAGACTGCAACATGCGTGTCAATGCGAGTTGAGGGGGAAATGAAGTGGGTGTTGCGGCCTGGCCTGCGTTTGCTTTCGTGGCAAAAACACATTTGGAAAATTTGTGTAGGCGACATTGTTGTAAATCACCGACACATTTTCAACTGGCAGCAGTCCCAGTCGCCCCAAAAGCACCCACAGTAAAGGTCCCACAGAATGCACTGTGCGAAACACAGCTTATATCTATCTCACAGCCTTAGCCATTGGCCTAACCTTTCCTAATATCTTGTTGGTTTTGTCTCAGTGCATGGCGGTAGAACGGAGTTGGAGCTCTTTCTTGTCCGCCTGCGTAAATGTTGCGGCTGCACGCATTGGCCTATGTGTGGGAAGGACCCTTTTCTCCTTTTCTCCCTTTCTCACTGCACTTTCTCCTTCTATTCTCTCTCTCAAAATTACTGCCAACTTCTGCAAGTGACGATGACGACGACTGAAATGTTGCATGCATTGCATGAGGAGACACATACACACACACACACACACATGGAGAAAAACGGTAGAGTGAGAGAGGCCTAGGACAATGACGTTTTGACTTTACCCCCACACAGATGCACACCCTCACACATATTCATCAGTGAGCATAATGATGGCCCCTGTCGCAGAGTTCACTCGGAGTTGCACAGATTTTTGTTGACAATGGGTGTGAAAATTGAAGGCGAGTGATTGCATTTGCCCCCTGCCACACTGCAATACGACCCTACCGCACCGCACTGCACCGCACCACTTCGCACGCTGTGATTTACAATGCATAACAAAAGGAGTTTCAGGACCCAGTCACTTTTGTCTTTCGTCCTTCGACTGAGGCTTGGACTGAGCTCTGTGTTCTGTCCTGATCCCTACCAATAGCGCTGGGCCTGAGGTTGCAAGAGTAGGTAATTAATAGACTTGAAATGGTCGCTTGAGAAACATTTTAATTAGGTGACACATGCAATATTGTCCACCCTTTCAGAAAGTACTCCCATTTTGATATAAAGCTTGAACCGCAGTATAGGAAGCATTTCAATGCCATAAATTATTTAAAATCTTCGACTATATAAAATGAAGTTTCCCATAGATGTAGAGTGCCCAGGCTTTGAAATTATTAATGGTTTATTGAATATGATTAATTTTCACTTATAAATAGTAGCTAAGATAACTAAGATCTTTGAACATCGCTAACAAGAAAACATGGTAAGAAAGAATTGAACATATTTTAAGTTGTAGGTTTATATTCATGTTGCATGTAATATAATATCTATTTATTAGAGGTCCACAAGCCACATTATAACTATCCTTAAAAGTTGAAGCAAACTAGGGCAAGCTTTTGTTCCTCATTTAAGGCAAGTTCAATCGGGTTTTCCTCGTGGAAACAAGATGCTTTGTACTGGTATTCTGTTCCTAGACATTTTGCAAAGGCGGTCTTCACAAAGCTGACATTAAGCGTAGCTCGCACAGATGTAACAAAAATTCAGATAACCAAATTCAAAATTCTTACAGTCAAAAGTCTTTTGATGACCTTCAATCATTAATTGTATCTGTGTCTATATGATCAATAGTAATTCTTGTGCAACTGTTTCGTGAATCCATATGGAAATAAATGGGTAACAGATCTTGTAGGAATTATCAAAACCTGCCTTTATAGGCAAAGCCTGACAAGGTCCAGATCGTCTGGCTTCTGCCTTAATTGATAGTCAAAAACAGTTTCGTCCTCACGTGAAGCGATGTCATTCAGAACTCTTCGACTCTGGCTGCAACTGAAGTGAGGAAATTACAAGTCGTGAATTAATGGCTGCTCCACCGCTCCCCTCCCCTCTCCTTTCGCATCATGCCTTTCTTCACTGTGGGGACTGGGAAGAGACTATCCCGCCCACGTTGCCAGGATATCCGCCGTTGTTGTCATCGTCGTCATCGTCGTCGTCGTCGTCGTCGCTGCTGCAATTGCTATTGCTTTGTCAGCTCAAAAACTTAACCTCAGACGTGGATTGAAGCGGATTCAGGAGGTGGAGCGGTATCTGGAGCAGCATCGGGAGCAGCAGTTGGGGGTCCTCAGAAGGGGGCATGTGCCTTCTTCACCCATATGTACATATGTATGTGGCGTTGCTTGCTCGCACTCACACCACGCGTGTCATGCTTTTCTTTTATCCCATTCTTTCAAAATCTTTGCCTTAATTTAAATTTCAAACATTTGCCCTCCCCATCTTCGTTTCTCGAATTTAATTAGTACCGCGTGCTTTCATGGGTTTCCTGTTTTTTGGCTTCGCCAGCAGACGCGTGAAATGCTCAAAACGGGAAATTGCTTTGGCATTCGCAGAACCTCGCCAGGAAGTGCTCCCCTACTTCCATTGAACCGCTTTGAACTTTGACTTTGAACTTGACACTTTTTTCAGCTATCGATATGATTGAAGTATGTTGGTGTCAAACAGAAGAGCTTTGAGTCAGTTCCATAATAATTATATTAAGGGATGGCTTGATTTCATATAAGCTCTGCGCTCCGAATATTTTGATTCTGTTTAAAGGGATAGCAGGGCTGGAAGTCTATTCCAGCTCCAGTCAACTCTGCTCTCCAACGTCTTCTTGCTCATCAGAATCTTTAATTATCGTGCTGGCTCCCTTGACCCCCTGCCTGCTGGCTTCCACTAAAAACTTTAAGCGCTCTGTCTCTGACAAAGACTATCCAAGGGGTTAACGGAGGGGAAGGACGAAACGGCACGAGAAGGCGGAGCTCTCCTACAGTTTCCGCGCTCACTTCATAAAGTCACATCAATTTATTTCATTTCCTTAGTTAATTTCAAAGTGTCAACATAATAAATGAACTGCACGTAGCAGCAGCAACAACGAACATCGAAGGGTGGTGGTGGGTCTAGTGGGGTAGGATGAGGACGAGGGGCAGTTGTCCATTGGCAAAAAGTTGTCGCATTTCAAAAATGGTTGCACGCAACAAACGACTCGCAGGACTCGCAGGACATTCTCGAATACGCATAAAAATGCAAGACAAATGGAGAGCACTGCCGCGGGGGCGGAGAAAGAGCAGACAAGAATGTGCTAAAATGCACAAAAAATGCAGAGGAAATGGAGAACAGAAGGGCGAAGGGTGGGACTGGGAAAACAAAAATGATTAAAAAGGACATGCAAACACCTAAAACGTCGCGAAGGAAAAATGCCACAAATGCAGCGACCGTGCAAATTTTCTTCATTTCCATTTTGACAAAACGCAAACAGAGAAGAGAGCTGCTGAGAAAGGGAGAGAGAGACAGAGAGAGAGAGAGAGAGGGAAAATGATGGAGTGAGGGAGAGTTGACGGACTGACTCCAACTGACATTGACAAATAATGAATGGACAGAAGGGGGCCAAAGAGGCAAAAGCAGAAGCTGGAACAGGAGCAGGAACAGGAGCAGGAGCATCAGCAGCAGTATAACGTATGACCAAAACGAGGGAGAGATGAACCGTGGGTCACAGCACCACAATAAATGGTTAAACGTTGGATCCCGTACTTGATATTCTAAGGAGATATTCAGCAATATCCAGTTTTGAGCACTTTTCAGCCACTGTGTGGATCCGCAGAAGATTCCTCGCGGCAGTTGCTGGTGACTGGCGCCGCTTGAATGTGTCAAAATTGGAGCCACATTGTCCGCAGCACAAAACGTACGAGAGTCAAGTGCAGGACCAGGAGCCGGAGCAGCCGGAGCAGGAGCAGAAGCAGCTGGAACTGCAGCCGGAGCTGGAGCCGGAGCCGAAGCAGGATGAGCTGAAGTGTACGAAGCAGCTGCAGATGCCAGCGCTAACCGCAAGGATGATGACAACGGCAGGACAACGACAACGAATGTCGTCGAAGGACATAGCCGAGGACGCATATATATGGCAATGTGGATGTGGCTGTGGCTGTGTAGGGTGCTATGGAGGTGGCGGCTACGTGGATGTGGCCTCGCCAACGGAGAAACAAACAAAACGCCAGACAAGAAATTAAGACAATTGAACCGTTGAGGCGTGCGAAGACATGACATAGGTGAGCAGGTGGGCAGGTAGTGGTGTGGTGTGGTGTGGGCTAGTGTGGGGCGTGGTCATGTTGACATTACAGGTGCGCCACACTCCCCGGACTCCCAATGTTGTCAATGGCGCAGAAAGGATAACAAAAACAGCATGAGGACGAGAACGAGAACGAAGAGGGGTGTAGAGTAAAGACGCTGCCTGGCGACGTGTTGGCTTAAGTTATTAAAACAGAAGAGAAAGGATGGTAAAAACAGTAGAGAGACCGACCCCACTATGGCATTCCTCTAGGGAGCAAGGTCTCTGCCGAGGGGTAAACAAATAATTGCCATGCAAAAAGTATTAGTATTAGAGGAAGGAGGGGAAGTCGAAGTCCCCCCAAAAGCTCTAACCGAGCATTGTTGCGTATCCTTGCAGTTTGAGAAAATAATTTGTTTAATGGAATGTAAATTTCATACTTAAGCAAATAAATGTCCTAGGGGTGGGTGTTGGTTGGCAACTGCAGAAAGGGGTACGACGAATGCGTGGGTGGACAGAGCCAAGTTTGTTTTCATTTCGATTTCGAAGAATAGTTTTTGTTGGCGAGACTGATGGAAGGGTGGTTCAGAGGTATTCAGGATTATCAAAGGATTTTGCTGAGCTGACGTACGTGTTTACCTACCATAAGAACAGCTTTCTTGTAATTTATTGAATGGTTATATATATATATACAATATCTAAAATAAATAACAAACAAACTTATATGCAATTAAATAAAAAAAATACCAAAATATTCCTTTTCAAATCTAAAATTTAAAGATTATATTAAACAAAAATCAATCACGATTCAACAAATGTTTAGTTATAAAAATCAAAGTAGCACTAGGATAAATACCAAATAAATGAATAAATAAATGAGGAACTGGGTATCAGTGTTTCATAATTGAATCGCAAACATAATTTGACGACACGTTTAACCAAATAGAATATCAGCTATTTAGTTACATTTATTTATCTGTTATTAATTATCAGGCTCAAAGATTTATATTTCAATTTAATTAGTTCTCTTCTACTGAATTGGCAGCGAACTTAAACACATTTTAATTTAGCCTGTCATCATCTGCCCTAATCAATCTACAATTTTTAACCAACAGCCGACCACAGAGAAAAATCTAACCTAATGCACTTTTCAAATGCAATTAGTGGCCGGCTGGAAAAAAGAAAACCACCTGATAACTAACGCCTGGCATATTAAATGACAATTAATGTGGTATCCAATCAGGTGGAAAATGTATTTGCGACTATAACAGCCAAAATGCATTAACGTTAATCCTATCCCACGAAGCACTAATATATCAAAAAACACCCATCAGGAATATCTTTCATCCGAAAAGTGCCCTATCCAGGTATCAGAGTAGATGTTGCCACAATTAACCCATAAATTGGGCCGCGCCTTTTTTCGGGACCAGGACGAGGACCAAGTTGAGGAGAGGCTGAGGAGGCTTAATATAAAATTCAACAGCTAATTAGTTGACTGGTTACTAAAATGCGGCTTTCAGCGCGTATGCCGCAGCGGTGCAGTCATGCCCTGGGACATCGGCTCCTGTCCAGTCCTAGTCCCAGTGCCTGGCCTGGCCTGGCCTGGCCTGGTAATCCTCATTAAATGGTTAAATTCAAATTAATTAAATTGCCACAAATCAATTATACATAAGCGCTGTAATTAGAAGACCTCAAACTGGTCGAGTGGAAGGAGCGAAGGAGCAGGACCAGGGAATGGGTGAAACGTGATGAGTCATAAAATGCTAGGAACCTATCCGTTATAAGGTGCGATTTGGAGACGGGGGCCGTGGCACTGGCGCTAGCACTGTTACTGGCGCTGCCTGTTGCATGACATTGTCGCCATTTCAATTAGTTTAACTACCAACGAAACGCATCGAAAATGTTTTAGAAAAACATAACAAAATTAATCCCAGGGCACAGAGGACATGGACACGGACGCAGGACACAGAACACAGAACACAGAGCACAGGACACAGCAGGGACATGCATCAAAGCTATCTGCCCGGTAGAGAAAACGAAACGAAAAGTGTTGGGAAACAATTGCGTCCCGAAGCGGAGCTGGCTTGGATTTTGCAATCGTTTGGCCTGACAATGACTGCTCCTGTTCCTGCGTCTACCTCTGCCAGGACATCCATCGAACACGGTTGACAACAACTTAATCACTTAACATTATGCAAATTTAATTATTATCACTTCATCGTCATCATCATCATCCTCATCAGAGAGTGAAGAAGACCAATCCCTCATTCCGACTCAGTCTCTCTCTCTCTCTTTCTATCATGGGACTTTGGTTTCTCCCAGGCCATGTTTTGTTGTGTTGCCTGGCATTGATGGCTATCAGTAAATGGCAACAACATTCGAATGGCAGCTGGAAGGAGGCCCTCATTATCATTGTCGTTGCTGCTGCTGCTGCTGTTGCTGCCGCTGTTGTTGTAATTGTCAATTTAATCAGAATCTTGCATTTGTTTATGCAGTTGTACAGCTGTACAGCAGCCAGAGTCTCTCCCTCTCTCCCTGGGAGTGGCATTGATGAAGAGAATAGCTTACTGGCTGGGTATTAATGGGTAGAAGTATGTTCAGAGCTAACGTTTAAAGCGAATTCCCAGAACCTGGGTCAATCTCTATGTCTTGCTGGCAGGAACTGATAGAATACGAGGGATTTTACATAGGGCTTACCCACAGAAATTTACTGTAAAAATGTTAGAATGTTAATGAATAACGCTAAAAGTTAGCAATACAAACAGAAATGTGAACAAAAAGGTTCGCAATAAAAAATATGGGGTTCTGAGTTTATTCGTGGTTCCGTTTCCGTTATCCTTGAACGCAATTCAATTTCCTCTGGGGCGTTTTAACACTGCAGCTCTGCTAGTTTTAGTCCAGATCATTAAAACTTCTTTATGCCATATACTACCATACATGGGTATTAGGCCTACCCAGAGCAGTATGTACATAAATGTGGATGTACATATTCCAGCCATTTGATGTAGTTTATTTGCACATTTGCACAGGGCAGGGCAATAATCTACTTAGCCCCATTAAAATGGCTAAAAGTGCGCCATTGTCCGCACACTGGGAGATGTACAGTACAGATGGTTTTTTACAGCTTTGTGTAGTTTATTTAAAATGCCATTAAGCGCAAAACAATTTCAACTTCAGTTGGGGCTGGTTTTTGTTTCCGCTGTTTTGTACAACTCTCGTTTATGTTGCTGTTGTCGTTGTTTTTATGCTGATTATTAGAGGAGTGTGAAACGAGAACCACTTATATGAACCAGACTGGGGAATACCCTGGTCTAGAGCACAAGTTTCACTCCGATTCCAGCCATTTTCCACTGTACTGATATGCCGTATTCCTCAGATTTACGACTCTAGGGCTGGTCCCCAGCAGTGGTAGCACAAACGTTTTGATTTAAGATCGCCAAATGAATATGGCGATACGGTGGCCGTGGAAATCATGAAATACTACTACAACCAGATGCCAGAGAAGGACCTAGACCCCAGAACCAAAAGACCATTAAAAAGCAAGGCGAACGCCGAACGGCAAACAGGAAAGGTGAGAAATATATTCAGCAGTCAAAAAAGAAAGAAAATAGGGAAGAGGAATCAGTGGGGCCGCGGCAGATTGCAATGGAAGAGGCAGAAATAGTGGCAAGTGGCAAATGTATTGTAGTAATAACAATAAAAGCAACTGCCAACAGGCTTTGGACGGGGCCAGGGCCACAGAGCAGGCAGCAGGGTAAGAGGCAGATGACTCCGACACTGCTGAAAGGCAACAACAAGTTGCACGTGCTTTCAACTTAATAACGTGGCTTTTACTTTTACGGCAAGGCGAGAAGAAACATAAAGGGGAAGTGGAAGAGGGGGGCCAGCCGAAACAGAGGTTGTAGACGAAATTCGCTCTAGAGATGTTCTAGTCAGTGGCTCGAATTGTCTTGAAAAACCTTCAGGTTTTCTTTTCTGCATACTCAGGAAATTGATGATGCTTATTGTTTTAAGGCTCCGATGGGAACACATCGAAAGATGGTTATATTACAAATGCCATAAATTTCCAACGGCTTCATTTAGCGTTTTTTAATCCTCTAAAGCTGAGCGATAGTTCCCCCCTTGTGCTGTCCATCTCTAGTACACCCATATTTCTTACTCTCACTGGCATTTCTCTCACTCTGCCTCTTCTTTCTTCTTCGGGCACGGCACTATCAAAGCGTCAGCATCGACAAACTGCTGTACAACAGGGAGAAGCAACAACTCACTTTCTCCCTCTGCCGCGCTCTGGCCACACTTTTCGCACCTTTTTTGCATTTTACAGGCGTCGCAGGGCAGTGCGGCAGATGCGGGGAATGGGACGGAAACGGGCATTATAAAAAGGCCAGAGGGATGGTTGGAGAAGGGGCAGGAGCAGAGTGTTGGGAGCGGAGCGCACAAAAGAAAGCACACACAAAATGGCGTAACGTTGCGGATTTTACGCACGGCAAACAGAAAACTACGCGCGCGTACACAAACAACAAGAAAATGCACTCAGGCTTAGTGTCGGTCGAGGATGGCGACTGCGACGGTGACGGCGACGGCGACGACGAGGTCCTGCGATGGTCCTCCTTCCCACCTCACTACCCATTCCAGTGGGTGCTGTTTGCACCTTTTTATAGCGTCGAAGGATGAACAGGGGAACAGTGAACAGGGGAACAGTGAAGCCGAGGGACGGCGCGAGCGACGTGTGTGTGTGTGTGGCTGGGAAAACTTTTTGAGGTCTGCTTTGGGTAAGTGCTGTGCGGACCGCAGCTTAGTTGCGTCGAGCTTGACTGCGTCCCGCTGCAGAGTAGATCGGAGCATACCAGGCAGGTGATAAAGGCCTCTCATAACACAGGAACCACTAGAACACTAGAACAACCACTACGCGCCAAGAAACCAAAAATATGTACATATATAGAATTCCTGAGGGTAACATCAGTCAATGATCTATGATCTTTGCAGTATATGCGTATAGTTGATATTTCCATTATTTGTGGCGAACAAAAACAGTATTTTCTTGATATGGAAGATTCCATCTCTACTGGTGTCTCTAGACATCTCCCAAACAATCCTTAAGCGTGTCATATACTCCACCATTTGCTGGCAGAGCACACGTGTATATGCTCAGGGAAAAAACACTCAACCAGATTTATGTTTGAAATAATTTATAGAAAAAATACTGAAATTAAATAAAATAGAATTACGCGAGCGCAGCTTCCGCTTCAGCTTCAGCTCTTACACCATCAGCATCAGCATCGACGTCTATCCTATTAAATGTCCATTTGCCGTTTTGTTATGTGAGTTGTTGGCGCACAAACTTTCAGCCATTTAATTTTGCAATATTTTTGCTGCCCTCCCTAAAGCCAGTGTCCGAACAGTGGCCGGGAACATCATTAAAAAACTGTCATTAGCAGTTGAGTACATGGAAACTGAATTTTCATTACAGCCAGTGCCAGTCCGGGGCCGTAGGAAAAAATGTGAAAGTTTTGCAATTCTCCCGTGCATTTTTTCTGTTTCGCCTTGTTTCCTTTGTAGCCATTGCAATGGTTGATGTCGCTTACATAATCGAATTTTAAATATGTGGGCGTATGTGTATGTGCGTGTACGTGAGTGTGTGTCCGAAGGTGGACACTTTATTTAAGTGATGTTAGCAAGCACCTGTTGAAATTTCATGGGATATGACTTCATTATTGCTTTATTTTATGGGAGAAAATGCCAAGAAGTAGGCACCAGAATTTGAGAAATGTACATATATGAGAATAATATACAGAATCTAACGAATGAAAAAGAGGATGGCTTTCTGGAAATACCCTTAAGCATCTTATGAGTGACATGAAACAAAAGGATGTACCTAGGATGCTGGCAGCCAGCTTTCCTGATTTTGTATTGGGAGTCTTGTGACTTGTGTACTCAATGGGCGCCAAGAAGTAGGCAACCGAATCTGAAGATTGACACGAGACAATAGGATGTATGTACATACATATGTATGTATGTGTGGACATCCTCTGGCAATGAGCTATCCTGATGCTCTTATCGTGTCGGTCCATCATTGTATCATCTGTAGACACACTTTAACACTTCCGTTTTCCCCAGTCATCAAATGTAATATCCTGTTACACTTTGTTTGACTAGCCTGGGGCTCTTTTTAAAATTAATTACCAGAGAGAGAGCTGCAAGAGCAACAAAAGCGTTGCCATCCACATTGGCATCGGTATCGGCATCGACATCGGCATTGGCATTGGCGGCGTCCCTCCTTAGACGAACATGAAATGTTGACAACATTGTAACTAAGCCCGAGACATTTACTCACACAGACAGTGAGGGATAGGAGCGGGTTAGGAGGAGCAGACATCATCCTTGATACTCGTACAACTAATGCCAAGCTGTCAGCTCATTATTATCAACACTTTGCCCATTGTCGGGGGAATAGGGAATTGGGAACGTCAATGGGAATGGGAAAGGCGAAAGGGGAAAGGGATGCTTCGTATTCAAATCGAGCGACCAAAAACCCACTCAACCAAATTAACACTTTAGCCCAGAAGGGAGTAGGAGTAATGGGGAGGAGAAAGGGAGAAAGGGGAGTCAAATGGGACCCAAGGTAATGGCTAGAATGGGAATCGAAATTGGATAGCCCCGAGACCAGGGATGCTCGGGCCAAAGGACACGGCTCAAAGGCATTATTGACAAATAGATCGAGAGGCAAAATGTTGCAATCTTAATCTGTAATCAACATAAAACTCAGTCACTGGAAAATGTCATCACCCGGACTGAAGGCAGGGGCGGGACCGTGGCTATAACAATTCAATCAAAGCCGGAGCAAATCAACAATCGTTGAGCTCTTACGAGTATTTGCTGGTCAAGTCGGTAGACTCCAGCTCCTGCTGCTCCGCCTCTTCCAGAGAAGCCAAAGCCCAGACATTTAAGGCTCGAGGGCAGCATTTGTTTGCGGTTCTTTCCCACTTTGATTTGTGTCCAGATTTGTGCTGGGCTTAAAGCATCACAGAGCCGGCTGAAGATTTGCCTTGATTTTTCCGAAAATGGTTTTCATTTCCATTGAATGCTGCAAGTGACTTTTGTTTAAGTCACCACAAAGGCAGAAGATGAAGCCGACAGAGAGGCAAACGAATCCAAGTTCGCCTGTAAATGATACGAGGCAAACAGAGTCAACAGGCAGCAGCAGCAACAACAATTAAATCAAGAGCAATTTCAACAGAAATATTTTAAACTTTAACCACAGAGAGAGGATGGCAGAGAGGGAGAGAGAGCGAAAGATACAGGAAAGATATATCAGAGATATAGGAAGATAGAGAATGATAGAGAGAGAGAGAGAGAGAGCGCTGCAGAGAAGTTGCAAAATATTTGTCATGCCTGGCACGGACACAGGACACAGCACACGAAGGAGTCGTTGTGGTCTACAGTGGATGTGGTAGCATTCATTATGGACTTTATCTATCTTGATATTAGTTTTGCATAGCTTTGAACCCACTGTGCAGCGCTGTCATCATCGTCAAAGACACCCTGTGGCCGACCGCAAAGAGACATGACCGTATAGTGTGACATGGCCTCACTAGACAGTTGTCAAAAGCACACCCCACACCCACACTCACACCCACACCCACATATCCTTCGGCTCCTTCTCATCATACCCGAGAGCATAGCGTAGGTGGGATGCTTAAAATTCATTACATTTCTGGACAATTTGTTTTTGATTTTTCATTTCATTTCATCACGAATTTATGTGACGAGCTTGGGGGTTCCCTTCGCTCCGCTCCTTTCACAAAGCACGTGCCATCTGCGCTTCCTTGTTGTTTGTCTCCCTGCGCCAAAAATTCATCACGAAAAATGGATGAAAAAAAAGCGCAATATCGAGGATTTTCACCGCACCATTCCGCACCGCACAGCCCTTCTCCCATCAGTACTGAGTCTGCAGGAAGTCAGTCCTCCAGTCCTTCAGTCCACAATCCTCCAATCCTCCAATTCTCCAGTCAGGTTGAAAGCTAGCGGTGGTGAAAATATTCGTCGCGCTTTTCAATCCCTGGGGAAATCAAACATTTCATAATTAGTCATTGGCATTGGCGGCGCCCCATGGACGCCCGTCCTTTGGAGCTATGATTCATATTTTGAGCCTTTGGCCAAGCCAGCACAGAACCTAAATCTACTCCACTCTCTTTCAGGATGTCGTCTGGAATGGCCAGACCAAACCCTGGGCACATGGCAATTAAAAAACCGTTGCGCGTTTGTGGTGCTTTTGGCCGCCTTCAGCTCTGAGGCGTATTGAAATTGCTTCTTCGAATTCCAATCGACATTGGCCACATTGGCACTGGACACAACGGAGTTCGGAATAAGCCAGCGAGAAGGGACTCTCTCTGGTCAGGCACAAAGTAAGCGATTGCTCGCGGCGGCTGGGAAACATGCAAAGCTAAAGGGAAATCTAGTTTAATTTTTTAATACAAACAGTCAAAGGGGCTCTGGTCAGGGTCGGATAGAGTACGAGAGAGAGGTAGTGAATCCAGGGGTATACAACTAAAAATACGGCAACAGAGGCGGGACGACGGTGGGGGAACTCCAAAAGAAAAGTTCTGTTCAAAAAGCTGACATTTGAGAGAGTTTTCTTCTGAAGGGAACTCTTGTTCCGTCAAAGATCTTTCACTTGGAGTGGCCAATCCCCCTTGAAAAGCCACACCACTGACCACAGACCCCCGCAGCCCTCCTACCACACTGCTATGATTGCCATTGACTGCAGCTCTGCTTTCTGTAACGCGCTCCCTCTCTCGCTTTCCCAGCTGCAAACAGGAAAGTTGATTTGTTTTGCTACATGCAAAAAGATTGCAGGGAAATGGGAAAAAACGGAGACCAGCAACAAACCAATGGCTGTGGCAGCATCGAGGGGGAGTAATAGAGGGAAGTACCACTCAAAGTGCCCACAACACAACGGAATCCAGTCGGGATCGAGTCGACTCCGGTTCGATTTGCCACAAAAGGAAGTCCCCGCTTTGGCCATGTCAATGCAGGTTCAAGCACAATATGATTTGTGTGCGAAAATTACAAAAATACAAAAAATAAAACAGAAAGAGGGGAAAATGAAAAATAAAATAATATGAAATGCCTTTCAAACTTTCCCGCTGTGCCTCCCCGCCATCTGATAATTTTGAAAGCATCAGGGGCATCAGCAGCAGAGAATCGAGAAAGTGTGTGCGCTTTAAAAATATTTGCACAAATCATTTGAGAGCCGAGCCGCACTCTCGCATGCATGAAAATTGCAAAGCAATTAAATGAATTGCTTAGATATTACAGGGGCGGGAAGAAGAAGCCCATCTGAGAGAAAAGGGATAGGGAGGGAATGGCAAAAGTTGGGAAGAGTAAGAGGAGCGGAGCGGAGCAGCAGCCTCTGCGGCTGTTCAGTCAACTGATGCAGCAACGCAGTTGTAACCCGGCCACACTCACTAATAGTTCTAATTGCAAAAAGCAATTAAAACTTTCACCAACTCAAGATGCACACATCCAAGGAATTCCTCGAGGGGGAGTTCAGATGGAGATGGGACTAGTTCTGGAATGAGATTGAGATTCGGGGAAGTCTGGGACAGAGAGACATCAAAGTCAAACAGCGGTAGTGGCAGCAGCAGTGGCAAATGTAGCAAAGCACATCAATCACAAAAATTTCAAGTGTGCAAAACTTGTTTGCCGAAATGATGCGGTGCAGAAAGAGGAAGATAAAGAGAGAGGGAAAATCAAATTTATAAATTGAATTGGCATTAAGCATAAGGCGGCGCTGGTAAGTATGCTATAAAAAGAGAACTCTCCCTGCCTGCGTTTGTATGCGTCCCATATGTGTGTATCTGTGGCATACAAATGAAGATTGTTGTGCTGTTCGGCATTTGAAGTGCGTGCCTGGGATTTGGCTACTGAAAAGAGTTTAAAAGAATAACTTGCCGGCTTTCAGCCCCAAATCCAGAGCAAAGGATGAAAACTCAAGTCGGATTAAAGCCTAAAATTGCTATGAATCAAACAGTATAGAAGTTATGTATTTTTGGTTTGTTTTAAAGATATAGATAGCAATGGATAAGCTAAAAGCAGTTTAAAAAGATGTTTTCAATGATTGGTACCCGATAGGAATCAAGAAAGTATCGGATATTGTAGATTAAGTATATTAAAAAAATAAACATTTGAAATACCAAAGGAAACAAGAGTCAATGAAGGATAGATGGATATCAGTGGGATCATTCCAAACAAGCCGTTGCCAAGATTCCGTTCTATTCTCCGGGAAATTCGATGGTACAACCAGATGGGTACGGTTCAATTCAGAAAATAATAATAATAATAATACTCGGGTAGACGAAGCATAGAAGTATCTGTGTCCAGAGGAGTTTAGGGCCACAAATGACGGTAGATGCTTTCTGAAAAGTCTAAAAATAAAACAAACATTGTATCGAACGAGATTATGGGTGTTTTGTGACACTCCCCGCGACCTTGCATCCTGGCAGCTAAAAGTTGATTAATTTTTAAAGAACTTTGGACACCGAAAACCCCAGTCCCTTCAAGTTCCAGCTATGACTGAAAATTGAAACTGTACAAATTCATAACCAAGCACAGGACTTAGAGCATCAAAAGCAGCAGCAGCATCAAGAGCAGCAGCAGAAGCAGCATCAGTGGCAGCCACAGACAAGAACAGTTACATGAAAGAGGTCCGCCCACAAACACAACAACTGGAGCAGACGAGGCGACCATCAATCAGCCAGACGCAGATATTGGTGTGAAAACGGTAGCCAGAAGGGCGGGAGGGGGGAATGGGAATGGATCGAGGGGATAGACTGGATTGCAGCTGGAGATGGTATGGATGATGGAGGGAGGACTGGCAAAATTGTAATACATTTAACAGAATTTAATGCATTTGCCACAGACATTAATCACTGTGATGCACAGGACAGGACAGAAGCAAACCGAGCTGCAGAGAGTCAGGGAGGGAGCCCTGCCGGCCGGTCGTCCTTGCAACGAGTCGGCTCGAATGCTACAGTTGATTTTTGCCAAAGCTTGCATACTGGGCCCGAGGGCAGGAACGGGGATAGACCGGAGCATGAGATATTGAAAAATTGAATATTCCATGTCCACATACACACACACACACACACACACACACACAGTCACTCACACGCACATCCACACACTAGCTTTTTGCACTTTATGCAAACGGGGAAAAGGGTAGAAGGGGTAGAGAGAAATAGGGAGAGTGGTACACGATTGAATGCACACTTGGCTGTGAATGATTTTTGAAAAATGATTCTACAGCCTGGTCAGTGTGATTTCATTCGGTTCGGCAGGATAATTGCATGTACCCCACAACAGGACCCAATGCGAAGGTCCGGCAGAATCGAATAGCAGATACCCTGGAGCACTTGCTTTCTCAGGGCAACTGTAGGCCATCAAAGTTTTCTTATAATACGATAATTTCCCTATAAATCACACATCAAGCTACTGCTTATTATTCTCTTAATCTCCTTAAGATTTTCCGGGGGTATCCTTAAGTCTACTCCTTCCCATTTCTGTCTGGCGCTGAATGACACTGTGCAAATACACGAGACGAAAGCTCAATGAGCACAGAAGACGATGCACTATGGTCCGAACGACCACTTTTGTTGGCCAAAATTAATAACTCCCGAACGGAACAAGATTTTTTCATTTAGTTTTTTGTATTGGATACATATAATCAATAAGAAATGGATTTAAGAAAAAAAATGGGTGTGGCACCGCCCCTTTTTTTAATAATGCATATTTAAATTTTTAGTTATAGTGAAAAAAAGTATTAAGCATATTTTATTTCAGAAAACGGCGTTGCACGACTAAAAAAAATTTTGATTTAAATAAAAATAAAATCGTTTAAAGGTTTCCGTAAATTATTGCCGAAATCCTTGTCTAGAAGCAAGGTTAACGCCTCGTTAAGTGAGATATGTGCCGGCTTTCCGACTGGGTCCTGTACAACCTTACGAACTTAGTTAGCATATTTGGACATAAAGATAAATGTATTATAACAAAGGCTTGTGGCCAATCCACATATTTTCGTTCAAACATCTTTGAATTTTACCGGCATTTGTTCCGGTATGTTGCCAAACGGTAACAAATTTTCTTGCTGGTATCTTCAAAAGCTTTATTAATTTCATATGATATGTCGCCTTAAGATCCGTTTTCAAATAATTGATAATTTTACCCTTCTCTGAATTCCATTCGGCAAACAAATCTGCATTTTCGAATTTGAGGTTATGCTCTATTAATGCAAATTCCAAGAATTGTGGTAAAAAGTGGCATTTCTAACTATATACATTTCAAAAAGAATTTATTAATCTACGACACAGAAAAGGTTTCAGGGTGGGACTAGGTAGGACTCACTTTGTACACCTTTTCAAAAATTAGTTTTCATTACAAGTTGGCACATGTTGAAGGCCTCACTTTAAACTTCAATTACGAAGACATCAGAACTTCTAGAGACAGCTAAAAACTCAAAACACGTAGTAAGAACCCGACAGATTAAGATTCATCAAAAAAATTTAATCACGTCTTGGCGTTTTTCAATTTTTGAGATATCTAAAGTGGTTATTAATTTGCCACTTTTTCCCTTCACGTGCTTTACTATAAAAACAGTTGGGTTGCACAGCTGATTTTGCGAATGTGGCGCCATCTATGGAAATTTCTGGTACGCAGATTTAATGGTCGATCTTTTTCTAATGCAGAGCGATCAAAACCAGGTTTCAGTTTTGACTTTGAAAAATTAGGTTTTGGCCAACAAAAGTGGTCGTTCGGACCATAGTGCGATGCAGTTGCAATATAAAATTTAAAACGCTCAAAGGCATATCCATAACCAGTCGGGGCGGAAGGAGCATCATCGGCAGCACCAATGACAGCAGTAGTAGGAGCTGGGACGTAAGTCGAAGGACAAAAAAAGGACATGCGATGCGAGGGCTGGGCAAATATGAGCGCTTTTTTGTGCCATGATAGACGACAGCGACAGAAGATTGAGGGCTTGTGGGCGACGGAGTGGGACTGGAGAAATGGAGAATGGCAATGATTCCAACTGAGACTCTTCTTACACATGTGTGCGTGTATGCGTATGTGTGTGTTTGTCGCTGTGCGTATCCCTGTGTGTTTGCAAAGCCCACACACACGCTCAAGTGTCCTCGTTGCCATTGACGACTTGAGCAGAGCAGTCGCGTCGTTTATATAGTTGATGCTGCAAGTTGAAGATTTTTGACTTTTATGCAACAATTCCAGCCAGCGAAACGACGTTGCCAGCTAGTCCCCTCCCTCCTAGTGCTCCCCTGTTACATCGTAGTATTGAAAGGAGAGTAGGAGAAGTGTTGCCTCTGCTGCTGGCAGTGACACGACAAGTGGGTTTGGCAACTTTGCCATAGCATACTCTTCAGCGCCTCACATGCATGCAAAATAGTTTTTTCTTCTGCTCCGACTGCTCTTCTCTGCACTGCTCTGTACAGTGCATTGCAGTTCTTATCCAAGTCGTTTGTTTCGTTCCGTGCAATTAGACTTTGGCAGCACAGCAAACTGATCGCTCGCCCCCTCACAGCCAGCACCCAGAAGGAATCATTGGGAAAAACCTCCAGCTACTGAAGCGTAAAGGAAAGCATGCGAGCAATTTCCATTTAGGTTAAAGTTCGGCTTTTGGTGTTTGGGGGAGTCTAAAAGAAAGTGGTAAAGTAATTTTGTCAGCAGGAGAACTTAATTAAAAATTGTAGAGGCGGAAGCGGGGGCAGCATCATAAAAAGCCGTCGCTATATGGGCGGCCACTGACACTGGCACCCCCTGGCTGGACTGAAGAAAAGCTGGCCAAAAACTGAACAGCAGAAGTCCATCCATAAATATGACTACGAATGGTGTGTCACAACGCCATGGCAACTAAAGCAAAAATATGTGTCAATTCGGAGAGGCTGGATATCCATTGTCATTGGATATCCAGCCATGGTGTGAGATAATAAGGCGCTGGCTTCTGCTGCTGCTGCTTCTGTTTCTGGTATTGTGACACGTTACTGAGCGACACTGGCTCTGGCCCTCTCTTGGCCATCAATTACCGCCGTATTACAAAAGCCACACACGCACAGGGGAGAAACCAAACAAAATAATTAAAAACCTTTGACAGGCCGAGGCCATGCGTCCTTCTCTGCTTATTTCCAGTCCATCAGGTTGAATTATATCCAAATTCAAATTTCGAGAAATACGAAATACAAAATCACCAGGCCTTGTCATCGGTGCAGCAACAGCATCAGCAGCAGCAGCAGCTGCTGATGTGCGGCATGCAACTCAATGCACATGCATCGACCACCCGCCCACACATCCACCCACCTACATATTCGGGTATCAAATATCAGGCCCACATCCTACTCTGGATGCTGGAAGTGACTCCTTCACTGTGCCTGGATAAAGGCTGCTCTCGTTTCGCATACGCCATGTGGCCACCGACAGACTTCATAGTACCCGTCATCGTCGTGGCCATTCAGGCCTGGCAGGCAAAAAATGTCGGCCATTATTGCATACACTAATGAAGCTCATGTTACCCAGCCACTGCATGGAGTCGGAGAGGTAGCGGCATCGGAAGCGGGCGCCTGGAGTTGCCAGCAAGGGAGAGAGAAATGTGGGAGATCTGAGAGATCTGGCCCTGGGGCCAACTCAACGTAGTCCAACAACGCATCTCGCCTTGACGGTCCTGGACACGCATGATTTTTGCTTGCTGCATTTTCTGATTAGACTTAATTACAGTGTGTGCCTGTCTGCCCATCAATTTGATGGGTTTTCATTTAGCTGCCAGCCTTCAGCCCGAAACCCCCACCCAGACATCCCATAGTCAGTATCCGTGTACTCGTACATACATATATTCGATGCGATACACTCGTATATATCTCTGGCCAATCAAATGTTACATTATATTTTAATTAAAAACTTGCCATGTGCATAATTCGCCAAATGGATGGACAACGCGGTAATTAATGCCAACAACAAATATCGCACAGCAGAAGCAACAATTTTAATTAAACTAAAAGCAAAAATGCATTGCATGAAAATCGTAAGAGAATGTAAGAATCGACACTTTGGTGACCATTAAAGAATGTTGTGAAAGTGTATTATTTGGGATCTTTAATCATACTCTCTCGACATAAGCGGCATAACTATTATCCCAAACCAAGAGAAATGCAATGCCTACAAATCAAAAGACGTTTCGGTGAACGTCCTTTTACTCGGAGGCATAGCTTTCAATATTTAGTAGGCACACTCACACCGTACAAGACACCAGAGAATGGACATCTCACTAATGGCATTGAGGAAATCATAATTATTTCTAATGATAAAGAGATAAATAGAAGAACAGAATAAATTCGAAGCTATTTCCGATACAGAGCTGGGTTTTACGAGGATCTTTTTCCAACCTGATAAAATCCTGATCTCTCCAGACGAGAAGTAAAACTAATTTGGATCTCCTTAAAGCCTGATATACCCATGCCTTGTTGCAGTATCTCAGGCAACTTTCATGGACACCACTGCGTTGACGTACTTGTCCTGACACTCACTCGGTCCTGCCACCACTTTGCTCTAGTTTGCAACGTCTTTCCTCATTTGTCTTTGTACTGAAAGTGACATGCAACTTCAAAGTTGATTGCATATAATTCTATTCCTTGTTCTTTAGTTGTTTACCCGTTCATTTGCAAATGAAAATGATGGATGATAATGTGCTACAGCAGAAATTAGCTGAAAATCTTCTGCGGATAATGGTTTTCTAATTAACCAAGTTATTTCTCTACTTGTTATACACTTTGGGGCATCTTTGTGTATATACGAAAGCTATTGAATTAACTCACCTGAAAGAATGAAAAGAATAGAAAATAGTCAGAGAAATCATTAGAGAATTATTTTCAGTTTTTAATTTGAACTAAAGGACTGATATTGAATTATTTTTCTTTTGGATCCAAGACCTAAATGGAATTTGAATAAAATATCAGTATTTTTATGTCTCTGTCTGCATCGAAATCAAATGAAATTAAAATCACGAAAAATATGACGTACTCTGAATTAAATCATTTCGATCCTGGGCCTCCCATCCAATGGACGAGAAATCGTTAAAAACAATAAAAAAAAAGGAAAAGCAAAAGGAAAAGGGAAATTTTGGGAAGTGGCAAACGTCCAAGTAAAAACCGCAGCAGCGGAGAGAGAGGAACATCAGCAGAAGGGAGCGAAGCATCAAGAGGAATAAGAATTTCAAATAAATCCGATTAAATGGAAATTTATTGTCATCCAGTGGCGAACGGCACTTACTACTTCAGTGGGGCGTGTGCTCATCGTCATCGACTCATCGACATTGGAATCGGAATCGACCAGAACCAGAGCAGACCCAGTCCAAGCCCTAGATTTAGCTCTGAACCCAGTGCTTCTCGATGTGCTCTGTCCTGTCCTCCCCTGTTTGGGGCAGTGGCTGTGGGGATCTAGGGCGACTTCAACACTTCAATATGCTCGCTGACTGCCATACAACATTCATTTTATTTCCCACTTCCATCCCAGCTGCCTTCAGCTCCTCCTCATGTGCTCTGCCTGGCGCCCTTCGCCCCTCCCCTTCTATGCTCGCTAAAAGCCAGTAATGTCCTTTCGCCACACTCGACTGCATTTTTCTTTAACACTTCAATATACTGCCGGACCCGGACCCGAAACCTGGACCTGTACTCAAAAAAAAAAAACACAGTACTAGAGGATAGGGAAAATTCACAACTTCGATGACAGTGCAGCCAAATCCGTACCCAGCCCAGAGACCAGTCCAGCTCAGGTCCCAATATCTATGCAATGCCTTTTTCATTGACTCCTGTCTAGTTTTGTGGTTGCCCGGCGACAACTGGTTTTTGGTCCTGCCTGGTTCTGGTCGTGGTCGTGGTCGTAGTCCTGTCCTCGACCTGATCCTGCTGTCTGTGTGTTTGGCTGAATATGCGAGGAATTAAGTAGTGTAAATAAAAAAGTTAAGCCTCAACCGCAGTCTAACCGGACATTCGTTTCTCTTTGGCTCAATGGAGTATTGGCGGAGTGAAAAGCCCTAAAAATATCTCTTAATTAATGGAAGACCAAAAATTAGCTGCTGGCGACTTAATCAGACCGAGGACTAAAAGGGAATAGAAAAGAACGGAGCTCTTCTCAGCTTAAGAGCCAGCTCCAAGCCATGAGAAAGAACCCATTATAAACGATCCACGTAGCGAGCGCTCCATTCCATTCCATCAGCACCTCATATCGCGTCTGCTGAACCAAATGAAATGATCGTAAAACGGGTAAATCAAGTCATGGCCAGGCCATAAAAATTTACTAGCCGTAAATGCAATGCAACGTTATCTTAATCCAAGCAGCTGCAGCTGCAGCTGTCCCTTAGCCCCAGTCATCGGCATGGGCATGGGGCTTTCTTCTCACCCTTTCCTTTCGTCTATTAAGCCCCGAGCATAGCGGAGCTGAGCAGCTTTACAAATACTTTAGCAGCTAATGCATCAAAATCCAAGATCCAGCACACAAAAAGCTATCCAATAAACTGTTGAATGAGATTTACAGTTAATGGACAGCCAGGAAAATCCGAGGAAAGCTGCCTAATTACGGCAACAACAACAACGCGCAGGACAATGGCCAAGTCCTCGCGGCTAATGCAGTGCAAAGTCAAGAATATAATAATAAATAACAGTTAAAGCCGAGGAGGACCAAGACTTGGAGCAACTCTCTGACCGTTCAAATAAATTAAATTCACTGCAGCTGAGGCGGAGGGCAATTCCACTGAGCAACAAATGGTTTTTTGCTCTTGGCCACTGTCCAGACAAGACAAATGCCAATGGCCAAATGTGCTGAAAGGCAGCTCAAACACATATACATAGGCGTGGATGGAGTAGAGAGTCAGCCAAATAATATCGAAAACAATTTTCAAGCACTTAAGTGCAGTCTGCGGTCTGACTTGGGACTCCTTTTGGCCGCAGGCTCCGGCTCCGGCTTCACTCTTCGTTCTCTGCTTTTTTTCAACGGTTATAAATTTTCGATGCTTGCACTTATCGATAATAGATTAATCTACTTGGGGCATGTTTGGCATATAAATCCCAGCAGAAGCATTTAACTTGGTGGGAGAGAAAGTTCTCCTTTTTCTATCGCAGAGTCCCAGACAAGGGCATTCTTGTGTATTGCTGTTGCTGCATGTGACAGACAAGACGAAAAAAAGCTCACCTTTTTTTAAAGTTATGTGGCACTTATTAGGAAAATATTTACCGGACCAATTGACTTTCTCCGAGAGTGAAAATTGTATAAAGAAATTTCTTTCACTTACATTTTGACATTAACAGGAAAATATTTTTTTTAAATATGTTTCATATTTAAAAAAAAAATATTTGATATATTTATATTATATATATTTCCTACACATTTAATGTTTAATATTCTTTAAGTGTTTCAATGAGTACAGGGCAAAAGGAATTATCCAATGTTGTCATTTCCCACAGTGAAAATAATGTTGGCATACCTTTAGATCATATTATAGGTATGCTTTAAGCACACTTTAATTAGAGAAACTCATAAAATACGGAAGAACATTGTAAATATTGGCAAGCAAAAATATTGATATTCACATTCGCATTTTCATCAGGTAAAAGCCATTGCCGGCCTTTGTTTGTCCAGGCAAGCATGCATTTTATTAATATATGGCGCAGAGCCAAAGGAATCTGGATTGGAACAGGAGAAACACCGAGCAGAGGCAGTCAGACACTCGTTACCTTGACAAGCATATCATATTTGTCTTCAATATATCGGTGACAATCACTAGCGGCTATCAAAGTGCTGTCAATAACATCGACAACACACATGTGCATTGAAGGATACACCAGTATGTATGCACATACATATGTAGATACATATGCATTCCTCTGGCATACGGATGCAGGACACGTTTTGCTTTGTGCCTTTTCCTTTTTTTGATGCGTGCTTAATATGGAAATATTAATTTCGCTCTACTTCTCTCTCTCTCTCTCTCTCTCGCTCTCTCTCTCTCTCGCTCTCTCTCTCTCTCTCTCTATACCATTTATTATTTGCTTTTAGCAAGGAAATGGTGCACATTGCACTCGCTGCTGCATTTCAAAATTGCAAAATGTATATAAATACACAAGTCCCGTGCGTCTGCTGAATAAATTTCAATATAATTCCTAATGAAAATATTGAGAGATGCAAACCTGTCCGACTGCAGATAGATACAAAAATACGCACAGAAATAAGCTCAAAATACACCCAAAAATATTCAATGAGTATTTCTTTCTTATGTCGGTGTATTAAGTGGAATTTATGGAATTTGAAAGTTGGATTTTCAGGTGGAATATGAAAAGTATAAATGCTATTGTGTTTCAGGCAAATATAAGTTTTTCTCAGATCTGGATAAGCTCAGAGCGGAGCTTTAATCCCGACAATAGACTAAAGTTGTATCTTCCTTTTCAAACAAACACACGCACACAGACCCTCCCGGACACACAAAAATGTAACAAATGCCTTGCATTTTAAATATGACAACAATTACAGTTGCACAATTTGTCCCCTTTTGGCATTCCAGCTGCACTCGGCACTCGGCAGTCGCCATTCTCCATTATACCACTCCTCCTTTATATACGGCCAAAGGACCGAGGCTCTTTACCACACACTCTCCAACACATTCCACCAACACTCTACAGCACACACACATATGGCCAACAAGCAATTTGTCAGTTTATCGATTTCTACCAAACATTTGTGCCAGACACTCAACTGTATTAAATGCTAAAAAACAGCAACAAGAACGAGCCAGAAGAATCGGGTACGAGGACGTGGACGGGGACGGGGTTCCGAAGTGAAAAACCTTACACACAATGAAAAGCTGCGAGATTGGGAAAGCCTGAAGAGGATAGGGGGATACCCAACAGACGGCCAATGGCATATGCTAAAAAGCATGCAATACGGAAAAATCGCAACCAGAGAGATGAAGTGAGGGAAAAGAGTGGAAAACAAACCATAAAATAAGAAAAGAAATAAAAAAAATGGAAAGAGAAAGGGAAAGAGGGAGAATAAAGGCAACGAAACACACGGCTATACATAAAATGGGTATTTCAAAGCGAAAAATCGAAAACTGAAAAATAATTTTCAGCATAGACAGGGCGCAGGGCAGAAGGGAGGCGCTAGTGGAGGCGGAGGCGCCAGTCACCAGTCACATATGCAGGCAGCTGCACACATACTCAGACCGAGACACACAGATATACACACACGAGAACACCATAAATAATGGTTGCATGATTTATCTATAACAAGCGCAATTTACAGTCGCCTAGCAGCAGCAGCAGCAACAACCAAACGGTTACAACTGCAATGAATTTGTTCGCGATAGAAAACGAAAAAAAAAAAAACCAATACAGAAAATAAAATAAAAAAAGGAAAGAAAGAAGAGAATAGCTTCAAGATTCGAAGCTTTGAATACCCTTAAAGATATATGTCTAATGGATTTGGGCCTAAATATATGATTTAGGTCTGTATTTCAATAATGAAGGGAGAAAAAATTTAGTAAAAATATAGTATTCTGATTTTCACTGTACGTTACTTATAAAGATTTGTTAAATTCTTAACAATACTCACACTATAGTACACAAGATTTTTTAATTACATGATCCATGTATATATAAATACCTGAGATGGTTCAAAAGCTGGTAAAAATCATAATACCCCCTGCGAGGGCATAACAAGAACCAAAACGAAAGGAACAAACTCCAGCGCAAATAAAAAATTGCATTATCTATTTTTTTATTTTTTATTTTTTAGTATTTCTTTTGCTCTTTTCGTTCTGTATTTGTCAAGTCCTTAGGACTATAAAATTTGCATGCAAGCAAAGCTCGCATAAAATTTTATTGAAAGCGCATTAAAGTCAAAGACAAGAAAAGCAAACACAGCCCTGAAAGGGCGGGGGCAAACCCCAGGAAAACCCATTTAAAGGCCACTGAAGAGAACTTTATTAGCAAACGGGGAGCAACTCTAGAGACAGAGCCAGAGGCAGAGCTGGAGTCAGAACTGGAGTCAGGTCCCGTTCTAGCCAGAGGGGCAGTTTCGCAGCAGTTAGTCTCAAGTCAGTCAGCTGGCAGTGCCGTAAAAATACGAGCCGTAAAAATGTCAAAGCATAAAAATGCGCCAGCCAGGCAGAGGCAGCTAGCCAGGGATGGACTGGGCCAAGGTGTTGGCTCTAAGTGAATTGCCAAAGCAGGCAACCGGTTGGAGACCAGGTCCGGAAGAGCGTTGGAGGTGGCGGTTGCGGGGCGGAGCTGCACCAGGAGCAGTGTCAACAAACAAACAGCAAACAAAGCGAACAATTTTCACGCGGCGACAGCGACAGGGGACAGAGAACAGGGGACAGACTATGGGAAAGCAAAGAGCCAAACCAGCTGAGGTCCTTGGCGAGGCCATCAAAGGGTTTTGGGCTTGGGATGGAGAAGGGCAGCAGCTGCAATGTATCGGAGAGTAAACGACCCGGTCCTTAACAAGTCAGACATATTACCATTTGAGTGAGAAGTGAGAAGCGATCGTTGCAGGCAGAAGATACTTGTACCGCAAGCAGCTCTGGCGCTCTTAAAGAGTTCTCCACCACAATGCAAATCCCCGATAATCCCCATCAGTCATACAGAGCACACAGCACACACATCCGATCTCTCGTTTACTCCAATCCGAGTGCAAACATTCGATATTTGTCTATGCATTTATCAAATGCAATTTATACATATATTTTTTGTGATTTACACCTCGTATCACTCTAGTCACGTACCCAAAAATGGGCAAACATAAAACTGAAACGTAAAACCCGCAAAAGAGTATCCCAAATCGTAGCGGAATCCAGGCACCAGGGTGGGGGGCGGCCAAAAGGTCACAGGTTCATTTATGTCCTTTTTTCGATGGTCGTTGGACTGCGACTACGAAACACAAACATATAATTTTCATCGGTAATACCGGTTGCTGCAGACAAGTGAATTTGATGAAGCTCCCCACACCATTGGCAGTCCCCCTGTCAGAGTGAGCCTTTGCCACGCAGGGGGCCAAAGTCCACACACCCACACATGCACAGCGATCAAGCAATGGAGGGGGAGTAATGCCAAGTGATGACGGCTAACAAATGCTTTTTGGGGTATTTTAGAAAAATACTTTGCAAAGAATAGTGAAAAAAGAAGACGCAAAAGAGAAGCGTCTCAGAGGGTTGCGGAATGAGGGATACCCTGGTTCATATATTACATGATAAAACCGTTTTCATTTGATACAAGAATCCTTAATTAAAAGAACGACGATCGAAGGAAGTCGTAATCTTTACCATTGGAAGTACTATGTATTGTAGGTAGCCAATAAAGATTAGGAGATGCATGTAAACTATATTTCTTGAAGCGATTCAAAATGGTGAGGCTTTTATACAAAACTGTATTCTAACAATTAAAATGGGAGTGATCACCATATCCTATTCCTTCACATATTTCTCATAGGATCAAGTACTCCCCATTGGCCCCCACAGAGTCTGAGAGGGGTATCAAAAAAAAATTGGAATGTATACCGAGTAATAATGGTATTTATTTCTAAATAAAATGTCAAGCGACACACACACTGTGAAAGAGGTCAAAGCGCTGTAAATCCCCTGGCTCTGGCTATCCTCTCTCCACATTTACCATTTCTCTCATTCCTATTTCTCTATCTACATTTCTCTCTGTTATGTTTGTGTGTGTGTGTGTATGTGTGTGTGTGTTGGTGCCAATGTTTGGACATTTGTCGTAGCTGTTTTGAAATATAAAACCTCATCTCACCAGAAACAATGAGAGCGATTTCCCTTCCTCTACCAGTATCGCCTGTGTGAGCGTTTTGTATTTTGTGTCCTTCCCATAGAAATTTTTCAAATAAATCTGTGGCGTGCTGCATAAAAATATATTGCACAGTTCACGGCGCAGTGGGCTGCATCCTGGCAAAGTGATGGCTCTGAATGGCCAGAGCTCTTCTTTGTTTTTAAGGGAGATCGATGATGAGGTGGGTTCTATTTATTGAACGAATCCAAATTATACAGAACATACAGAACATTCATACCCGTGCATACAATCCGATTTAGTTCTTTTTTTTTATCAAACTTTAATAATTTTACAACTTTAGAGTGCAGTTTTTTTATGGGGAGTGTGCCAACAGTTTTCCACATAAAAAAGTTCAGCTGCAGCTTCAAAAAATCTATAAAAAGCATATGCTCGGCCAATTGCTGTTCTCCCTTCCAATTTCCGTCCCCTCTCCATCGCTCCACCATGGTATGCTGCTATCGGAGCCTAAACACGCGTTCAGTGAACACATTTGTGTAACAATTTTCAGGCTTTTTGTTTGAATTTTCATTTTCTATGTTTGTTATTTACAGTTATGCTATATAACTCTTTCATGCCGCAAAAAAATATTCAATTTTCAGGCTGCCAGTAGGGGATTTGCTGGAGGGAGGCTTTTGTTGAGTTATCAAATGCATTTTAGGCACTATGGCCTAACAATAAATTTGTGTTGAAGATATCGGCCTATATATCCATTTGTGAATGAGGGGATGGGGCTTTAGTTGCCTGTCCCCGCCGCAGTGCCTGAAATGCAATTCATTTTTCATATTTGCAAAAAGTTCCATATCCCTGAGCCTGGGCAAAGTAATTTAACAAATGGATTTCTAAACAAATACGGAAGTTTAATTTGTAAGCAGAAGGACATGCGCGTGGCCGGAGAGGAAGGAACGTGGACGGAAACCAAGGAAATGTATGCCAATGGCAGGACAAGTCAAGTGGGATGGGATGGGATGGTCCGAGGAGCTCGCAGACCGCCGCTTGCCTGCCACACTACACTCCAAGGAGAAACCGCAAGCCAGAGGACGAGGCGAACATTTCTGTATCCTCTGTGGGTGTGTCCGCCCCTCTAAGTCTCTCTATGTATGTGTGTGCTCTGACATGGAAGCATATTCGCACTTCAAGATAGCTTCGATATTTCTTAGTCAACAAAATGGCGATTGCAAAATTGTCGTCCTTTCGCGCTGGAGAGCTAGCTGCGTTAAGAAATTACTTTGCGTGTGTCCGGGGATGGGCGCGTGAGGCGATACTTTGTCACGCCAGACACGATCATCGAGGGAATTCTTCTGTCTCGCATTCACTCTATTTCTCTCTATCACAGCCCACACTTTCTATAGCCGTTTTGTGGTTCCCCGGGTTCGCCCTGGCCCAATGCCACCTCAAAGTTGACACAGTTTACATTGTTGCCACATTTATATAGCTTGGCAGCTTTTATGGCACTTTGGCTTTTGTCTTGAGCTTTTTGCCGCATTCAACGGAAGTGGGAGGGGCTAGCTAGCGCAGAGTAGCAGTGTGAGTCGACCATCGTAATTCTCAATTTGCCAAGGCGACAATTTAATGGATTTCCAGGTGTACAACAATCCAACTAACCGGGCAGTCCCAGCTAGCCTCGACAGCCGGCGAGCGGGTGAGTGTGTTTTCGAAATTGAATTGAAATTGCAGAAAATGACATTAAAAATTAATTAAATTGATTGCAATACGAACGTAAAGTCGGCAAAGTGTCAGCGGCAGCAGCAGCAACAGCAGCACACCAGAGCGAGGAAGAGAACAGCGGATTGAGACATGCGGAGTGCATTAATTTGCCATTTTTCTTGCCAGCTGTTGGCCCCACTCTTAGCGATCGAATCGGCCATCAAACTATGTGGGTTATTTTGCCAGGGGAGCTGTTGTTCTGTACTACTTTCTTACGGATAGAGTATCTGACTTTCGTTGTATGCCATCCCATTCCTTGACTGTTTTTGTTTGCATTTCCAATTCCAGTTAATTGCCGGAGCACTCTATTCCCTATATCAGCGCTGTTTCTGTGGATCTTCCCACCATTTCACTCGGACTTTGATTGCCTGACTTATGGCAGCCATTTAATTGGCCGCCCGCCACGTCAAAGGCATCCAAAATGAAGAAATATTATCGAGGATATTTCCTTTCATGCACAGACCATCCCGACCAGCCCGGCTGCTCCCTGGAAAATGTTGCAAATCAATTTAGCCTTTGGCAAACTTTGGCCACCTGCAGTGGCAGAACTCGACTCAACTCCCTTTTTGCACATTTGTTGGCACAAAACATAAGGAAAAAGTTTCGCTTACTTATTGGCCAGAAGAAGTTGTTTGTCGGGCTTTGACTTTTGAATTTGTTTTTGGCCTGGGACTGGAATTGGCACTGGGAGCGGAACTGCGACTGGGTATGGGTAATGAGGGAGTTTTATCAAAGATTGTACCAAATCAAACAATTTGCAGTCAAGTGGTTTGTGGCGCCCGAATTGTGTAAAGGGCTGTTCTGTTGAGCCCCAAGAATTTTTCCTCAGAGAACGAGATCAAGAAATTTAATATTTGGCTGAGACCAGTATCATTCGGCATCGCTTTTTATTTATACTTTCTAAGGGCGGAGATGTTTCCTTCCCATTCAGGTTCCACCTAAAGCTTCCTTCAGACCGCTCCCTTCTCAAGAATATTAGTCGCAGGATATTTCTAACCTTTGTATTGTTATCCGTTACAATATTCAGACGCAACACGTTTTGGATTGCCTCAAAGGAAAAGTGGATTTTATAATTATCTGCTTGCTCTCTCTCTCTCTCTCTCACTGCAATCACTCGTTCGCGTTGGACTTGTCTCAGTTTCTCCATTTCTCTGTGGATACTATCGGGCAGCACACAAGGTGAAACACACAAACAACAAAATGGCGTCGCTGGCAGACGCCACAAGTAACAATAACAGGAGGTGAAGCAGGAGCAGCAGCAGCAGCAGGATGTGGCAGGAACACGGCTTTCTCCTCCGCTCCTCCGCTCCTCATCTCCTCGTTGTCTTGTTGATCAAGCGAAAATTTTAATAGAGTCGACGTCAACATCACCGTTGTTTACGTCTCGTCAACAACAACGTGATTGCTGTTCTCGTTGTGGTCCTCCTCTACATTCCAGTCCCACTTCCAGACCCAGTCGGAGTCCGTCCCCGTTGTTGTGGTTCATGCAGCTGCTTTAATTAAATTTTTAAATAATTTTTGTTCTCTTATCGCCGCCACTGAGTCTTCTCCTCTTACCAGCGCTCACCTTTTGAGTCATATGACAATGTGTGTACGCAAATTAAAATTGCATAAAAATCGAGGCGAAACTGCAAGCGAATGAGATTGTAGCATGTCTGCATAATGGCAGATTTTTAATTGCCAGTCCGAAAGTGTTTCGGCATCACCGCAAAATTATCATAATGAGCTGCAGCTCCAGAACAGCACAGCACAGAGCAGAACAGTGCAGACCAGACCCAAACTTACCCGACCAAGCAATCGAACATTGTAAAATATTACGCTACCGACCCTACAGCCAGCCATGTCAGCGATGGAGAGGCAGAGAAAAAGAGCAGAAAGTCAAGAGTCGAGCGGCTGGGCCTAGAAAAAGTCGAGCAGCGCCCTCGGCTTTGTGGCTCTTGTAATTAGGCTGGTACTTGAAAATTGATACACAGAGTAGTTGCCTTTTTGGATAACAGAAAGATATAGCACATATACAAAAAATCATTGAAGCAGAGCGGAATGATTAGTTTTTAAATTATTATAAAGTGTGATAAGCTAAAAATCGGAATATTGTATATAAGAAAATTTTGAATAGTTAATTCTATACATTGAGCATTTACACTGGCTTCGGTTTTTTATCTCTCACTCGAGTACGAGCCAAATTTCGCATATTCCGCTCATCCGAAAGTGCTGATTGGTGTGATGGGCAAAGAATATCCCCATTGGCATACGCTCAAAAAAAGCTAACAAAATTTATGACAGATTATTATGGATATTTTTATCGGTTCGTAATCCTCCCTTGACATACCATTTTAAGCACCACTCTAACCTGTCACGCCCCGATATATGCATATGCTTTATAAGCTGCGATTCGGTGCCAGTCGTCCGTCTCACTGTGAGACCGACTTACCCACGGCCTCATTTCAATAGCTTGCCGCTCATTTTTACTGACGCTGACGTCAGGCGAAGGACGACAGTGGCCGCAACGTCGCTTTATTTATGTGGCCATTTAATATGGCAGGCACTGTCCCTACCAGATGGCAGAGGGAGAAGAGGGCAGTGGATGGCACAGACGACATATTGGTCAGTCCACATAATTATGCGAATTTTTCGTAATTAAATATTCCTTGTAATTTGCATTCGCCGTTTTTGCATTTTTATTACCCTCCCGTTCTCCGTATCTCCTTCCCCTTACGCTCTATCTCTCTCTCTCTCTCTTTCCCTGCTATCTCCTTGAAGACTCTTTTGTTGTCAATTTTTAAAGGTAATTGAAAAATACAATAAAGTGGTTTTATAATTATGTAGGGAAACGTTGTCAGGGAGCCCAAAAAAAAGGAACAAAAAATGAAAGGTTGAAACCGAAAACTTTCATCCAAAGCAGAAATGTGCTGTTTTCTGTTTTTTTTTTTCAATTTCCGGCTTAAGACAAACAAATGTACTCCGAAAGTGCGAGCGGAGCATCTCCGCTGGCGGAAGTTGCTGGATGCTTGTTTAAAAAGTGCAGAGGGTGGGTGATGGTGATTTGGTGATGAGTGATGAGAGCAAAGCAGAGGGGCTAAAATTTATTTTTTATTTACACCGGATATTAATTTTATAGCAGGCGGCAGGCAGCAGCAAAACTTGAAAAAAGCTTCAAGTCGAGAAAAGCCACTTGAACTTTTGATCTCTCCAACACAACACACACATACACACACACACACACACAAGCACACATCAGACTCGACTCATTCTCATTCAATAATTTGAGCTTGGCGTTTCCGTCTGTCCATCTGTCCAGTTGTCAAGGGGCCAACTCGGCTAATAACATATACAACTTCCGCTGCCGGAAGTGTGCAACTGAGGCGGCCATATTGAGAGAGTGTTTATGTGTGTGTGTGTACGTGTGCGTGTTTAAATGAGGCTGTTTTTTTTCTAAAAGCAGTTTCTGAAGAATAAGTTCTCTTGCTTGGATCAGGAAAACCCCACCCCCACCACAACGCAGGAAGGCAACCGAGCGCAACGCATCAGCAAACACCTTCGCCGACTTTTATGTACATTTCTCTTTTATGTCCTGTCAGCGTAATAAAAAACTGCATACATAACCCATCCGTGGGGGTTGTGTGTGAACAAACAAACAAAGGTGCGCTCCCTGCCACCTCAGTGGGACTCAGGTTCGTGGCCTGGGCCTGCGGTGGTGTCAACCCATGCTGTGAGGCTGCCTTTGAGGGTCCTTCCACGACGCCTGGAACTCTTGACAGCCACGCAAATAAACAACAAGTCGATCTCGAAATATGTTGGAAAGATAAGTAAGTTACGGCTAAGAAATACCCTAAGCCATTTCTTCTGCTCCCTCATACAATCCCATGGCGAATGTGCCCTGCTTCCCTTTTCAAGTAGAGTATGCCCCACGTCCTTTTAGCTGCTCTTTTTTACATTTTTGATTTCATTGCAGGGTGCATCCTTCCCTTTGGGTGCATCTCGGCCCACGCTGTGCTTAATGTTCATCTGATGGAAAACAGGAAACGCCCGATGCAGTTCTGAGTTGTTGTTTGCTTCGTTTAGGGAAAGCGGCGGGCACGTAGCATTCTCATACTCGTATGTGCATATATGTATGTATGCTTACATCTATGGCATGCGAAATAAATTTAATTAATTAAATCAAAATGCTGTGCTGCTCGCCAAGAGATGAATAAACAATGCAACAAATCAGTAAACAGCGAAACTATTTTCCATGTCAATGTCACACACAAAAAGGGGAAGCGCTACGGGTATTCGTACAATATATTGTGGTAAAAGTTATCAGAATTCAATTAAGACATAAAATGTGGAAAAAGTGCTGCGGAAACTGAATTAGCAAGAGCTTAATTGTGTTAAGCTCGGAATTATGGCAAATATTCGTAGGAGCTCTCGTGCTAGTGTATCCTCCACTGGACAAAGGCTTTGGGTTAGCAGTGCAGAAGAGTCCTTCTGCGTCGTTGCCTGGTAACAACACTTGGCCCTGGATATCTGCACTCTGCACCTGCAGCACACTACGAGAACGAGTACGAGTACGAGTACGATTCGATTTCGTTTTACGTTTCCGCTTTTCCGTCTTTTCATGTGAAATTGAATTATGCAACAGATTTCCACGTTCCACGTGCCTCCCATCAAAATGCAAACGAAGTCTGCACTGGGGCTGGGGGCCATTGTTTGTACTCGCTTACATCTGTAATAAACTTAAATCGAGTGTGAATTGCATGGGCACACACGCGGCGTATGCTTAATATGAGAACTCTGATGGGTTGTGTGCTTAATTTAATTTCATTTAAATACTCGTACTTCTGCAAATGCAATGTCATAAATAATGAACAAAATACTCGTACCTTGCCAGAACGGGTACCCGTCCCCGTCGCCGTCCCCGTCCCCGTACCCCATACCCAAGGCCCAATACCTTCTCCCGACATCAGCTGTTTATTCTTGTTTGTTGCTGATGTCGCTTCATTAAATGGCAAAGTTATTAAATTACCGCAACCATCGAACCGACCGAACAGAGTCGCCTGCAATTTGTACAATGTGAAATATGTAATTGTCAAGGCGTCTCTCTCTTTCTCTCTCTCACCATCTCCGTCTCCCTCTTTCTCTGTGTGTCTCTCTCTCTCTGTCTCTGTCTCTTCACATTTAACCAAAAACACCAGAGAGGGTGCGGAAGAGAGAGAAAGACCAGGGGCCATGGAGGCAGAAGCAACCGAAAAACCGCATTCGGCAAAAGCCAGCGATGAAAATCGATGCCCGAAATGACAGTGACAATTTCATTTAATTGGTTTTAATTAAATTAATGAGTGAATTTTACAAATTGCTGCAAAATGATAAATAAGTAATTTAATATATATATATATGTATGTACATATATATTCCCAATCCCAATCAGCATCCAACCCCACCGTCCGTTAATTTAATTTAATATCGCACAACTTTCCCGACTCGGTTTTTTGGTTTTTTGTTTTTTGTCGTAGTGTAATTTTGTTGCGTAAACGCGCTATCAAATTTAATTTAGTTTAATTAATTTTCTACAAAAACCCGACAGCAAAAAAGTCTGCCTAGAAAAGGAAAAACTGAAAATACAATAGATGCATGACAAATTGCTGATAGCTTTTTTACATTAAACTGTCGGTTACTATAACGAAAATGTATCTTTAATGTGAGGTGAAATCCCCGAACAGATCAGCAGTTGTAATAAATTAACCATTGCACAATGCCGATTCTGTGCCATAGTATTCAAAGAGATATTTAAGGTAAGTGTATTCTGGATTCCCTATAATTTTGTATATCTCTTGAGGAAAGTCGATACAAAAACATAGTTACCATATAAGGATATCGTATTTATCGACTGAGTATGGCTCTTAAAACTCTGGCATGGCCTCCCTCATTCACTACATCCACTCCTCATTCCTTTACATATTTTGCCATTCTCCGCTGCTTAAAGCCCCTATACACTCGATTTCCATGCCACTACAGATGCCACTCCCTTTCGCCTGGCTTTAAGCCCTTCACAGCTGACTAAAGCCGATTATCGATAACATACTATCACATGACATTCAACAAGGCACAAGCCATTAAATTTATCCAGCGGTAGCGGCAGGCTGGCTGCCTGTCCTTGTCCCTGTCTGGCAGCGAGCCACGCCCACTTGTCACTTTGCATGCATAAATTTTGCAGCAGCAGAAAGAAGCCAGAACCGAAGACGTCAACGGACAAAAGACGAAGAAGAAGGATCCAGTAGCAGGATGAGCTTCAGTGCTCTGGCATGAAAAATTGTGAGCGACTTGAAGATTAGATCCCCTTCGTTTGTGTCCCGGCTGAAAGAGGATGATGATGCATTTGCCCGGCCAAGGGTCAGTTCTGTCCAAGCCAACTACTAATCAGAAGCAGGGGGCGGGAGCGGGAGCGGGGGCGGGGACAGGCTAAAGAAAAATATGAGCAACAAGAAGCGGCAGATCAAGTCCAGGAAATTGACGGCAACAACGGCAAACAACATTTCCATTTGAACACATAAATTTTCGCAACAAATTCAATTTCCTCTTTGATTTTTAGCAAACGAGCAGTGGCAGTGTAGAGCAAATAAAATAAATAACTTCCCTTGGAGCGCAACAGTTGCCAATAAAGCGAGGAGAGAAAAAGAGCGAGAGGCCCGTCTAACAAAACGGAAGCGGAAATGCAGCTGGGTGTGTGTGTGTGTTTGTGTGTGTGCTAGAGTGGGTGTGTAAGAACAAATAGCAAATAAGTGCAAAGCAACCAATTGATAAAGTAAAAAACACTTCAAACTGCACCCAGGCACAGGCACAGGCACAGGCCCAGGCACTGACTCGCTCCTGTAACAAAGGCCCGACGACAATGGGGAGTAGGGACTGTGATCCGAGTCGAGTCGAGTGTTGAGTGTTGAACAGCAACAACAAACAGCAGGCGAAGTACCAGGAACAGCAGGAGTACCAGGACCAGGACTACCAGCAATTGAAACGGGAATAGGAGTGGGCTAAACCAGAGCAAGGCAACCACTTCATAAATAATTCATTTCCCGCCTGCTAACTTAACTTGAACAGCCTTTTTTACGAGTTACCCCCTTAGGAGATGATATCCAAATGGGTGTGCTGGAAAAGCGCCTCAAAAGAAGACTATTGGAAAAATGTATATGGGGAGTTATTTTGCCTCTGAAGTTATATCTGAATTGTGATTTCAACATGAAGTAGAGAACATTTCATTAATTGGTTTGAGAGGAAAGAAAAGGTTAATTAGAAGGGAGTTTTATACACGAATAAGTACAAAATAATTCCGCAAAAGAATCATCTTTATTAAAATGTTGTTCTGACTGGTAATCTCATTAATGATCATTCAAAACATGCACAAATTAAATTAAATTTATAGAACAGAAAGGAACAGAAAATGATCACCACATTTTTTTTAAAGGAATTCTTTACATTTTTCGACTCCACTTGCCCTTGACTGCTGCCAAAAGATTTCCAAATGAAGGGTACCCCTAAGTCTAGATAAGAAACTTTTGTAGCCTTTTTTTCTCCATGGGTACGTGGCGTATGCGCAGCATATGCAACAGTCAGAGGCAGAGGGAGGGGCGGTGGGTCTGGCGAGTCGCCGCCGCAGACGCCAAACTAACGTGAAATAGACACGAACAAAGGCTTTTCATGCCTTTGCAAGCATAAAATTGCTTTTTTGCAACAAATATCCTGCTTCAAGGCAGGCGGGATGGCCACGAGTGTCGGCATGTTTGTCTAGCAGGGGATCTCTTTCTCCCTCTCTCTGTCTGTCTCTCTTCGGGTCTCTCTTTTCCTCCTGCTTTCCCTGTCTTTCTCTTGTGTGTTCTCCCGCTCTATTTGTTTGCAATTGCATGCGTATTTGATTCAATTTCTGCAATTTATTTGCAATTTGGCAGACGCCGGGTCTTTTGCTTTTTATCTCTTTGATGATTGAAAGCACACGTTCTCGCGCTCTGCGCCAATATCTCTAATCGCTCTCTCTCTCTCTTATTAAATTCTTTAAATGTTGCCGTCTACAGATATCTATATCTGCATTGTTGTATTGTCATCCATCCGAAATGCATAAATTTAACACCTAGTAAGCAATTCCACCACAATGCTGCTGTTGCTGTTGGAGGAAACTAAGCGACACACCTATACATACATCCATACACTTACACCGTTGCACCATCCACACACCGACCCACCCACCTACCAACAATGTGCAACACCCAAACATCCGTTTCCGCTGCATCCGCTTTCGCCTTTCGCGTTGTTTTGAAAGCCCAACCTCTGTGGCAGTTGTTGCTGCTGCTACCGCTGCATGCATCATGTGCATATATTAAATGCCACTAAGGCAACACTTGCATACGCACACGCACAGCCTCTATACAGAATTATAATTAAATGCATTTGCCGCAGCAGCTGAGTCTCTTGTGGGGTTGTGGGGGGCGGACAGCACAACAAAGGGCTCGGGGGCCTAGGCCATCATCCAGAGTTTCCTTAGCAGAACCACCCCACACCCAGAACAAATGAGCAAGGCCAGCACATTGTGGGAGCCGACACATCAAGGGTGGTTCCAAAACCGTGATGACACATAACATAGATACTTGTATGATTATGACTAGATATGTGTAGACCTCTTCAAAGGTTTTTAAAAAATATCGATACAACAAAATACATTTAAAAAGTCAGTTTGCCGAAGGGACAACACGCTAATTTCTTTCATGTTCCCCATTGTGTTCCTATGTTAGTTCATAGCTCCCAAGATAAACTTTTTGTACAGAGAGTGAGTAATTCCTTAAAGAGACTTCCAAAGAAAATTGAATTCAACAGCCGATTAAACAAAAAGAATTTTAAAGATGTCTTCCAAAATAGAACAAGTACGAAAGTGTAAAACGTTCTGTGAAAAGGAAAACTGTCTGGACTTTCATAAGAAGACCAATATGATTAGTTGAAAACTTTACTAATACAGAGATACTCAGCCAGGATTCGTTCTTCACATTCACAAAAGTTTTCCGATTTACTTTTGAATACACATTAATTGCGGCTCCCGATTTCACATTCCGCAAACGGCATTTCATACAACGAAACGAACCTTAATTGCAAAAGGAAAAAAATGGATATCTTATTGATGCATTAACTTTAACTTGACACCTATGTATATCAGGATAATCTAACTTTGGCTTTCTTAATAAATAATTTTATTTTAACCCAACCACAAATTTGGCTCGGAAAAAATTGGCCAGGCCAACAACAATTTTCGTTGGTGCAAATAGCAAAAATATGTGAAAGCTGGAGAACCTTAAAACGAAAACGAAACGTTTTGGCTGAAAACGTAATCCGCAAAAGTAAATGAAAAACGGAGCCTGCCTGATTATCTTTCCAATTGTATGGATGATTTAGTTTTTCTCTGGTACTTCCTGATTCTGTGGATTCCTGGTAAGCTCGTAATTAAGCTAGTGAACCAATGGCCATAAACCTTTATTTCGGTCAGTGCATTCCCTTAACCCGACTTAGCACGATTTGCCATTGAAGAAGGCGCCAGAGAAGCGGACAGGCAGCAGCAGCCACACATTGACCGGAACTAAAGCGGCCTGTCTCTGCGTCCATCCACCATCCGCCAGCTGCCAGAAGAGGAGCTGGAACTGCAGACGGAGCCCAACCAGACGACGCCACCAAAAGGGGTAAACAAGGCCAGAAGTAGTAGAACAGGGCCAAGAACAACAACCACAAAAACAGCAACAGCAAAACGAACAACAAAAATACCAACCAAATCTATGATAATGAAGGCATTCATTATTATTCCAATTGCTATCTTGGCCCGCCCTTGCCACACCCGAAGCTCCTTCGCCCCCTCACAAAGCTGCTGCTTGGCGCCAAAGAAGCGATTAAATGGAATTGTGTCACAAACAAAATTCGTCGAAAGACAACGCAAACAGAGAAGAAAATCTCAGAGATACATTAAAGGAACTATTTATGCACATGCTCTGGGAATTCAGCGAAATCCAATCCTTCGTTTGTATAATCTTTTATAGATCAATCATTGAAACGGTCGATTGGTGGGTTGTAAAACGAATTTCTGGGAATTTTCAAAGAGTTCCCATTTAAAAGCAAACGGGAAATTCAGTGAGAAGGTTTTACTCTGACTGGCTCGTCACATGTGGAAAACCGAATTGTAATTCATGTTGGAAGCTCGCGTTGCCGCCGGTATCCAGTATCCAGCACCCAATACCCAGCACCCTGCACCATGCCTGCATCCAGCCATGGCATAAATTGTTGCTACCCAATTACGAGCACTAACAATGAAGGTTTCCCCTACCCTGCCACAATCTCTGCCACTGCCTCTCTACCCACTCCGCTTCCTCTTGCCTACTTGCCGCTCCATCACCTATGGCCACCAGATTCCATTGTCTGACTCTGAGCCTGGTTGTTGTTGCCAATTTTAGGCCAAAATGTTATCATGTCACTCGCAGTCGTCGTCATTCTGGCCCTTACTCCTACTGCTATCCTACTCCTACTTCTACCCCTACTGCACAATCCCCTACTCCATCCCTACACCGTCAGAGGGCTATCCACTGGCCATGTCCCACGCGCTTTTGGAGTGCGAATTTGCGTAAATATAATTTATTTACGCAATGGCAAAGGATCCGAGAAGGTTTCGGCATAGAGCAGGCACATATAAGCCTCGGCAACACAAACACACACAAGCACACATACATAGAAACACATACACATACTTGTAGATACAAAATTCAGTGCAGTTGCTGGCTGAACCTTTTGTCATGCATTCGTGACATTTAAGGCTCTCTCAGTGGCAATGGTCACACTGGCATTTGGGATGTGTCGGGAGCGTTTAATTAGAATGCGGTTGTGCAGATCCAGGGATTGTGTGGGTGTTCGTTCTGGCTTTCAGTTGAATGCAGTCAAGTGCAGTTCGTGAATTTTTATAAAAAATTTCTATCAAGTTTGAATTTCTATAGAACGGGCTGTCGTGGAGGTGACACTTCAATCAAAGTCACAAAATTGATGCCGAGACTTCATGTCAAGGGATCCAAACCTATGGCTTTAACGGCAGGTGGTGGGAGTGGTAGATGGTAGGTGGTTGGTGGTTGGTGGTAGACGCATGGTTTCGGCCATGGCTTGTCAACGGAGGCAATGCCAATTGCAATTGCGAAAGCATTTTCCTTTTCCCCGTGTATTAACATAATCAAATTGGATTTGTGCACAGGATAATGATGAGCTTCATTATTGGTTATATTGCTCGTCCTGCACTGTATCCATGTGAGTGTGTAGGTACGGATCGCACATATATATGTATTTCTTTGTCGTTGCTGTCGTCCTTGCCAGCGTTGTTGCTTATTATAAATTATAATGAATTTGCTGGTGCTCCTGGTGCTGCTGGTGCTGCTACTGCTGCTGGTGCTGGTGCTCCTGGCTGCCAGCCACTTGTTGTCAGTGGCAACTCCACTCCACACCCAACACTCCAGCCGGCTGCTTATTCCCCTGGAAAATTATGTCACACGGGCACAGGACATCACCCAACGCAGTTCTGCCATAATCGAAGAACTTCTTAAAAACCTGTCTCTCGGCATGTGTCGCGCCAGCAAAGAAATACGCTCACCCCACCTGCCCCGCGGCAGCTACAACATTTTCCAAGCTTATTATGTAAATTTTCCATTTCCAGAAAAGAAAATGTAAATGAAAAACTGATGATGATAGCCGCGAGACAATTTGCTTCGTCTACAATTAAAATTTAAATCACAAGTAATTTAATTGAGCCAAACTCCTCGGGCCACTTCAATTTCGTAAATGTTCGGTTCTGGTGAAGAGGAGGTTTGGGGGCTTGATATTGGGTAGAGGACAATTAACCAGCAATTTTCGCATAAACGTTTCTTTCATAATTGAGCCCTCTCCCCTTTCCATTTCCGAACAAAAGAGAAGCTAGATAGAACCACAAAAAAAAAGTTGAAAAGAAGAAAGGAATGAAAGAAAAATAAACAGGAGGAGATTTTTCAATTGGCATCGTCGTAGCCGTAGTCGTCGTCGTCTGCTCGAGAGCTGCATTATCTTCATCATCATTATTTCGATGATTGCCTTCATCAGCTGCCACATAATGGTGGGTCTTAATTTTTTGTTGGCCGTCGGTTGGTCACTGCAATTGTTTCCAAGTTGTAGAGTCGCAGAAAAGCCAAAGAGAAAGAGTTGAGGGCTGAAAGATGGGTTTGGGCCGAGCCACTTGGCCAAAAGAATTCATTATGCAGGCTCTTCAGTGCTTTCTACGAGTATTCGTATAGGCTAAAAGAGCTGCTACTCAGCTGGACATTTGCTTTAATCTCATCCAATCACCATCGAATTAGACTAAACACATCCTATGGCCAATTCCATGTGCCTTTAAATGCACCAATTTCAAAGGAAGCATGGAAGAAGGGGACACATTCCCAAACCGTCCACCGCAACAACATGGAGCGTTTATGGTTATGGGTCCCGTGGGCACAGGAGCAGCAGCCACGGCAACGGAATGGAAGGCAGACAGACATACAATGGGCCCAGAAGAAGGCTGAGTCCTCGTGTGGAACTGCCAACACTTTAAGGCCGATAAAAGTCGACTGAAAAGGGGCAAAAGGATATATGAGAGGCAGCTCCCCAGTCTCTCTATCTCTTTCTCTTTTGGTGGCTCTTGAGGCAGACACTTGAGGTGGGATATTAAAAATACATGAGCAGCCCATGCACACAGGACGACGGATTGGGGGCTCTGTCCGGGCCTGTTCTACTTGAGTTACAAGTGGCTTATTTACCTTACGATAAGTGCAGTCTGGAGTGCCATGACTTCTCTGTTGGAGAAGAGTGAGCCGCTCATTCGCCCATTCGCTCTTTCCCAATCCGGCTGTAATCATATTAATAATTATTTCTTCCGCAAAAAGGTTTTCCCTACTTTTCTAATGTCTCTCGCGAGCCTAATCTGCTTGAATGTGATTGTTGAGGATGGTTGCTATTGGGGTGATGTTTTAACATGTTGTTTAAGCTGCCGTTTTCCGTTTTGAAATAATGAAACGGGGAGACAGCAACAGACATCATCATTCAATATCAAATTGAGCCTGCTTTCCCTGCCGCCTCGTTGGACACTGGCCGGCCAATAAATCAGGTGAAATTTTCAATAAAATGATGTGAAGCATGTTGACGACGAGATCGTCCTATCCACCCTTCCACCACAATTGGGTGCAGCGTGGGTGTGTGTTTGTGTGTGTGTGTGTGTGTGTGTGCGTGGGCGCTATGGCCCATTGATGATTTATGTCCTGACCGCAATGATAACCCAGCAAACATGGCCCTGGAGCAGGGCCGGCCAGGGCAGGGCAGGGCAATGCCTACGAAAATATTTATGACAACAGCAAAAGGCAGCCGGAGACAACGTTGCGTATGCGTCATATTAATGGACAAGGCTCGGGCTCGGGCTGTGGACATTTTTTGGAAAGCCAATTTGCGTATGGTTTTCAATTAAAATGTCACATGAGCTGTAAAACAGTTTGATGAGCCTGTCGTCCAGGGCCAGGTACGGGGATTGTGGGCGCAGTTATACATACACATAGTAGTAAAGAACATATCATCTTCCTGCGGAAGCAGAGGCCAAGGCTACATTCGTTTCGTTTCGTTCATGGGAATTTTGCCACATGTGGGCCAAAGCCGAAAAGAACTCAAAAGGAAAGCGTTTGTCGGAGCGTGTAGCCATAAGTAGCTTGTGTACCCCACACCTCCCCCACTCGCTCGTTTTCCTTTCTGACAAACGCAAATTATTCTGAAAAAAAAAAAATATTTTTATGTTTATTTTTTTAACAAATTAATGAGATATTTTCAGGTTTTTTTGCTGCTGCGTGGCTGCTACATCAAACGAATTCCTTGGTTGGCAGCTAATTAAGGAGGATTAGAGGGGAGGGCCATATAAACCACATATAGACTCCGTCTGATATACATATACTATGTACTATGGGACTGCATCTTTTGCCACTCGTTTGGATGTCAGCTGCCTTGGTGGCATTATGGGGATTGCAGGCACACATATTATCCTCAATTAGCGCGCTTATTGTTTTCTGATACTGCTCCTGTCCCACGCCCTCAGCAGGCCCTCTTCTGCAGCTCCTCTACGGTGCTCTGCGCTCTTCCCATGATTCAAATTGAGAGGAGGCTTAGGCTTAAGTACCTAAAGTTAGGGGCTTCCCATGAAACACAAACTTTACGTTTCAACTGGCACTAACCATAAACCATTGCTTGCCTGTCTGCCTGTCTGTTTGTCTTTTTCTCTCTCTCTCTCCGTCTCCCTCTTTTTCTGTCTATATCTGTTTCCGTCTTTCTCGCACACATTGTAAAGGGAATGCCGTTGTTGTTGGTTTTATTTGTTATGCATTTTGCCCGGAAATTGGAGATAATAAGCATATTGTTGTGCGAAAACAATGGCCCTGCTAATGACGTACATCTGTGTGGGTATATCTCATATGTGTGTATGTTATTCTGTGAATATGAGAGTGTTTGTGTGTGCTCATAACAACGCACGTAGGCAGAGACAGTCTGCATGACAGAGAGAGAGAGAGAGAGAGAGAGAGAGAGAGAGAGAGAGAGAGAGAGAGAGAGACAGAAAGAAAGAGCAGATTTTAAAGCCAGAGAGAGAACCGAATTGAATCCCCAAAAGCTGAAAAACATAATACGAATCAGAGTGTCAGTCATTCAAAAATGCAATTCGAAGAACGAAGAAGAACTATCGACCGATTTTCCGAGAGATGTTCAAGTATATTATGGTTTTCAAAATCATATACTTTGTATCCCAATAACAGTATCAGAATACTTAAAAACATATATAAATAAGTTAAACATTGTTATTTTCATCTTTTTAAATTGATATTCAAATGTTAAAATTTTTTTGAGCGGAAACAATACAAACTTTATTCGTTTGCATTCTCTGTACTGTAGGTACGTAAATATCGTTGGCTAAGCGGTTTTTCCCTGTTTATCAAGCCCACAACCAAAAAAGAAATTTAATCATAGATTCCAACCCTTATTCTATGCGTTCCCAAACCTCAATTCCAACCAGTTGCTTTTACCACCCCTTTTTGGGCAGTAGCCAAGAAAGGCGGTGACCAAATTCTGGCCATAAAAGCAACCCTCCGTAGGCCATGAATTTATTAGCCGCATAAGCGTTTTTTGCATTGTTTTGTATTCACCTTGAATCCCTTGGCTTGCAGAAGCTTTGCCAAAGTGCATTACAAGACTCTCTCTCTCTCCAAAAAACTTCCTAAGGAAAGCACACACACACAACATAACTAATTGAATTAAAACTAAATGCAACTTTTATCCTAAGCAATTACGGGAGTGGAAAGAGTGGCTGAAGGCAGGGAGGCAGGGAGGCCAGGAGTCAGGAGCCAGGGAGGCAGGCCAAACATCAAGCCATAGAAATACATTTTCATTTCCATTTCTATTTCATTACAATTTCATTTAAGTGAAGCTTAAAAGCGCACCAAATGGCAAATGGCTGCCTGCCCTAGCAATTATTTTTGTAGATTTTCCACCATCCCGCTGGCCGTCCCACCGACCCCAATGCAGGCAAACAATGGAAAACAGGTTAGAGGTTGGTGGAAAAAAAAAAGGAAAAAGCACCTGTAAAACAATAGACATAGAAGAGGCTGCAGGAGAAGAAGGAAGACCGGTAGGAGCACCAGCAGGAAGCAAATAGAAACGAGGCGTGCCTGGAGATTGAAAAACAAGTTAATAGCAATAGCTTTGGTTGGCTTTGGCCCGCTCTGCCATTGGGCCTTCGGCCGGGTCTTGTTCTTGGTCCTCTTCTTGGTACTATACAAACAAAGAGAATTTTCCAATTTTCACAAATGCTGTTTTCTTATTGTTCTTGGTATCGTATAGCAAGTGGAAATTCTCGTTCGTGATCTCTCAAGGATTTTTCCACTCACGACTTCGGTGATCCCCTCACGTACTCATACCTAGAACCTTCTCATCCATCCTTCTTTTCGGCTCGGGTGAAGTAATTAATTTACTAAATACACATACACACACAGACAAAGGAGCTATCTGCCACACACGTTCCAGAGGAGCTGCAGGGAGCACGAGTAAGTGGGAGGAGAGGCCATAAATACTTTGGCATATTCAATATTTTATTTATTCGGAGCGTGACAACTGGCAGTCTCTCAGGGCTCCATCCCACTCTCGATTCTCAGGCAATTACTGGTCTGTAATTTCAGCTTCTTTACGAGTATACCTCCAGTCTCATGTGCTTAAGCATTTTTCAATTGTCTTTTAATTGAATGCGCCAGCACAAAAATTACTTATAAAGGTAAGAGAGGACATTCGAACGGAAACGGAAACAGAAATTCTTGCGGCTATAAATTTAACGCGACTTTGGGCCATAAAATTTCAATTGCCTTTTAATTTGCATATACTTAGACCCCCCTTTGGGCCATAACAATACCGTCTCCGTCCGAGCCCTTCCAACGACTAATTACAGTTTGTTAATGAATAGGCGGCACAGCCTGGCGCTTACCTGCAAAGAAACAAAAAAAAAGAAAGGAGAAAGGTGTTGGGTTAGAGATGCGCTGGGGAAAGTTTAGCTGCCAGTTTTGCATAAAATTAGAGTAACTTTGAGATACGTACAAATCTGTAATATTCTGGGACAATGTCAATGGAAGAAGCTTAAGGATTCTTAGTTTTAGCATAGCTTAAGAATAATCGGGTTAAAAGATACCAATTTATTGGTTTACGTTAGCCTTTGTCTTCTTGAGTTCTGGCTGTCACAATCTTACAAAAAGTATTCTTGACTCTTTTCGAGCTTTTTCTATGCAATATTTAAGGTAGCAGTCCATATTTATGTTCTGAAATTTTATATTAGTCCTAATTGCTTTGATATATTCCCTACATTCGTTATATGTTACTCTTGGCAACGGATTTAATTCCGAACTAGAACTGCTCGAGCCACAGACATCCTTTCCACTCCATGTAGCCGCAAAACTCAGTCGAGCAGAAAGCTGCTTAACTATTTTGCCAACTCATTTTGTTTGGCATATTATTTTTGATATTTTGCCACTCACTTTCCTTCTTTTTTGCCCCCAATGCTCCAACAAAAGTTGAATAATTTTGAAAACCTATTAACATGTTTGCACTTTCACCAACCACCAACCTCCACTCCACCGCTCCATCCCAATGCTACTCGTGTCTGCTTGACTTGTCGAATCAAGTCGAGTGGAGTGGAGTAGGGTGGAATAGGGTGGAGTGGAGTGGAGAGGAGAGAACGAGACTGAGAGCTGCCAGCAGCTTAGTGCATTTTTGCCTGCCAATAATTTAGGAAATGTTCTCGATCTTTTCCACATAAACTTGCAGATTTTGCGAGCATAGTTTAGTTTTGCATGTGCGGTTGGGTTTTAATGCCAGCATAATTGCCGCAAATAGTTTTCCACTTCAGTCTAAGGGGACGGCATAGACTGCAGAGAGGACTAAGCGGCTTAGTTGTGGGATATATCTGTACAAAAAAAGAAAGAACGCAACCTGACAGCGGGAAGGTATAAAATTAAGTGAATTAGCTGACTGTACAGCAATGCGTATAGTTGATATGATCCTTGGTCCTCCTATCTGCTGCCCATCTCAGTCTCCATATTATTATCTCCTTCTCCTTCTTCCTCTGCCTCTGCGCTGCTTATGAAACAAAAGTCAAGTGCTATTTGGGTCTCTGGCTGGCATTTAAAATCATCGAGCAACAGTCGACGCTGTGGACGCACAATCAATGCCGTGTATTGTTTTTTAAGCCTCTCTTTTTCCCAATTTCTTCTCCTCCCTTGCTCGCTCCCACTCTCGACGAACCATTGTTATTATGGATTATTGCCTCATTGGATGCGAGGCATTCATTGCACATACGCAAGGGGTTGAGCAGGGGGACGAGGCGAGGACAGCTCTTTTGCAATGCGTATTTTCAATTTGTGCGAGTATTGGTGCATACGGGGTATCTGTGTGAGCCAAAAATTCAACGCACAAGATAAACAGCCGAGGCCGGAGCCAGAGCCAGCGCCAGCGCCAGACCCAGAGCGGAGAGAGAAAGACCCCGGAGTCCATGGAAATTAAGCCAATACCAATGACTGGACTGCGGTTGCAGCTCGACTGAGTCTCGGCCACGTTAATTGCAACGCTTTGTGAAGTCTATCCACCATGCAGCCTTCTCCTGCTGCACGCACACTGGAGGCAGAAACCAGGAAGAGCTACACATTTTTTCGCACTGCGCTTCTCTTTCAGCCATGTGTGTGGAAAATTTACTGCATGGCACATTAAGCAAGCAAGTGGTGATATGATTGAGTTTATGAGTGTCTACCGCTTCCCGCTTCCTTCCCATCGAACCATTTTTTAAAATTAACTACAAAGTTCCTTTTTTGTTTTTGGTTTTTTGTTGTTTGTTTTTGATGATTGAGAGTACAGTTTGCTTGGCAGCCTGCTCAATGCAGCGTGAAATGTTCGACAAGTTTTTGTGTGTACGAGCACTCCCGGAGCGGCAAGGGCCATAGCCCAACCATAGCCGTGGCCGGGTCGAGGCACATTAGTTGCCGACTCAATGCGCTAAGCCGGATGATGTTATTGATAAACTGTTATTGCAGATGCCCGGGTAATTAGAGTGGACTCCCAGTCGAGTGGAAAACGATGTGGGAAAAACTCGTAAAATTAATCAGAAGGTGAAAATATAAGCGCTAGTCATCCCTCTCTGACTGGTCCACCTTCAGGTCAGTTTTGCTTCATGTCTAGCCCCACCTTCAGGGTCATGTCCACCTTATTTTCAATGTCTGCTGAGGAAACCACAGCATTTTAATTGTTAAACCTCAGAAAAGTAAGTTTTCCAGCAGGCAGGCAGCAGACAAAACTTTCTCCAATGCAAAACTAGGCAAATATTTGCCCTTCGACTTTGGAAGCTGCTCCAATCCAGGTAAAGGTAAAGGTAAAGGTAAAGGTAAAGGACCAGGTCCGAGTCCAGGAGAAGAGCCCCTCCGCAGAGACTTCAGTCGCATTTCCAGCTTCCAGCTGCGTGTAGAGGAGGTTTGGGGTGGGGTGGTGTTGGGGAGCATCAAACAAAAAGGAAAATGCAGAGAACACTTCGCTTGGCTTTTGTTATTAAAAAATACCTAAAATTACCAAAGATAAATATTAATAACAAGCCGCAGCCAACAGTTGCTTCCTCATTTCCTATCAGTGGCAGTGGCTGTGGTAGAGGCAGTGGTTTCTTGTTACTGTTACCTGTTTTTGTTAGCAGGTATTTTTTAATTTGCATTGTGCGGTTGGTTGTATCAGGGGTGGGGGGAGTGGTGTTGAGAAGACAAACTCAAACAATTTGCGGTTTTCATTAAGTCATCCTTGCTCCTCGCTCGCCTCTGGCTCTTCTTCTGCGAGAGCGGGGAGTTTATTATATGAAATAACTTATCCGAGTGGCATGCCACAGGATAGGATGCAGAGCAGGACACGCAGGGACAGATGTCATTAAATGCAGAAGGCAGCAAGCATTTGAATAAGTCAGAGCTTTTCCTCCCGGGCAAAGAATACTCTAAGAAAAAGATATCATACAAAACTGAAGCCAAAACTAGCGTACAGAAAGATGCGGCGATGCTGTACAGTCTAGAGAGGATCACCACAATCAATCCCAGATCGTGTAAGGGCATCGCAGTGTCGGTGATACCCAATGTCTTCGATGCAGATTGCCAAATGTAACTCGCAGAAGAAACCGAGTGATGGCAAGTCTTTTCGGGCAGGTCGAGGATCTCAAATTCAGTGCATTTAATAGTTTCCATTTTGTTGAATTTCTGCTGCTTGCGGCTTTTGACGTTGGCACTTCCGTTTCCGCTTGAATTATCGCGCACAGCGGGCGGTGGCAGGGCGTGGCGGGTCGACGGGAAATTGCATTAACTGCGGCAAAAGTCGCTGGCAGCCTTTGGCTTCCCTGTCTGCGTTTAATATGCAACTTTTCACACACACACACACACATACACCTAGCACTGGCTGTCTTGCGTCATTTTGAAATATTTGTGGCATCAAATGCAGTCGTCAACTTGATTAAATGTCATGCATAAAGCAACAGCCAAGCTGCAGATGAAGATGGAGTTGCAGATGGGTACAGTGGCAGAGCGAGAGAGGGAGGGGGAGAAGGAGACCTTGTGGCAAGCAGAAATTGCAAGGCGTTTCAATGAAAAAAAGGCAACGAAAGAGGATTCGGATAGAGGGACTAGGAAGCTAGATGCTGGCTAAAAGGAGCTGCCAGAGGAGGAGGAGCCAAAGTGACATGCAGATTTGTTTGGCAGAAATATTCCTTATGGCTGCTGCTGCCTGCGGTTTCTGTGCGATTATCCAGAGGGAATTCTTCCAGTTACCTTTTAAGGGGGCACGGCAGAAGGTAGATCAATTACCAAATGAAATATGACTGCTGGTAGCTGTATTCCGTATTCCTCAGATAGTATACATATGTACTCTAGCATTCATCCCTAATATGTCCCTTTTTTGAATGCCTGTCTCTTTTTAAAGTACATTTTTGTGTTCTGTTTGTGCTTTGAAGGTGTTTCCTGTGCATTGTATTTCTTTAAACGCCAGGTGCTGTGAGGCTTACCTCCGATCTTAGTTTCTTAGAGGAAATCATTCCTCAGCCTAAGATCTATATAGTATCTATCTGTTTTTTCGGTAGAGCATTTAAAAGGCTTCCGAAATACTATAGTTGTACTTTGAACAAATCTCAGCCTCGCCTCGGAGATGTGCAAATATTTGCATGAATAGAAGAACTGCAAATTTGCATAGCTTCGGCTCTGGATTTGCTCATCTGGAGCCCGGCCCTCATAAAAATGATTTAAATGAATTTTCATTTGTTGAATCGAGTTATCCAACATGTAGGGGAGCAGCAGCTGCCGGGAAAAACTCAGTTGTAAATTAATTAAATTTGTTTAGGCCAGTCGTTTCCAAGACCAAATGCACGAAGAGTAGTCGGATTGGAAGAGAAATGATTACACATACACAGTGTTGACAGTCAGACAGACGGACGGGCAGAGTCATCAGGACAGACACGGCCACACTCTCAAATGATCATTACTTTAATTTCTTCTGACAAACCAACGCACAGATAGCATACAAATGGTGAATATATTTGTAAATTAAATCAATTTATTTGCAATTCCTTGGACCAGTGCAGAACTGAGGGCGTGGCAATGACTGATGCTGAGGCTAAGGCTGAGAGCAGACTCGAAGGCGCCGCACAAAAATATGCAGCAATTTATTTCAACATCTCCTGGCCCTCCACATTGCCACTGCCTCTGCTTTTGATTGAAAATGCGAATTACTTATGTATATAGCCATAGCCGAGGATTCAGTATGGTATGTAGGGCGAGTGGCAAATCTAAAATCAAATCAAATCAATTTTCTCAAATGTTACTTGGCAGCCCCCAATCCTGGTCCAGCATGGCATCGCCGGCTTTGACGCGCTCCCTTCCGCCTGCCCTTTCGTCCGTCCGTATGCCTGTCCCTCGGCATTGGGGCAACTGCCTGATTGATCGAATTTGAATTTTTGTGGCACATCTCAGCCAAGCCGCTGACGGTTCGCCTTTAATTATGTTCTCGTTGGGTTGTATGTATGTGGTGGCAAATGAGCAGGGATCCCCCAATCAAACCCAAGCAAATTCTTTGCCAACTTTCAGCCCTGGGGTCATCCCTCAATTTGACGACCGAGCAGGAAACAACTTAAGAAGTTCCTAAAACCACCCACACACTCGTACGAACAGAGAGGTATATGCGTAAGGAGAGAGAAAAAGAAAGAATGAGAGAGAGACAAAGCTGCAAAAAAGCCGCAAAAATTTTTGAAATTTTACAAATTGCTATTTTATTGAGAGTCAAAAAGCAATGGAAATATGAAGAGAGCCAAGATGCGAGGAGACGGACGACTCCATTTGCCATTGGTTTGTGGTACACTCTCTACCCCTCTCTTTGTGTGCGTGTGTGTGTGTGCGTGTGTGTGCGTGCGTGTGTGTGTGTATGCACAACGAAGCAGACATAATTAGCTGAAGAATTTTCTCATCAAATGTGCAAAATGGTCGAAACAGCGAGCCAAGTGTTGAAAAAGAGGCAATAAAAACACGAACGGAAAAACGAAAAGTTATGAATCAAAATATATAAAGAGCGCAAAGAGGGAATAAGAGAGTAAGTTATAGAGAAGAAGAGAAACTTTTTTTACGATTTCAATAAAGTTGTTAACTTTATTAAAATTTTTGCTCAGCAAGAAAAGTTGTGCAAAAGCCAGCCGAGCAGAGAATTACTATGAGAAAATACTTTCGACGACGTCCATAAATTGACAATTTAAGTTCGAGTTGAGAAAAGGGCAGCTAGAGAAGTGACGCAAGGGAGAGAGTGATTGAGTGAGAGAGAGAGATAGAGAGAGAGAGAGAGAGAGATCAACTAGCGAAAAGTTGAGGAGAGAAATTGCGCATCAATGAAGCATAAATGCATAATGCCAAAGGCAAGTCTAACTAATAAATGTTCAACAATGAAAGGGGCAGCGTCAGTGGCAGGACACTCATCCTCGTCATGGTTCAGGTTCTGCTACCACTCCTTCTTCTGCATCTGGTCCTGCTCCTTTATGGCCATCATCGTTACATGCTAAATTACACGCCAAATTGCGCACAGCCAGCCCTTTTGCCTTATTGATTCCGAGAGCAAGAATCCAGCTCTGAATCTGACTCTGAATCTAAATCGAAATCGGAATGGAAATGGGTATGGGTATGGGTATGGGTACGGGTATAGCAATGGGTAGCCGTAACCAAAATCCAAAGTGCTGGCCACTTGTGCCATAAACAAATCAAATATTTCTCATATTTCTCCGATTTTTACGCATAAATGCATCGCCGGAGAAGCAGTTTGCAAGGCAGCTGGAAAATGTGTTGCATGCAGCCAGGTGAGGCTTGGCGAAACGAAAAGAAATGCATAGTTAAAGTTGGCATTTTCCCTATTTCCCATTCCCATTCCCATTCCCGTTGCCATTTTCTATGTGTGAGTTGTACTCATAAATTCATCATTTAATCAGTGGAGAGAGGGAGGTGAACAGTAGTCATCGATAGCCAGCCAGCATCGTTTTACGGCTCAATGCCCATCAGATTTATTGAGCGCGTTTTGCTGGTTTGGGCTGCGGATTTGGACCATAATACGGATTCGTCCTCCTCATCGTACGTACTCCCAAAGGGGCTTTGGCAAATCAAAGACAAGAGAGGAGGGAAAGAAGGCGGGAAGGAAAGGCTGGCAAGCTGGAAGGAAATAAAAACTATACGCTTTTTTTCAATACTTAGCTTTCTTTATGACAGATCGTTTCTGTAGTTGCTGTATGATATGATGATTTGATCAAATAATAATACCTTCTACAAGGTCATTGCAGCAAGGTTATTGTACAGACAAAACAGTTGGGCAGATACGATTTTTTTCCTTCTTTCGAAACCTGATTATAGCAATCCACACAATTTGCATAGCCCACAACTAATTTTCACTTCGTGCAGCAATTTGTCTGGCTTTCTATGGGGTAAAAACCTATCTATGCCACATAATTAAAAACCCAACTTTATCAGCAGATAAACAACAACAAAATTTCACAAAAAAACAACCAATGGAGGAAGACAGACGGAAAGAGGGGAAAACATGAGTAAAACAACTAAAAAAACAAGGTAAATAAAAGGTAAAAATTATGAAGCACTTCATATTTCCATCCTAGCAGCATCCTCCTCCCTACTTTTCAGTTCTCTGGATGATTCCCCATTCGAAAGCCCAAAACTCAAACCAAAGTCGGGGAACGGGAGTGCAGGCAATCAACACAAAACGACCTCGTCAACAACTCCGGCTCAAGAGCAAAAATATCACAAGTGGGTGGAAAAAAAAGGGGGACAAAATGGGAATCTGTTTGAAGTTGGGGCTGGGGGCTGGGGGCTGGAGGCTGGAGGCTGGGGTCTGGGGGCCACATCATCATCATCGACATCACCCAGGGCAACTTTGTTGCTGGCACCATAGTTGGGAGAGAAAAAAAGTTCTGTTGAGGGTCGGGTCGGGCCGTGCCGGCTCTGGCTCTGGGACTGGGTTCTGCGGGGCCCTCTTTGCCGATTGCTAAGCAACGCAACAGTTTGCCATGGCTATAATACGTTATAATTTGTTATTGAGTTCTGTTCAGAGCAGCTGCAAAAATGCAGGAAAAACCGAGAGGAGAAATAGGAGCAGGAGCAGCCGGAGCGCTGTCTGAGCGGAGGAGTAGAAATGATATGAAAAGTACAAAAAAATAAAGGAAAACAAGAAAGGAAGACCAGCCTTGGACCGAAGCTATAAACACTCTTGCGTATGGATTGTTCCTACGGCAACTATATAGACTGTTTTATTTGATTTGTATGAAAATGAAAGATGCGTTTGTTAGCTTTCAATATTTTCAAAAGGTGCTTTCGGGGTGATGGTCTTAGAAGTTTCTAAAATATTACGATATCAATTATTGAGATAAAATCAATATACCCATTTCCATGCAAAGGTATACAAATAGGAGAGTCAAGAAAAGAGTCAAAGCCGAACCAGAGGTTCCCTTCATTGGAATTTTTGGAGACATACAAAGGACTGTACTGGTACTTGACTTTCCCTGAAGAAATGCTTTCTAATCAAAGTGTATCAGCACTCTTCGGTCTTTATTGGGAATCGAATGGAGAATACTGGAGAGGAAAAGAGGAAAGGGTCTCTGAATGTGTCATAAACGCGCTTGTTGTAGTGACATTGTCCTTGTTGCTGGTTTTTGGTCCCATAAGGAGAGAGAGAGAAAGCTTGACGCAAAGAAAAAACTGTATATGTATATGATTGGCAACAACAGCTTTTCAGTGCCACAGTCGAGTCGAGTCCACATTTTTTTTTTTTTTAATATTTATTTCATGTTTCCTGCCATGCCATACTCCTCTCTCCACCGCTATCTGTATATACATACATATATATATAGAAATCATTCTCTCCTTTTTTTCTGTCGGTATGCTTTATGAAATTGATGCTCGAAAATCGCACTCAATTAGTGGGGATTTTATATTTATTTATTGTTGCTGTCGCAGCGGCTGCTTTTGGGATCAACTGAAGAAGAAGGAACGAGAAGGACGGCACGTGTGTTCTTAGAAGGGAAATGGCGGATTCTGGGAAATCAGTTGTTTGGCTCAAAGGGTGTCAGCTTGTATCCGCTTGATTAAATTTATTGCTTATGTGCCTCGAAAGGGAGCAAAGCAGGGGCAAAGCGAGCAAATGATTCAAGAATATTCTCAGTATATTACTAAGCAGTGTTGCAATTATTTGACTTCTCTTCTACTAACTGATACCTTCAATGTCTTAAGCTATACAGAGATCTATAAGTAGTACTAAGTTAAAAAGTTCAGATAGTTAGAAATAATCATGGAAGCATTTGACATGAGGGTATCTTTTCTCTAGTGCAGAAAACAGCAAAAGCTTTATCCGTCTTTGATTTTATCTACTTGAGATTTTTATACCCGATACTCAAAATGAGTATTGGGGTATATTTGATTTGTGGTGAAAATGGTGAAAAATAGCGCCTAGTGCTCAAAGACTATAAGAGCTAGAGCAACGACAAGCAACAACGACAGAGCAACCCCTTCCGCCAACACAAAAGACGAAAATCTGTGGCAACCACAATTTTGAAGATAGGAGAAAATTAAAAACGCACAATCATAGAGAATGGCCATATCTACCAAATTGCCGAATCTTGCCGAATCCGAATCAGATCGGATTATCATTATAGCCAAAAGTAACAAATCAATTTGCAGTGGCTACGCAGCGCCCGTCGACACGTTCTGATTGATTTTCTGTCTCTCTCGCACGCACTCTTTGGAACGTTGTGACTTGCTGCTGCAACCGCAACTCTAGTTGTGCCCAAGTTTGGGCACACATGTCCTCCCATTCCACAATCTACCCTTAACGATCCAATGGTCTGTTGAGTGGAGTTTATATTATACAACGAGTCGGTACGTTGAAAACCGCAGCTCAGGACCGCAAGTCTACTTTTATCCGGCACTCACATTGGTAGGAAAGGCAAAGCAGACCGCGCATCTTTCTCAATTTTGGCTTGCACTTGTCATGAGAGATACAAAAAAAAATGCAGAGAAAGAGAGGAACCGCGATCTCTAGTTCCCCTATATTGACTTTTACCTATATCTACACGATTCTAATATACATGTACTTACATACATACATATGTCTCAGTATGTCTCTCGTCTGCCCTGCCCCGGCAGACGACGCGTACATTGAGCGACATGAAGTGTTTGCGAGCGAGACAGAAAATCAGTATCAGACACGTTCATAGCGTGTAGCGACCGAAAATTGATTTGTTACTTTTGACTATAATAATAATCCGATCTGATCAAAATTCGGCAATCTGGTACATATGGTCATTCTCTATGATTGTGCGTTTTTAATTTATCTTCAAAATTGTAGATGCCACAGATTTTCGTGTTTTCATCATTCTGGCTATAATAATTTTACGATCTGGTTCATATTCTGCAGTCTAGAAGATATTGTTATTATCAGAGTTTTTGGTTATTTCGTATCTTTAAAATTGTGGATGCCACAGATTTTCGCCCTTTGTGGGGGCGGAAGTGGGCGGGGCGAAGCTTTGAAATATACTTGTAGCAGTGACATATCACATAGGAGTATAAAATGTCGTTGCTCTAGCTCTTATAGTCATTGAGCACTAAGCGCTAATAGGGAAGGACAGACCGACATGGCTCAATCGACTCGGCTATTGATGCTGATCAAGAATATATATACTTTATGGGGTCGGAAAGGCTTCCTTCTGGAATTTACTTTCACCACAAATCTAATATGACCCTATACTCATTTTGAGTATCTGGTATAAAAAATGAGACCGATGGGATGTACAGGAAAAGAACAAATAATCGAAATTGAAGCACCATTGAACCATTGCACGGTTTACTTATCGAATCAGATCCAGATTCTAGCATGTTCCTGAAGTCAAATCGCACACTCGATTCATGTTTCCAAATGACATAATTTTGAGCAAAAGAAATATTGCTGCAAACGGAATTAATTTAATTCCACGTAATTGAGGAGCAACCTCAGCATAAGGAGCATGTTGGCCAGGTACAAAACATTTCCAATTTCATTCTAATTATACAGCCAGGCTCCGTTTTTCACATTCACATTCACGGCTTTTTATACAACGAAACGAACCTTAATTGCAAAAGGAAAAAAATAGATGACTTATTGATGCATTAATATAAACTATACACCTATGTATATCAGGCTAATTTAACTTTTGCTTTCTTTATAAATAATTTTATTTTAACCCAACCTCAAATTTGGCGGAGCCTGCCTGATAAATCTTAATGCAATTCGAATTGCTTCCAAGGAGTTCAAAACTGCGAATTTTATGCATATTTGAAATACCGTCAGAGAAAATGTAATTTAAAAATATTTTAGAAGGGCTTACATGCATCGTTTTCGATAGTTGGCATCACCTGGTCCAGATCTCTGAATAGTTCCGGGGTATTTCCGGCAGTTCATCAGTTCGGTAGAACCGAACTTAACTTGAACTTGAACTTGAACTTAACTAATTAATAAAACAGCCATCTGGTAACTCTGTTCCGCACACACACATGCACATCTGATTCACGCCAGCTGCTCGGGCAAGAGTTGCCTGATGTTGTACAGAAAAATCAAGAAGCCGTGTGGGATGAAAAATTCAGAAACTTTTGCTAAATTCTAACAAATCTACGATTTTAACAAAGAAGTCGCTCGATTGATTTAATATTGAGTACTCGCTGCACATATTTGCTCTGCCGCAATTTGTTTATTTTGCTGTGCTGTTGGTTTATTGTAAGTGGTCACTGGCTAAGCAGCGCATTTCATTTTTTGCAAAATGGACGTACATCGCCTCATTGCGGAAGTACAGCAGCGGCGTGCTCTGTGGGATACAAGCATTCCCTTTTTAACCCGCAAGGTCGAATGGAATATACAGTGGATGGATGTGTCTAACGCTCTGAAGCTGGACGGTAAGTTTCGGGGCGCGTCACATTTTACGCTGCGCTTCTATTAATGCACTATTGTCTTCCAACAGTTGCGACATGCAAGAAGCGCTTCAATAAACTGAGGGACAAGTACCGCTGCGAGATCCGGAAGATACAGCACGGTAGCGTTCAAGAGTCCAACTGGACGTACTTTCGCTGCTTGGAGTTCATGCGCTGCATATACGATCCAACCGGTCTCGTGGCATTCGCCCCCGAGCCCTACGAGTATAAATCTGAGTCGGAAGAGTCCTCCAACGACAGTGATAATAACCTGTGGGATAATTTTGACTTAAATCTGGACAATGATGATTCGATAGATTTTTTAACTATGGGCGACATATTCAATCGTGACTCGCCCGAGACACCTCTAATGCTGGTCGGGTCTTCGTCCTCGTATGACGGTCCCATATGGGATGACAACTACCTGATCAACAGTCAAATGACAACAACAAACGAAGCGGACTCACTTCCAGTAGCCAGCAGTCCTTCAAGATCCGAGTCCGAAGACGATGCGGACTACAATTTTTTGGCTAGTCTTATACCGCACATGAAGTCCCTCTCGGAAACGGGCAAACTCAAATTTCGCATGGAGGCCAGCCGCATTATGATGGAACTAAAAAATGAGGAGGCTACCCCTGAACCCCCCGGTATGGAGGCTGATACGGATCCAAATACAGATTTTATACCCAACAACGATATGAACGACTATGAAGGCGATACGAAGGACGAGGGCGAAGTTAAGATAGAAAATGAACCTTTGCTATAAGGTTCATAGATGTGGAATGAACATGAGAAACTATAAGCCGGACAACATGGAACAAGGAACATGGAAAAAATGCGCTTAATCAAAATCCACATATATTCTTGTAATTCTTATCACCTTATTGAATATGTTTTTCCAAAATAAATATTATGGTGGCAGATAATGCCCCGAAAGAGTGGATCCTAAGAAAGACAATTCTGATCATGTTCATGTACAAAGTTGAGCACCGATACATTGCAGCCAGGGCTCACAAGGTTCTATATCCATGTCGCGTAGGATAAATACTAGATTAATTAGTAATAGCCGAGAGAGATGTATGAGTCAGGTTAACTGAGTTGAGCTGGGAACAGCGTTGTCACAAATAGTGCCCCAGTTCGTTGACTGATAGCCGGAAGACGTGTCTGGTGCGGGCTGCGAACACGTTTGAACACGAATGCGTTCTGTTCAGCGCCGCCACCTCAGCCCATTTCAGGTTAGGTCGAGCCTTTTTAAAAGTTGACTAGCTTATAATATTTGCAAATAGCTTATAAAAGCTGTTTAGCATATTTTGACAACAAATTCGGGTTATTTTAGCTTTAAATGTAAATTTCATCTTTTCTGGATTTTTTGTTGGTTATTTTTGGTGTAGAGAAAGAGGGATGGTGCGCTCTTTTGCACAACATGGAAACATCGGAAACGTAGGGAATACACACCAGATAATAATATATCCCTAAGCTCATTGACTATTGAAATCACTTCAAAATTACGGGAAGTAATAATTTATAAAGCTTTTGCTAAAACACAACCTCAATGAATATTTAAATATTTTACAGTTTAACTCATACACATTGCAGATGGGTTCTACATGTGTAATGTCTCATGTCAAATGTAAATGTAATGTAACATAACAAAGCTCGTAAAGTTCATTTTTTCGCCGCCAGAGGCAGGAGCTTTAACTTTACAGTCATCTTCTGTTAACGTACAGGGGAAGCCTTCTGGCGCCCTCTTTTTGCACACTCCAGCTAGCGTGTTCTTATTGAAACTCATGGTTGGCGTTTCGGTTGACAAAAATCGCACATAAAAATGTGCTTTTATGAAACACTATCTACCACGGCACGCCACCAAGGATCTTTTTGCTACAAATAGTGATGGCGGTCCCTCGATACAAATATCGATAGCTAGAACGAAAAATTCTATAAAATTTCGAGTTCGAAAAGAAATATAACTAAGCGCGCACATTTAAATTTCGAATTTCTAAGAAGGTCATCGATTTAACGGATATATCGTTTGAACCTGCTGGAGGGCCGCCTAATGCTTTGCTATGGTGAGGAACGGCTTGCCACTGGTGGCAACGATCACTGCTCCCCCAAAGTTTCTTTGAATCCCTTATTTGCGATTCCAGCTGCTGCTGCGGTAGTCTGATCTGCACACCTACGATGGCTCCCAGTTCGAGGACAAGTCTGCCCTAGTCTCTTCCATCGCCAGAGCAAAGCCAGGAGCCAGCTATGTGTCGTTAGTGTGTTTGTGGCGGGCACGCTTAAAAACAGGAAATTTACTTTATGCGTTCTTAAATGACAGGCCCCAGGATGAGGACCAGGACCCGCAAGAGGATGAGAATGTACATAAATGCGCTGGAGGAACATAAGCAGAGAAGAACGGGTGAAGCTCGAGGAGGAGCTGGGGCCAGAGGCATAACGATTACATTAGAAGCAGTAAAATTTTACAAAAATGCTGTACGTGAGCTGCCTCTTTGAATATGAAATGACGCCACGGAGAGAGTGCAATTTAAACACGCACATTGACACACTCTAATGCACAGACTGAAACACCCAAACACACTCCCGCAGTTACTAATGCTCACGTAGGGCAACCACAAGCGCCAAAAATTCTATTTGTGGTTAAAGCGGCCAACTTTATTACGGCTAAAAGTATGCAAAAAAAATAGTGAAAAGATGAAAGCCCCCTGGCAGGAGGGGCACTAAAAAAGGCAGGGAAAATACATTTTACTATCAATTTTAGGGCCAGCATTAATTTGGGCAAAATTTTCGGCTCTCCAGTTGGATCAATTGTGGCCTACGTTTTATTTTGCGCCAGCTGGTGGAGGAGGATTTGTTGGTGGCGGCTAAGGTTAGGAGTATGCTTGTGGGTGAGTGGGTGAGTGGGTGATTGGGGGGCCACCTGTCAAAACTCTGGCTGTGCTGGCTGTGGCAACGCCGCTGGATTACGGACAGTGGGTCTAAAGATCCCCATTGAAATTTGTATTTGGAAAATGGTTAATTCCAAAGCATTTATGGCAAAAATTGTATGCCATTATGGAGCATTTGGAATAAAATATCAATTGGAATTGGCGAAAATCGAGTCCTAGATACACTGGGATAACGAAAGGAAAGACTGTCCTGCGCCGAGCTAAATAAATTTGAAACACTTTCGCTATTGTTTGTTCCACTGTTCGCCGTCTGTTCAACAATCCCATTCAACGTGACTAGGCCGGAGCCGAGGCTGAACCCATCGTCCAGTTCGGTCTGCTCTGACCAGACGCTCGTAGGCGTCCTGCGGTTTTCATTACATTTTAGATTTTTAACGAGTACATTTTGCAGTCGTTGTCGTTGTCGGCCTCGTCATCAACATTCGTCATCGTCCTTCCCATGCCCCCAGCTCCTGCCCCTACACCGCTCCGCTCCAACAGTTTCGGCTGCAACTTAAGCGGCTTTTCCCCCTATTTTCGTTTGTGTGTGTGTGTGTATGTGGGGGCGAGTGTGTTAGAGAGAGCTGCCCCGGACGGTGGCAATTTAGCTAAAACGGTGAAGCACACGCCTACCTGCGCCCACAAAAACGCACTACACAAATTACTATTTATGTGAGTGCCCCAATGGGCGCCACCTTCTCTCTGCTCTTCTGTAGCGCACTCCGTTGGTGCGGTTGAAATGAGCAAATTGTGTGCGATTGTGGCAGCCACAAAGGAAGGAAAAATCTTAAAAAAAAATACGATTCGAAATAGGAGAAAGAGCAGCTCTAGTGCAGTGGGCTTTCTCTGCTGAAATTTGGGTCACGTGGTTAAAGTCTCCTCTGGTCCTCTGCCTCGTTTTACCATATTTTAACAAGCTTACTTAAAATAAATTAGATTTACTAAACCACAAAAAGGGCAGCCCCGAATAACACTCCGCATTGAGAGAAAATCGAAACCTACATTGTATGTACTATGTATGTACGAAACTAATGTGAGGAAATCAGTGCAAGTGTGGAGAGGATGGCCACAAAACAAACAGGACTCGAAATGGACATAGGTCTGGCCTTGGGGGTATCTGACCTTACAAGAGGGCTGGCAGGGTTGGCCAGGACGAGGCAATTTTATGGCCAGACACGCAATTTGCGCCCTCGTCTATCTTCTAGTGTATGGGATTGGGCTCTTGTGCGTGTAAATGAGCCAAAAGACAAAAGAAAAATGGCCAACTATTTGCCATTTTAGTCACAAGGGACCAGACGACTTGGTCGGGGGGAGAAGGAGAGCAGGGCTAACTGGTTGAAAATTCGATTATAGTTCCAATGAGAGGGGACTCCACCATGACGTCAGTGGGCAGTTCTCAGATGAAGGGTCCCTCCTGCCTCCTAAAGGATGACTGGCAGTACTGAAACTGTAAGGCAATACGCTCTGGTCGTACATCTGACTGATCAAGCAGGATAATCGGCATCCGGTTTGCAGGAGGCTTTCTCTGCGCTCAGAGTGGGTGAAATAGACAAATTGCATGTGACTCGGCGGCCCCTGATATTTATAGCCCCAGCCAGTCTCAGTCCTAGTTATAACCCTTCCTTCAGTCCCACTAACAGTCCAAGTCCCTGTCTCAGCCGCAACTGGGGAAACTTGACGGGCAATTTGGCAAGCAGAACTCTGGTAGCGTAACTAACATTTATATTTGTCGCCAGGAGTGCCGTCTGAACAAACAAATGTCACACATAGCACGACGACGGCGATGGCGATGGCGACGGCGACGGCGACGACGATGACGAGTGGCAGGCAGGGAGCGGGAACTCCCATCGAGGACTGACTTTGAGGTCTCGTCGTTCCGCTCCTGTCAAGCGGCCGCCATTCAGCTCGCATGCAAATCAGCGAGGCGCCGGGATGCGAAACGGGTGGCTTGGCCCGCGCCGTTCAGACGGAATGAATGGGCCGAACCAAATGTTCAATTGTATAGGCCAACTCCCAGTCGTTCCTCAAGGCGTTCACATGTACTCCCCTGCTAAAAAGCCTTGGGGGATTATTAAAATATGAACTGCTTTGAATTATCTCTTAGTCGGACCATTAATAAATTAATTATTATGTTGTGCAGCTAGGATACCCCTATTCTTGTTTTTTATGGGATAGCTAAGACAAAAAAAATCCCAAAAGTATACCACCTTGTTTAATTTTCAGGCCAGAACCATGGGCAATAAAACAACTTTGAGTGAAAACTCCAGAGAGTTGGCCTATACCCTTCATACATATATCATTTTAATACAACAAAACCTCGACGCCTCTTTGTTTGATTCTTTGGGACCTCGATCTAAGCCCCCAACCACATAACCACTTTCGGTCAGTTCCCTATTGGATTGGGAGTCTGGCTATCTCCGTATAACTAACTAAAAACCATTCACTTACAAAAAATCCCAACAACAGTCAACAACTAACCAACTGGGCAACGAAAACCAATTCAATTTGATGTACGAGCTTCAAAATAAATCTGAGCGGGGAGTTTAGGGTCTGAGGGTCCTTTGCTCTCAGCATTTCTAGGGAGATATCCTCTATATGGCCAAAGAATATTAAAATTCAATTACTTTGCATGCTCTGGCAACACAAGTGCAGCGAGAAATTAAATGAAATAAATTCTCAGTTCAGATTTTTAATGAAAAAGAGAGGGTTACAAAATAGATGATAAAAACAACGGAAATTCTCTAAAAATAGTAACAAAGATTGCTCATACGCACTGTGACTGTGTGACGCGCACAACAGCGCAGCAGTGCAGGAACAACCCAACAGAACGGAAAGAGGATGAGGAGGAGGAGGAGCAGGAGCAGGAGCAGGAGGAGGAGCAAGAGCTCTGAAATACTAAACTGTCCGGCATGTTTGATGCACAAATCCCTCAACTGAAATAGATTTACGTCACTGCCAGCCGACGCGTCGGCAGGGGTTCGCTAGATGGATGGAAGGAGGTGCAGTGTGTGGGGAAGGGTTTTAGCCAACTGCAATTGCAATTGCGTTTGCTAGCCATTTTTGGGAGTTGCCTCTGAAGCTGCTGCCCGCTCTTGGCTTTGGCAATTTATTTGCAAATATTTTTCAACATCAAAAATATGCATTTCCTTTCCCCTGCACATACCTCGGGCCGACCTACCAAAGTGCAGCAGTTGTTAGATTTTATTCCTTTTCGTTCCTCTATGGCCGATACGGCGTAAGCTGAAGCAGCAGATCCATCTGGAGCACCAGGGATATCTATTTTATTATAGGATTCTGTCATTGTGTACGACAAACCAACCTTATTAGACTAAGCTTTTTGCCTTATTCCTACACTTTATTTGCTGTCTAGATTTGCTTGGGCTTAAACTTTCTGTTTAGATTTTTATAAAATTCCATTGCGCATATGCCGCATTTCCCATGCATTTTCATCAAATTTATAAACCATCTAGGAATAAAAGAAGAGGTACGGTGGCATGGTGGTGATGATGCGAATTTATCCTGCCACTCAGTTGCGGAGCCCATTGACACATCTCGCTTTTGATTTGCCAAAGCCATTAGCACATCGCAGAGGAACAGACTGCAGGCGGCAGGAGGACTGCAAAAATATCACAATGGCCGGACAGGACACTCTCTCCAACAGCTGGACACTAATTCGCACCACACATGGGCACACAGTGACTCTGGCGACGCACATACACACTCTCAGGGACACATGGATATAGAGACACGCAGGTGACCAACGCTTTTCCCTTTGCGTGCGTGGCCTGATGAGTTGTCACATGTCGACGCCTGCAATCCGACAATCGGGCAATCCGGCAATCCGGCAGTCCTGTATTTTCACTCTCTGGTTCTCCAACATCTGCCTAAGTGCCTGTCAGTGTCTGTGTGAACGTGAGTGCCAAAAACATTTGACTGAAAAACTATCGAGATGAAATTATGCAAAGTTTGGCTGCAAACATTTTTTAATTAAAGGCATTTTGGCCTGCGTCTGCGTTTGGATGATTTCGAACCCATTGCTGGACAACCGGCTTGTTAAATGCCAAAAACACGCTTCACTGATTCGCCAGATGCCAGGGGGACGAGGATCGAAGCCGGATAAAAGAGTTTGCAGCTGCAAAAATTCTGCTTCTGGCAGGAAAATTCGATTATTCTATTCCGCTTCTTACCCCGACAGCCCAGTAGTTGGGACTGGGCTCAGATTCATTCATTTTCATTTACTGCTCCAGTTGTCAAGTTCTTAGATGTCTTTGGGGGAATCCGACTATATTTTAGGGAAGAGCTACTAAAACCCCGGTATTTTCGGGAAATACTCGAATTAAATTTAATTATTTAATCGCCCAATTGGCGTCGTTGCAAATATTTATTTCATGCTCTTTCATTAGGCTCAGAGTTACTAAATCCCTTTAATTGTAATCTCTTTTGTAGAAACGTCGTTCCATTGCGCTTTTGTGAAAGCATACAAGAAAAGAAGGGGTCGTCACAGCAAACAAGAAACAGACAGACAGACAGAGAGTGAAACAGAAAGCCTAATATTGCCTGGCTAAGCGCACTCTTCATAAAAAACGAAAAGCCGACAGCAAGGGACACATAAACCAACAAAGAAATAGAGCCAAGGGCCGGACCAGTGAGCAGCACCATGATGGTAATGGAGATAATGCTCAGCCCGACGATGATACCGCCTCGAGGCCTCCTCAACCAGACAACGAGAACCAGCCACAACTTATCCATTTATGGCGCTTCATTTTTATACAACAAACACTTGGCACGGCACGCATCACTTGACTTGATTTTTAATTGTGCTGCTCTGCATTTCAATTGAAATATTAAAGCGGGTGCGGATGCGGATGCGAATGCGGGTAAGAGTGAGAGTCCGTACCCAGCGGGTTGCCACACAGCTCCGACCTCCACTTAGCTCCACCCCCTCGCAGAAATCACTCACTCAGTCTCACAGTCGGTTCTGGCTCTTTCTGGATGGAAACGTGCTGCACCATTTCTTTCAGTGTAACACAGTTCATCCTCAGCTCTTGTTCAACAGCTTGTCAGACAGACAGAGACCCAGCCCGAGCCACACCCCTGCGCAGACAGTAGTCAGTTGTAGGCCTTTTGAGGCATAAAGATAACTTAAGTTGTCGCCACCGGAGGGACAAAGTTCAGCAGCAGCAGCAGCAGTCGCTCTTTAGCTTGAGGGGAGGCACTGGAGTTCACGTTTTTCTGCCAACAGAGGGGTTGTCGGGTTGAGGAGTATACCGAAGAGGATGCTTATATAATAAAGTGATTCGAGTGCTCGCTGTGCAATGACAGCTCTTGTAACGGGTTGTCCATGGAGCTGGCTGCCAGATGAGCAGCGGCTCTGCAGCATTCAAGAAATCATGAGCAGGTCCATAAATTCTATAAGCAGACAGACAATTAAAAATTCCATTTGTGGCCGCATAGGGCAAATATCCTCCCGACCCAATCACTGACCCCTCCCCCGATTGTTGCCGTCAAAAATTGAATCGAAGGAATCGATCAAACTATTGCTCTATTCGATTTCTACTTTGGGTTCCGTTTGATTAGTGCAAATCAAAACAAAATTATGTTGGAATATCCGACCCGCAGCAGGAAGTCTCCGTCGCTCAAGGTCCCTCACATCCCCACAATAGAGCGTCCCACGAAAGGAAGAAACACCAGTCCAAGGATGATGCCCCACATCCAGTCGCAGTCGCAGTTGCAGGCCTGGTCGAACCCGGGCCAGTATTTGTCAGACGACCTGCAGCAACGTCTTCTGGTGCTCTAAATGGAAGTAAACGCATAGAAGGCCATCGAAAAATAGATGCGGGTTCGGGATTTGCTACTTCTTATAAGACAGAGTCTTAGTGAAGAACCACAATAAATTTTTACCGTGTGAAAAGTGTACCTTTATTGGAAACTTTTATTAAACGTCTCTTGAAAATCAGACACTAAAAATAGTCCCAAACGAAGGATACTTTTGCCGCAACACTTTCCACAGATAAGCAACAAGAAGAAGGAGGAAAACTTTGTTCGGCTCTCAATAAACAACCATTGTGTGTGGAGAGTCGTAGGAGGAAATTGTTTGTGATATTTTACAGTTAAAAGACGGCGGCTACTCGTAGTCGGAAAATTATCTCTGAACGGGTGGCTGTTGACCGCAGAACGACGACAATTTGTGTCTAGTGCGGTGCCAAAAATAAAATGTTTATCGTGGCCAGTTCTCTCGCTCTCTTGAGTTCTTTTTTACGGGTACAGTCAATAATTTTAACGTCCAAATGTATTCCGGGTTCCACCTTATGACGCAGAAATTGAAAGAGTTGAAAGAGACCACTCTTTGAAAGGCTTTTAAAATCGGTCACATAGGTGGCATAAACGCGACTCATTTATTTTTTTATAAGCCCAGAGTCACAGCCAGAACCAGCGCTAGACAGACAATCGGAGGAATCGAGCTGATTGCTTGGCTATATATTCACGTCCCTCGGCTGACTAATTAATTTTACACCGTTTATCGTTGCGTTTCGCGCGCATATAGCTTAAGCCATACAAATCAATCACCGGAGAGTTTAAGTATGGGAATTGGAGCTCCCTGTTCCACGAGGTTGGGTCGGGTCAGGGCTGGGTCGGGGTCGGGGTCGGTGGCCAATTAGCAAAGCATACACAATAGTACACATACTCTTTGCATGGCGCCAGGCCGCCGCCAGGAGTACGACGGGACAACCACGACAACGTCAGCGTGGTAAGCACTTAAGACAGATGAATGAAGTGGCAAACACGGCAGACAGCTCCAGTGCCACAGTCAGTGCGAGTGCGAGTGCGAGTCCGAGGCCCGAGAGTCCAGCTCAGAGGCGTCGACTGGCCGCCGACATTTACAAATCAGCAGTCATTATTTAGGGGGCTCCGACCGGACGGAGCAGCGCAGAACAGAACAGGGATTGGACCCAATCCTGCGATGACTTTAATTGATTTTACCAAAGTTTCCATATCAGAACGTTCCATAAGAAGTTAACAATTTCTCGCATGGGTGTCATCGGCAGTTGAAGGAGCATGAGAGTGAGCTGAGGACTCCAGCCAAAACAGGCACTTAATAAGCAGAAAAAGTTTCCGCCGAGAAATATTATGCAAAGTTCAGCAGTTAAAAATGAAATGTTGCAAAAAATTCAAATGAAAATTGGATATGATGAAGTCAAAACTTTCAGTCAGAAGACAGACTGCGGTTATGACTGGGCGAAAGACTGTGAAAGTGGCTCCAACTTCTGGGGCCTGGGCTGCAAGACTTGCGTTAAGTTTCCCCCTGCTGGGTTTATGGTGGGAGGCCGCTTAATGGCAGTCCCAGGCTCAGGCCCCTTCCTAACCCAGTCTGGCTAGACAGTCACTCAACATAAATAGACGCAAGAGGCTAAATCGTTGACTGCAGGAGATCTTCTACTACTTCTCTCACTCTCAGCCCAAGCCTAACCAGCGTTTGAAATCCGTAAAAAAGAAAGCAAAGCCAGGGAAAAAGATGGACAAGTAAAAAAAAAAAAAACGAGGAAAATGCAACAAGAAGAGATAGAGCGAAAGCAAGTGCAAATAAAATGGGGAAAACCGAGGCAATTTTTCAGCTTCATTAAGTAACCGCAAAGTTTGTTTTATGTGCGGTGGGGATACAAGCCAGGCCAGAGAAGCGGAGAAAGTCAGAAAAATGGCGAAGTGAGGGATACATATGAGAAAAGCGGAGCAGGGAGTGCAAAAAAAGTTAAAAGTCTGGTCATTAGACAACGTAAACAAAATATTAAGCATACGCCAAGTGGTCCAGAGTGAAAATTAATGGATCAAGGAGTAGAGAGCTAGAGCATTGAAAATGGAAACAAATTTATCAAGCAAACACATTTAGTCGAGCAAGAAAAGGGTTCATATGGAAGGACGATTAGACTTTATATAAATAGAGACATCATCTATTGATGAACACACTCAGTGTCTCTCTACTCTGGTCAACAATCCCCCCAGCAAACAAAAAGATAATCAATGCCATCCCAGGCAAGAGCTGCATTAAGTATACGCCAGAACTATATGCAAAATTGCTTGCAGACTCAGAATCCGAATCACTAATAAACTCATAAGGAAACCGACCAATACTCTCCATTGTTGGTAGAGCACTGCCAAGGCCCAAACAGTTTTGGCCATGGGACATTGACAAATATCTAAAGCGCCAGGAGCAAAGCCACAGCCATAGCCAAAGCCATAACCAGAATAGACTTGGCCAAAGGAGATTGGCTGCATTTTGTGTTAACTCAGCAACAATTGTCGGAATTGGAAGGTGCCCTGCTATCACTTTGCAGATTGTTCGGTTTGGTTGGGTTGAGCCTTTGGCTGGGTTTCAGCTTTGGCTCTGGCCTTGGTCTCGGCGTCAGCTTTGGATGGCCGCCAGGCAGGGAGGAAATTAAAATTTATATGCCATACAAAGCGAGGCAGATGCTGACTGCAGAAGCATGGCCCACAGATGGAGGCATATTCTGGAGTCTTGCTATTTAGCATGCCCCCTAAGCCACATTCTTGGTCGTGACCGAGACGGTGGTAAAGGCTGGAGGCGGAAAACGTGGCTGCCATTAATCTGCCAATCGGCCATTTACCGCTCTGCCAAGTTGTTGCCAATGGGTTTCAACTGGGTTAAGTGATTTGGCATTCCATCAATGATAGTTTTTTTCTTCGTACACAATTCCCAAACACTTCCTTGGTATAATTATAGCCTTTCCCTGCCTATACCACATGCATAGTTCGCCATGCGGTGGGGTTGAATGCATTGGGCTAATCAACAGTTGGACGGAAAAGGCGGAATGGCCCACAACGGATGTTTTATCTGCCACCATATCACAAGATCTGACCGCTGGCGAGTCCTGGGAATCGGACATAGGGCCGGACATTCCTCGTGTGCGTGTACAATTTAAATCAATTATGCGTTTGGGGCCTAACCATATAATTTTGCAAACATGTTGATGAACAGGGCCGGAAGAGTCACAGTAATAAGAGCAGAGCGCCATTTCAGGAAAATTAATGAGTCGTGCAATTTATGGACACTCCTATTCTCTGTGATAAAAATAAATCCTTCCAAAGCAATATGGGTCCCAATATCGGTATTGCAGGTACGACTATGCTCTGTCTCTGTAAATGCAATTTATCTGACATTTGATTTAAAACGTATTACCGCACACCACTTGACGAACAGCTCTACACACATAATATCTATTCTGAAAGGAGGAGAAGAATCAGGAACTGGTGCAGGAATAGTACTAAGCGATAGGGCAGGACCAGGACCCAGACCAGGACCAGAGTCTGGAGTGTAACGAATAAAGGCCGCAAGCCAAAGACAACTGCAAAAGTTTATAGGGACACATTTTTATTAATGTGCTTAAGGAAAAAAGACCCAAAAACTGGTATCTAAATTACGACCCAAAAGTGGAGGTGAAACAGGAGCAGAACAGACTGTGAACAGACGCAGACATTCCCGGGCTTTAAGTTGATGTCGCCACAGTGACAGTGGCAGACGGAAAGGCACACCCGAAGCCAAACCATATGGCAGACAAAACATGTACTTACGTAGGATATTGATTGATTTATTGCGACTTCTCTGGCTCTTCACATGCACGCTCGCACTTCCCTTGCGGCTTTGCACAATGAATGTCGCACACACACATTGTCGGCTGGGGGACTGTGGCAATTTTTGGGGAAAATATTAAATGGATCTGAAGGGGCAATTGCAATCGAATGAATGCAGCAGGTTTTGAATCCTTTTTGGGAATGTGTCACGGAGAGATCAAGGAACCCCCCACACATGTTACTCACTCTGTTTTTTTTTTGTTTTTCTAGTGCGAATTGCTTTCTTCAGTCACTTACCTGAAACAGAGAGAAATCGAGATTAGAAATTGCACAATTTCATCATAAATATTAAGAGTTCATTTTCATTTCACTGAAACAGCAAACAATGTTTTCCTATGACCTTAAACCATTCTTCTGTTCGAGTACTCGTCCACCTTCCTCCACCGAGCAGCCTGCTTGTTCGAGAACCTAATTCCCACATCATCAACAATTGACAGCACATGACGCACATTTTTGGCATATGTATATTCGTTTAGGGAAGGGAAGCCCCTTCGCAGCCCCTTCTGAATGGCAAATATGCATAACGGCCTAACCCAAAAACTATGCCTGGCCCTGTGTGGCCCTGTAGCCTCCCTCCACTCGGTGGATATCCACTTCCCCAGACGAAAACAAAAACCGAAGTACCGAAAAAGCGATAGCAAAACAATATACAAGGAAAGAAGAGGAAGAATTTCTGGCGCAAGGCCAATTCGGAACACGGACACACACACACTCGAACACGGTCCCATGTCTGGGTAGGAATCATACATAAAGCAATCCAAAGGAGAAGCAGAGAGATTGAGAGACTGAGAGCGAACCCTCGTACGGACTGACGACGGACTGAGAAAAGGAGCAAAGGAATTAGTAAGTGTTTTGTATTGTTTTCGATTGTTTGTTGGCACCCGAGCATAAATATGATATTGATGAGGATGCACACTCAACCCCAGATAGAGGGCACCAGAAAGTAGGAAACAAAACGAGCAGATTCTTGTAGGGTGTTTTGTGAGAATTTTATTTCAGGCAGAAGGAAGGCCCCCAAGGAGTAACCAACCGAATTAACTAGTAATTTTTTGGAGCACTTTAAACCAAGCTGACTACACGAAGGTCGCAATAAAAGGAACAAAATGGGTGGTGTTGAAAGAGATTTGAACACTTGAAGACGACTAGCCCAAGCACCAAGAAAAAGTACCTATAAGGAGTACTTCAATGAGAAGTTTTCTTGGGTTTTCTACCACCTTAAAGAATGCTCAAGATGTTCTCCCACTTAGCGCCTAAAGCCGCTTAAAACGAGGTGAGATGGAAGCCTGGAATGCGCAGCCAAGCAAATCCTGCAGCGAACACTTCTAATGGATACCTCCCTGCCACAGCCAACACTCTCTCTGTATCTCTCTCTCTTACTCTCTCTACGAATACATACTTACACATACATATATAGAAGAGTTTGATTTATTGCCCCTCCTACTTCAGTCACCCACTTCACACTCGACACTTTGTGGCTCTCCAATCAGCGTAAGTTGATTGAACTTTGCATAATTTAGAACGACGACAGCGAAGACGATGATGGCTTTCTCTTACTCTACCTTGATGTCATCAACTTGGCCACTGCCTCTAGCTGTTGAACTCAGTTATTAACCAAGACCTACACTTAGCACCCCAATACGAGGCTCAACAGATTCCTAGGCCAGAGTTCTGTTTTTCGTATCTGTTTCTGTTTGCAGTTAAATATTTTTGTTGCTTTGCAGGTGGTGAATTGATTTCTTAATGAAATACTCGTATATTAAGGCTTATGACTTTCTTAATGTGGTCATGACTATAAGTATTTTTCTCCCCACTTTCACATTTTTTCGAGACCTGGTCACTAAATAATTATAGGCTTTTTAGCTTTTAAATACATTTTTGCTACATTCTGACAAAACTGGCTGCGTGCTTGAATATTTAATCAACATTTTATATGCATATTTGTGCTTTCTTAGACCCCACCTTCTCCGCCACACCCACAGTCCTACCGTCATGTGTAAAGCGATGATGTAGGGCGCACTTGCACCTGCAACTTTGTAGTCTAACAACAACTGCTCCTCCTCCCACTCTGCCACACACTCGGACCACTTCCCAGCCGTGTTGGCATTTAAAAGTTAGAGCTCAGTGGTGCTAGCACAATGTGCTTGGGTGGGTGGTGCCGAGTGACTGGCATAAATCACTGGGCGCCACGCAGTATGCAACATTATTTTTAGTTCAGCATTGTAAATACTCGCTGCACCTTTATGGCTAAAAAAAATGCGATGGCAGGTCTTTCTCATTTTCGTCACACGCATTAGGTAAAGTTTTCTGTGCTTCAGGAAGGAGGAATAGTTCCAGGTGGTGTCTAGGCAGGTCCCCTCGTCTGTCGTTGACATCACTACGGTGCTAGGGCCAGGACCAAGAAAATCCGCGACTGCGTTTTATTAACCCCTTGTGATCGATCCCCGTAGAATGAATACGAGTTTGCATTAGGCGCAAGTTCATTCGTAGTCTTGAATCTTTACAGCTAAATAAACGGGAAATCGGAGTCAGATCAGACCTTGGGTTAAAAGGAGAAGCCAACTTTGATGAACCTTAAGAATCCCTATACCATTTGGGAGAAACAGGAAACTAAAACATTCATGTATGTTGAAACTGACTTTGCTTATCTGAAACAACCCAGGATCCGGCCTAGCCGGGGTCTCACATGCTCCAAAAATAACCAGGAGAGCACATCTTCATCTACATCTATAGCCATGTCCCGAAAAGCTCCTACATAACAAGAAGAGGAGCAAAAAAGCACCAGAGCACGCATGCATCTGGGAAGCAGCTGGAGTATGGCCTTTCCTGGACTTGTAAACTGCATTTGAAGAATTTACACAAAATTAAATTGAATTTACGCTACGCTTGCACAAAATATCAATGAATGTCATGTAGTGAAACAAACAGAAAAACTGCAAGGAGTAGAGATAGAGAGAGAGAGACACAGAGATTGGGAAAGTAGGAAGGCATGTCCATGGCAATGGAAGGACGCTCCAGAGCACCGCAAAAAGTCAGCTGCTTTCTATCAAAATTCAAATAGTATTTTCTTTGCTCGTCTCCTGCTGTCGTCTGCTTGTTTAGCATGCGTGATAAGCAGCCAGCAAAAAGCGATTTCCAGGACACACACTCCATCCCACACCGCACACCTTTCCCCCACGTCGTTGCGAGTCCTTGCAGCTTGTCCATGTAGTTTGTTGCTTGTTGCATGGCTAAACAAGGAAGCGGAGTGAAAGCGTGGGCTGGATTTGGGGAACATGGACAGCAAACTATAGCAGCCGCGCGTGTACCCATCTCAGACCCATCCGTTCTGTTTGTTCCACGCACAGTGGAGCCTCTCCACATACGTGCAGCAAATGAATCAAAACTTCAAACAGCATCAGGCGGCAAAGTTAAGCCATCTAACATACACATGTGTTGAAAGCTCGAAAGGAATGGAAGGGCAGGAAGCTGGGAAAGCCATATATATTATTTAAAGATAATTCTAAAAATTCTCAAGTAGAATGTAGTAGGATCCATGCATGTTTTAGGTATCCAATGTGTCCTTTGTAAAATCTTAAAAATGTTACTCCAGCTTTCATCCAAAAGATACAGAAACTTTGGACGTATTAACCATTTGCTTGGCTATTTTTTTACCTGCCTAGCATGTAATCTTTAAAGTTAAAGGATCATTTTTGTTACGCATAAAGATATTGTTTCGCTTCCTGCTTTTTATTGCCGCCATAAATATAACCATTAAATAAATGATCTCTGGTGAGTTCAACCCCTTGAATTTCATTGTGCATAATTATATCTGTCGCAATAACGGAAAACAGAAATGAGCGAATTTTAATGATTATAATAATTGTTAATTTTTATCATAAAGAGCCATTATTTTTTTCCCTTTGATACTCCCTTCTTTGGCATAGCTGGACCGGACTTCTGTGGATTCTTTTTGCTATTCTGTTGGGCCTCCCGTCGTTTTTTATACGCCTGGCAGAGAGTTCTAAGACTCTGACCAGAGTAAATGAATATCCGACCACATAGAAATATCTTTCATAAATCATATATCCCCCATAGTAGTCCAGTTTGAAAAACTTATTAAAATTCCAGTTAGCATTCAAACAATATGGATCTGCAAGGATATCAGAACATTCGGCTCGCAAGTCTTTACGTCCTATTTTTGCTATCATTATTATGGACATTAAGCATAAAGTTTTATGTTGCTGTTGCTGCTGTTGTTTTCTGCGGTTTTAATCAGGGATCGCTTAAAATATGCAATTAATTGCAATTGTCGCTCGGCACTTTGGAGCCGCTGTCTGTGTTTACCTTTACCAGGGAAATGAAAGCATCATAACTTTGCCACATGAATATAATTAAATTGTTTAATTTCTCGCACAGCAGTGAGCTCCAAAGGAGCGGGCAGGCGTTAAGGAAAACATTTTTACATTGTCATTTACAACAACAAAAATGAAACAACAACAATGTCAGAAAAAATTGATGGGCTGGCATTTCTACGGGTAGTTGAAACAGGAATTTACAGGGAAATAATAACAATCCCACTCACTTAATGTCAGAACTATCAGAACAATCAGAATCTACGATTTTTCCATTGCATTCTGAAAAATATTTCAGTTCCAACCATCCCATAATATGCTGCGGATGGCTGTCTTTCGTGATTCCATTGAATCCATATGTACAGGCGTTAAGTGACTATTACCTGCATTACGTATAAAAACCAATCTCGTGTTTTTGACACAACATATTGGTAAGTCTTTGGTTGAAGGCCCTTGGGGCTTGGCTAAGACTAAGATTAATATAATTGGATCCCTATACAAGGGATAGCTTCGAGTACTCTGTCGAAGACGCGAGGGTTCCCGATAGAATATCTATGCAATCTCTGTATGAATTTCTGAACATTATATTTTCAATCATTATGAATTTGGCAACTTTCGTTAGTAACCCTTTTAGATATTTTTTTTCCCCCCATTTCAGTAAAAATAGGTCCCGAAATAATTGCTTATTACAGCTGCTGACAGAGCTCATTAATTGCCTCCGGGAAAGTGTCGTCCGAGTAACTTTTTTGCACCTCGATTCGCGGAGATAAAGAGAGAAAAAAGTTCAGGCCAGTGCAAACAGGTCGGACTGAACTTTCGCTCCCTTAGCTGACGTCACGTAAAGCAATTTAACAATAATTAAGCTTATTACTAAAAGCAGTTAGCGGAGCAGCTTTTCGACTTGATTTGGACCACTGGCCAGTGCCAAAGTTCGCCAGGAAGCCAAGCAGGAAGGACTGAAAGAAGAGGGGAAGGTCAAAACCCCAAAAAGTTGGCACGTGAGATGAGAGATAGATGAGAAGAATTGGAAAAGGAAGTAGACCATGTGGTACCATGTGTTCCTGCGCCCAGATGCTGTTCCTCCTTCCGACTCCGACGGCAGCCTTTTGGCGACACTCTCGTTTTGGAATGCACACGGAATTCTCAATTAATTTTAATTTCCAGTCAACACCTTGGCCGACGATTTCACACGATGCGGATGAAGTTGTAAGAGCAGTATGCGGGGCAGGGTGCACAGTGCAATACCCAGGGGAGTGTAATTATCCCTGCATTCCATTTTGTATGGTCTCCCTTGGATTTTCCCTGCCTTGTCTCTGTCTCTCACTCTCTCTCAATTAAGCAAAAGTATGCAACGAGCACGAGTCTGCGAAGAGCCCAAAGTCCTTAAAGAGAATGCAGCTGGACAGTCAAGAGCTTTGGGGGCATTTACCTTTACGTTTACAACGGTACACACCACGTGTGTGGCGACTAAAAATCACGGTGACCAGTATGGGGACAACGACGAAAGCGTCTTGTTTGCCATTTACGTGATGCACATTTAAACGCGACTGAACAACATGAATTATGCCTCCGTGGAGGAGGATTGCGAAGGAGTAAAGGACTTTCACAAAACTTTGCTAAATTGTCAGGGCAAACTGAAGGCGAGCTCATAGGAGAGACGTAGGACTGTATCAGCCCTTAACGTATGCAAAAGTAACGGCAGAGAACTGCACACGTGCTCAAAAAATTGATAGATGATTGAAGGCAATACAAAAAGGCACGTTTGCGACACACGCCATGCCACAGCCGCTGCCACCGCCAGAGGAGTCCTGGATAACCTGGAGCCCGTTCGGTCGTCAAAAACGGAAAATGGCAATTCAAAAACTCGACACAGCTACAAATACTGACACACGGAAGGAGAGAGAAGGTGAGGGAAGGTGTGTGTGTGTATGTGGGTTTTGGTTGCTGGCTCCAGGATCCTGGGTCAGAGCCTAGGCACAAAAATATTCATGTGCAAAATGCCGTGTGCTCTCGTCTCGTGTCTCGTCGTCGCGGCTCTGACGGAATTTGCATAAATTTGGCATTTGAAAAGCTATTCAGCCTGATGGAAATGATGACGAGAGCAGAGTACACAAGCACAAACACACAAACACACACACACACACACACCCACCCCAGCTGAACATTGAAACGACCCCGATGATGAGGACGATGATGAAGAGGCGCCTCTAGCAAGTTGTATGAAGACATTAAATGCTTGCACCACACATCAAGACATACCAGTGGGAATGTGTAGCCACACGTGTCTCAACATCAAGGTACCCAGTATTTAGGTACATATCTCTATGCCAAAGTACTTTAATCAAAGATGTAAAGGCAAGTGATGACTAATTTTTTGATGATTGATGTCAGCCCAAAAAGGCCAAACCTTGACGGTAAGGGGTGTTACATTTCTAGTTCATATGTTACTGGAAGGGTATTCGCTCTGGGGAGACCAGAGACCACTTCTATAAAACCTTCCTGGAAGTGAGAGGGACAGATCGTAAAACCAGTATATTTTAACCGGTCTACAGATACTCGTAGATTGGACACTGTAGCCAATTGATTTTTCCTTGATTCAAAATTGAATGAGAATTTCGGACTTTAATCTATGTGCCCAATCAATCGTTCGTGGTTGAAAAGAGAGTTCGCCCGATCTTGCGTGGAACACCACAGATATAGAGATAAAATATAGCACCTAATGTCTCTTAATATAAGTATATATCTCTCCTCTATTTCACGCTGAGTCCATATATTAGCTGTTATTTGACTACTGTATAATACGGCCTTTAAATTACCGAACTTAATTAATATTTCATTGCTCATATCCTCTGTTTTGGTTGGTATTGTAGCACGAGTAGATTAGCCTGTCAAATTTCTCTATCCGAGTGTATTCAACCTTTCAGCTGCTCTTTTCGCTGTAGGATGAGGAATGTTGCCAATAATTATGTTGGCTGATTTCGGGGGCCTGGAGAGCAAAAAAATAGTTTCTAATTGATACTTGGGAAAATCTTTTGAGTTTCTTTGCATAATTCTTTCTCTCTGGGAGCCTAATCAAGCTTTTAGCTGCTCTTTCAACACAATCACCATCTGCGGCTAGAAGGGGGGTATGGGGCTTGGTTTCTGGCTTCGAGGACTTGATTGTTGTGTGGGTCACCTACCAATTTGTTTTGACTAATTTGCGTAGAACACGGCAACGGTTGCAGTTGCATTTGCACTTTTTGCGACTGCACCAGTTGACTTGTTGTTGTCGATGTTGTTCTTGTTGTTGTGGTTGTTCTTTTTGTTGAGTTACATAATGATGTTGAAGTTGTTGCTGCTGTTGTTGTTGCTTCTGCATCGCTGGCTGAGGCATGCAATGGCTGTTAGCAAATCGCACGAGTTTTACAAATTTCGCGCAAATTGCTGCGACTGTTGTAAATGAGCCGGCCCAGACTCGATTGCGGATGCGACTCCTGCCGCTGCTGCTGCTGTTGCTGATGGCTTTGCAACTGCAGCCGCTGGGCCACACACAGACGGGGATAGGGGTACCCAAAGGGATGCCTCTGTGTGACATGATGCTGCTGTTGTTGGTGGTGCTGCTGCTGCTGATGCTGTTGCCAGCGCATGCGTCGCACGCTCAGGGCACCACAGGGATACGCAACCTGAAAAAGAATTGATGAGAGATTCAAGAGAGAAACACAAGCACAGAATGTGGCACAACACTCAAAGGAAAACTCAAAGAAAATATTGCACTCTTCTTGCTTGAAATGCGGAATAAGAGGGTAACAAAAACAACAAAAACATCAATGAGCATAGTAGGATTGGACTGGATTGGAATATATGTATGTATCAATATATATGTGGGTGTATATATGACAAACAGAAATCATGATCATAGGAAGTACGTATCTTTGCTTTTATATAGAATCTTAGGAGTACAATAGAATAGAGTAGAAACAACATCAACAACAACAACATCAATTATAGAACAACATCAATATATGGAAGTCAATAACAACATCGATTTATATAACTTATATATTTTATATATATTGTCGGTAGAGCCCCATTATCGGGTCTCTCGATCCCGTTCCTTCAGTTTCAGTTCAAAATAAAAACCCAAAGTCATGAAATATTTGGATTGGAGATTTGCTTAGAGACTTAGAGACATTCAAAAGATACACATACACATAGATGGTACACATAATCGTATAAATATGGCACTTACCTTTTAGAAAACACACATTTTTGTTATATTATAAACAGTTTCAAGAGTAAAAAAGTGCAGAGATAGAAGTGAGAGAAAAACATTGACAAGGCATGCAAATATGTGTTTTTAAAATACTTTATGCTAAGATATCTTCAAAATATAAAAATATATCAAATTCTATCGCCGAATTGTTATAAGAAAAGGGTATTAAAAAGGAGTTAATAATATATAACACCCAAGGGAGATCTACAAAATTACTTTTCCCAGAGTGTCACGCATCGAATTTATGCATCATTAAACCATAAAGAACCCCAAAAGAAGGCTTCTCTCTACGGAAAATTTCAATTACTCTGAGAATTTAAGAGTGGGCCATAAAAATGAGAGGAAAAGGGGGAAATATTCAAATTAAATGGCCAGCCCAAAGGAACAGCTGTTTTTTAAGCGACCGCTCCATAAACAAGAATTTCCATTTTGTGCCAAGAAAAAAATGTATAAAATGTATACAAAATATGGAGCTCAACAAATGAAATTGGTAAAAATGGAAACTGCAGCAAATAATTCAAATTAAAATGTCTATTGGCGCGGGTTGCGGACCATTGAACTAAGCCAACCGAAAAAAGGCATTAAATACAATTTGTGATATGTGTAAATGGAAAACCAGCAAACAGTTTTTGGCGTGTGATAAAAAATAATTGAGATATCAAAGGGAAAGAGTCGCTAACGAAATGGTTTATGGAAAAACACTACCCAAAGCCCAACAGCATGGCCTCTACTTTCTATATTTTCCCTTGAAAGAATATAATAATTACAAAGCGAAACGTTCGCAAACGACAAACGGAGTCTGGGATTTCGGGCTAGCCGGGCAGGGCGTGGAAAAATATTTAAAAATTCAATAAAATATCAAACGAATTCTCCATAACGGAATTCACATTTTCCAGGCTCTATTGTAAGCCATTTGTGGCCATAGAAATGCCCAATTTAAAAATATTGTGTGCCTTAAAGCCATGGCGCAACAGTTGTTCGTTTCGCGGCTGTCTGTATGATGTGCGAAATATGTAAGAGCACCTTGTGGATCCCATCCCAGCCACGAGAATTTCCACATTTTTATTACGATGTGCGGCACTTCAATAAAAATGTCGCGCATTTGGCTTTCAAATGCAAAAAGCAGCTCCAGCTCCACTCTGTCGTCTGGCAGTTTTCTAATAAAATATATTATTACACATGCGCCTGCATAAAATATTCTCTTTGTAGTCGGCGTCGACCACATTTCATGGATTTGCCAAAGTTGAAAATTGCTTTTGCTGATGCGGACGTTCCTGTGCAGACAATTTTTTATGGTTGCCACAAGGAGATGCCTCTTCTCACATTAATCAAGTCCTTTTCCTCATTATGAGCAGGGTATTGTGGTTTTCCAATGGTTGGGTTTCCCTACTACTCCACCCGTTTTTAGGTCATCCCTTTACCATTTTTAATCTTTGCTTTGCTGGCGGGTTTTCTCTCCTTTTTTTCTCGCTTATGCGTTGCTTTCCCTTTGACTCTGCGCTTTATGCTTAATTGCTTCTTTGGCTCTCAGTCTCCCCCACTTTGTTCTCTTTTATATTTGAATAAGAAGGCAACAGGAACAGCAACAACAGGAAACACTTTTAAATCGAATATAAGGTAGCTCCTAGCCGCAGGTAATCCCCTAACAGAGAAGGAGGGATTTCGAAGAAGAGCTTTCTTGCTGTCGGCATGAAACCGCAAAGAGCAATTCGTTGGCCATAAATTTCCAAGCGGATTTAATTGCCAACAAAGCCTTACTGAAAAAAGAAACTAGAGTGCACTCCCTTGTCTTGTCTGAAAAAGACCGAAATATACATATAAAACTCATTAGTCTCGAGAATATGCATATGCATTTAAAGTATAAGGATAAAAGTTAATCTGTTCATTGCCGAAGTTGTAGGGCTCTGAGAGCAGCTAAATATATTTCACGGTTGAAAAATTATCAATTCGCGGCGGTGAACTTTTATTTGCCTTACCCTCATGCGAAAGTGCCTCTTTTGCTAGAGATTTCGGGCTATTTTAATTGATTAACTTTGAAAAATTTGAAAAAATAATAATTAAACTGTCAGTCGCATCGGAGTGCAGATACCGGCTCTATTCTACCTCTCCTCTCTCGTTCCGAACTGTCACTCGCTGTACGAGAATGGGTTGAGATATTTTCTCCTTTTTAAATCTTAAATTCCTCTTAGTCGGGAGACATGGCGGCATACACGGACAGAGGGACTCCTTCTGGGCTACACTTAATTAAAAGAGCATCCGGCCAAAGCAGCAGAAAAAATTCCTCATCTACCCACTGGGCCTCCGCCTCGAACCTTTACTTTGCCTCTCCTGCTCTCCTGCCTGGTGTGAGTAAGCGAATTCATTTCCCGCTTTCGGCCGTTGATTGATATGCCAATGAAGCGAATGCCGTTCTCCAAGCCAGAGAGCTGCAAGCCCAGACCTAGACATAGACACAGACACAGACCTCAGAGCTCCCAAACAAGACCAAAGAAGAAATGTTAAAAAAAAATCTAGTTCGTTAGTTCTTATGCAAAGCGGAACAATAGCATACATTGCGGTCCAGTCGGCGACGCAAAATCAACAAAAATGCAGATGGGGCCAGATAAATTGCCAAAGTGAAGCGCCAAGCACCCCAATCCCAATCGCTTTTAGTTCTCTTCGCTTCGTCTCGGTGTAGGTCTGGACTGGCCAACAATTTGGATTATTTTTTTATGGGCCCTCCGACAAACCAAAAAAAAAAAAAATGGCAAGGAGGCGAGGTGTGGGTGTGGGTGTGTAGCACTAAAATCAAAGGCCTTTTGGCTTTCGATTCTTTTGCGGTTTTAGATGCGGATGTATGTATGCTCTGCAGCTGAAGGTGACGCAAATTGGTGTCATTCATAGCTGTTCAATGCAAGGAAAATTATGCAATTAAAAACATAAGTATGGAAAACATACTCTCAAAAGTATCATGAGAGAAATATTCTTGGAAAATATTTTTTCAAAGTTCCAAAAATTATTCCAAAGTCCTTAAGTTTCAACAATTTTTGAAATGCTTAAAAAGGTTAAAAGTATAAGGTACACTACCGCGAATCAGTGATTAACAGGTAAATCCCAATTTTTTTATAAACATTAATTAATTCTGTTGCTGTAAGTTAAATCCACAGCTTTCCTTTGCTCCAATCAATCCCCTTAGGGTCCACTTTCAAGTCGAATGCAGGGCATTTCTCAGCCGTTGAATTTCTCAGCCGCCAGAGCCTCTTACTGTCTTTTTTTGGACGCAACATGAGAGGGCGTTCTTGATTAATTGCAGACTGTGGTTAAATTCTTTTTTGTGCTGATTTCGGCAGTTTTTCTGCGGTTAGCTCCGATTCTTCTCCCAGCCTGTACTTTCGTGGAGTACGGACACGTAAGCAAAAATATTTTACAGCTGGACAGCGCGGAAACACAATGCTCAGGCCTCGGACCAACGAAGAGTAGGATCAAGAGGAGGAGGAGGAGGAGGAGGAACGACACCGCGAAATTGCCGGAATAAAAGTGTCTATTGCCGGTGGTCTGATCATCCTGCTATACATATATCTGTTCTGGCTACAACTCCTGCTCCGGCTCTTTTTTCTCCAGTTGAGAATTAGCAAAAGCCCGGGACCATTTATCAATTGGATGCAGCTTTGGGGCACTGCACCGTCCCATTCCCATTCCCAGTAGTAGAATCTTAAAGTATGCACTATATTATTTACTGCATACATTTCGTTAGTTGCTTGGTTGGTTGGTTGGTTGGTAGGGCGGATACATATGATACTCATAGTGGAAAGTAGGATAGGAGGAGGGAGTGGTTCAGTTGTGGCGATTTCCGCCAGGAATTTCTTTCGCAGACACTTCCTGGTCTAAGGATTTCTGGCCGACTCCTGGCATGTGTGCAAAGTTACTGCCCACATCCTGTCTCCTGTCTCGCCTCGCTGCAGATATTTTTCATTTTCGAAAAAATTTCCGTTATGATTTCCTCTCCGCCGATGTGCCGCCATGCACCCACACAATTCGGAGCAGTTTTCCGTGCTCGTTTCTCTTTTTCTCTGTGCAAAATTTGAATACGACAAAGCAGCGCATAAGATTCAGATAAAGCCAAACTGCCAGTTGCCATGAAGTTGAGCGCTACTCCAGCCCCAGCTCCAGTTGCCGCTCCAGTCCTTCCGCCCGTTCGCCCTTCTACTTATTTGACTTTTCATTTTTATGCTAAACTGTTTCCTCTCTGCGGACAGGCCGCATTTCACTTGCACAAAAAACTTAGCCCCATCCGAACCATGTTCTGAAGCGGAAAACGGAAGTTATATCGTCCGAGCGCCGGGTAGCAGCAGATTGCATGCGGGAGGCGACACCCGATCCTTCAGCTGTAGGACTCCACTCATCAAAGCACTCTCGATATGTTAATTACCACTCATGGAACGGTTGTTTCAAGAGAGAACCCGGTCGAACACTCTCCTCTACTCAATGAATCAACTCTTGTGCAACAGGATACCCTCTTCCTCCTTCCTTTCTTCTCCAGCAGCGATAGCTGAACAAAAGGCTGAGTTTCCCTTGCTAAGAAAATTTTAATAAGAGCTGCTATGAAAAGTTTTTACCACACACAAACACACACACTCATTCACAGCCAGACATCTAGATAGACAAGTGGTACAACGAGCTAGAAGTTCTATAAGAACGCAGGCAAGAAGGAAAAACTCCATAGCCATCTCTGTCTCAGGCTTGGGCTAAGAAAATGTAATAAATTTCTATACAAAAACGACAATAAATTTTTCTCTCTCCCACTCCCTCTCTATCGAACAGTAAGACAACTAAATGTGAAAACAAAAAGGGGGAAGCGGAGTAGGAGCCAGTGATAGGCAAGCCAACCATCACCATCCAGCATATCTATCCATCTATCTCTATTTTCCAGAGTTTTTACAATTGCTTCAACAATATACAAACCATTTTGCATATTTAATAAACTTTTCTGTTCTGGGCTCTTATTTTTTGTTTGGTTTTCCATTTTTGTTTTTGTTTGTCGTTTTATGCAAAACTAAATTTCGATTATGAATTTTAGACAAGGGCCAAAGTCAGAGCCAGAAGCAGAGTCAAAGGGCAGAACAACATGTGGAGACATGGGTCATCAAGATCTCTATGTAGGTTTATTTACACTCGGGAATATCATGCTTCGAATGATCTCCAGGGGAATGGATACGGATACCCATTCCATATTTATATATAAGTTTCCCCAAAAAGAACATTTCGTATCATTAAATTGTTCATGTTATTGTGTGTTTCCACCACTCTGACTCCCCGTCGAGTCGTAATTTTCCACACCAATTTTGACACTATTTTTACTAATTTCAATTATATAGTCTGAATGTCCAGCTAATGCGGTGTTCCTGGGACAACGGAAAATCAGAAACCTAAAACATACGTTCGATTCACGCATTAACAAATTTACACGTGTTTACCATTTCAGGGAGATAACAATAACGAACATAAATAGTCATAAATTCGATTTGGAAAAACGAAACTTTTAATTTATTGACTGTGAAAATTTGCAAACATTTCGCTTACCATTTCGCTTTGTTTGCCAGCCAATTGCCACCCAACTGCCCCTTGGTTGCCTGAACACTGACCACTGACGGATAGAAAGACTTTTGCAAACATAATTTATCAAAATTACAACAAATGCCACAATGACAGAAAAACAAAAAACGACTAACAAAAACAAAATGTAGTTTACACATTTTGCAGTGGGCCATGCGAGGGTGCGATGAAAAATGAGGTTTTTATGCTAGAGTGCGGGCCATGCAAAGACATTAAAGCTCAAAGATAATATTCATGTTTTATATATGGATAGTGTCAAAAATGAAAGAATAAAGTAAGAATCGTATTCGACTTTGAAGCATTAAATAGTTTACTATATCATATAATCATCTGATTTCGAATTAATATCCGATGATTTATGAAGAAACATATGAAACTATAGTTCGCAGTGTTTGGCTATATAATCTTTATGCCGAAGATTTATTTCGTGTTTTATACATCGGAAATTCATGGAATTATTTCTCGTACTGTATTTGGGATGTGTCTCATCTGGGACTGCCTATGGAAATCTAGGTAACTAAACAAAAAATGCAAAAGTCACCGAAATACCCACTTTCGATAACTAATATAAACAGCGGGGTAGATCGGGACTCTAGGCACTTACCCCTGATATGGCCTGCTTGTCATCGAAGAGCGTCGTTGTCTGTGCGGCGGATGAGGTCGGCGAGCTGGCCGCCGTGGCCGTGGAGCTCTCCGGTGTATAGTAGGTCAGGAAAGCGCAGCCTGCAAAAAATTATGGAAAGGAAAACGTGTTTCAAATTCTTATTAAATTTCAGTATTAAGTTAAAAGAATTTAGGGTACAAACTTTAGTATAGATCTCCAACAGATCAGCTGTTGGAAAATCAAGCTGAGGTGCTTATCAACTGACGCCATCCTTGGCGTTGAATGATAAAGTTAGATGCATTGACAATTTGACGGGGGGAGACAAATTTTCCGACATAGAGGCTTTCACCAAATTTTATTTTATTTAATTTTAGATTGTAAACAAACCTCAGAGAGTGAACATCGTTACCCTTTGGAGGAGTATAAAAATAGTTCAATCCTAATTGAAAATCAAAAAAAGTTTAGAATGGCAGAAGTCACAAGTCATTTTATCGCCAGCTGACAACTGCAACCCTCTGCTTTTGGTGAAGACGGATATATTTTTGGCGGTTCTGGACTGTCTCCGCTCCTGGAGGCTTTGGCAGTGGCTTTGCTCAGGGCGCAGGATCACTACAAAAGCAACAGCAGGCTGCTCTGGGTGGATTTGGAGCCAAACCCGTGTTCGGGGGTTCTCCGGCCTTGGGGGCCAGTCCCACCTTTGAGGAAGGCGCAACATTTGGCAATTTCAAATGATTTGGCGGCCTTGGAGCCAACACTAACGTCTTCGCACCACCAGACGTCGGAGCCCCAGGGAAACTGGCAGGCGGCAACATCTTCCACACCTTGCGTGGACAGAAATCTGGCTTGTCCTTTGGCAATCTTGCCCAGACCAGCAAAGCCAGAAACCAGAAGCATTTGTCGGATCAAACTTTATCCAATATCGCTAAATATATGATTTGTTGGATATAATTAGTTGTTTTGTTCTTTAATATGCAAGTGCTAATATCAGCAGATTCGGTAATCAGATAGATATGGTTATGCGTGAGTGAGTGAGTATAGCATGAAAAATAAGTTTTTCTTGTTAAATTAGGAAATAATCAAAATAAAATAAGAAAACTCGAAATATGTAGTTTCCCCACCAGTCCTTGTATCTATTAGAGTGTCTGTCCTCCTTTTTCTTTTCCTGTTCCCTGTTTCATTTTGTTGCTCAATTAAGGCTGGGATGCGATGTGGTGTGCATATGATTTTCAAGCTTTCCAGGCTTTGCGTGTGGAACGCGTCAACGTGTTTAGCACTGTTTTGTGGCCATTTTCATAAATCCGTGTAATTGTTTCTCTTTTCTGTTTCACTGTCGAGCTGTGGTGACTGTCGGGCGGTCCTCTGTACCCTCCCTCATTCACTCCTCTGCCACTGTTCACCACACGGCTATAACACAAGGCGGGCCCCGTGTCAGGTCAGACCTATTTGCCAACATGGAGATGGAGTCGGCCAACGCAAACCCCATCTATGACATGCGGTTTAAACGTCACCCAATCCTGCCCCTTCAACCGATTGTCTGCTCAGCCCTTCCACTCCTATAGGTGCAACAATAATTATATTTAATTTTTAGGCACGTTTAGGCCAGGCATGAACGCTTTCGAGTCCATTCTAGGTGGCTTTTTGTCTGGCAACATACCTCTTCACAGGCCACAGCATGCAACACGTCAAAAGTTGAACGACAAGCGTCGGCCGTTGACTGTCAGCGCGGTCTAAAAACATAAAAATTGTCGGCACATTGCTAAAATTCCAGGAAATTATTAGGAAAGGCGGGGAAGAGAAGCAGGGTGGACAACTGCCAGTAATTAAAATGAGTAAAATATAAGAGGAACAGCAACGAGCGCAAAAAGGCTGACCAAAGAGTCTGGCTAGCGTAATGAGTTTATTAATTAATAAAAATCACCCTCTTGCCCGCCCTGAATTTTCCAATAATAGTATTCGGCGCCACGCACTTACAGCAGGTCTTCAGTGAAGAAGAGCAACGAAATAATCAGCTACAGAGGAGAAGGAATAGAGTGAATATACTCAATGCCATTCATAAATATGCGGATTTGTGTGCATGTCCACAGCGAAATATCTCCTCAAATGATAACAATAATTCTGCCTTGTTTTGCCAATACTATGGGATTACTTTATCGTAGAACCACCCATGAGTCTCAAAAGGTTTCTGCACAACGTTTCTTTTTTTTCCTGTATGCGAGTGGCTTTTACAATTTTTCTGACTTACCAGGGAACCATAGTGACCCGCCAACACATGGAGAAAAGCAAAATATTCTTCCTTTAAATTGAATAGTATGGGAACTATTTCATCAGAATTGTATAGACCTTTCTCTCAGTGCACCTCTGTCCTTCTATTATTGCTGTGCTCCTCTTTGTTCTGGCCGTTTTTTTGTAGTCGCGACAATTTGCGACATGTGCGTATTTTGCTCTGGCCTTTTGTAGCAAGAAACTTGAGTGTCAAGGCAGTTAAGTGGCTGCAAATTGGTATCGTTTAAAGGGACAGCCCCCCCCCCCCCCCCCCCCCCACATTTCCACTTGCAACGCTGCCCCTACAACGTTGTTAACTGCGTTGTTAGCTGCTGGTCAAAGCAATTAGTTTCATAGTCTCCTCCCACCCAAAGAGAACAAAACAAAGGCGAAAGGTCCAACCCCTCTATTCGTATGGATGCGCAAATTCATCTCTCTTTGAATTTATTAACCCACATTAACCACTTTCACTGGCATAACTTTCCGCTTATGTGGTTTTTGTAATGTGGCCCCGAAACATCATTTTGTTATACCCGGCCCTCAAAACTTTTCACTTAAAAAAGGAAGAGCAGACACTCATACGGATTTCTTTTGCGGCTGGCCAGAGGGCAGGGGCGAGTGAATACTCGTGTATTCACCTCAGCCCGCTAATGAATCATTTTTGCCAACCCACTGACCGCAGACTAAAGCACCACCAGGCACCAAACGCCAAGCCCCACTTTCTAATGGTTCTGGCTCTCTGCGGTTCTATAAGCAACAAAGAAGGCGAAAAGTTGAGACTAGAACGACAACTGAACAATTTAATTAGCATAAGTTTGCGCCCTTATCTTTCAGAATGCTCTCCCTTTATATCTCTCTCTTTATCTCTCTCTCTCTCTCTCTCTCTCGTTCACTCTGATTCTCTTAGCTTTGGAAATTGAAATATCAAAGACCAGAAATGTTTTATGCATTTTTATTTTGTGCAAATAAGTTTATTTTATTAAAAGTTTCAAAAGTGAAAGAAACAGAACGAGAAATGTAAGTAGGCACAGAAAAAAAAACAAACTCAAATTTCTATAGTCTCTGCTTAGACCAAAGGATACCGTCTTCTCAGATGTATTGCTGAGTTTTCGAATTCGAAATGTCCAATATTTAAAAAGAAACCTGATCATGTGGACATTTATAATGTCTACTCTGCCAATTTTATGGCTCTATCTTTGAAAATCCCTAAATTTGAGACTATACTAGGGCAAACTTGTGCGAAACACAAAATATTTGAAGGTACAGGGTACCTCCAAGTATGGGATATTAAAAATTCAGAATCCTGCCAACTTGCGCTCTTTTTGGTTCCCTCTCCGTCCATAGCTCCTGTCAAAGTCATTGAAATTCAGTGCATGCATAAAAAATTAACTTGAGAGAGAACAGAAATAGAATCAGGAACGGAAACAGAAACAGAACCAGAAACAGAAACAGAGGCAGCAACAGAAGAAGCAACATTGGGGCAATTTAAAGTCGCGCCTTTTGAGCTGGCTAAAAAAGTTGCTCGAGTGCCCTCCACCGATGGGAGGGCTGTGGGGCTTTGATGAGTTGCAATTAAAATTTGTGGCTTGGCCTTGCAACTGCCAGTGGGGCTGATTCTACCACCTTTGACATTTCCCCCCGATCAGAAGGGCAGAGCCACAGACGGGCCCGTGGTGAATTATTAACAGCCAAACTACAGATTCGTGGAAAAGTAAATAAGCTTTTGACACACGCTACCACTACCCTACCACTACCCCCGATTCCGACAGAACAGAGCTTAGTCAGTCAGTCGGTCGTGTACATTAAATTCAATTGAATATTTCATAAGCTGCTAGACAGACCAGACAGAAGAGAGAGCGGAGTGCATAGAGTAGCAACAATAACCATTGAGAAAAGAATGCAACAACATGAAGAGCGGCTGCCAAAACACAAACAGCTCCCACCACAACCAACCCACGCTCGCGCAGTGTCTCTAAAGTAAAAGTAATAGCACACTTTTCGGGGCTGGCAGGACAATTGTCTGGCGTCTAGGCCCCATGATGGTGCCCCACCATGATGGTGGCACTCTGATAATGGACGCTGAACTTTGCTTTATTACATGCAAAAAAAAAGAGAAATGTTGGAAAGACACAAGTCGAAGGCAAACCACAACAAGCAGCAAGTGGCAAAAAAAGGCCGGGGGACAAGAAAGAAAGAAAAGAATCTCGGACCGAAGCTCTACATACTCTTGAAGATACAAAATATTAAAGATATATATAAAAGGAGATATTTTTTATAATGTTACATAAAACAAGACATAAAACAGACTCGCATATGCATATCGACTAAGAGCTTGTTAAAGCTGATCAAGAAAACATAAACTTTATAGGATCACAAATGATTACTTCTCTGCGTTGCACGAAATCATAATAACCTCTGCTAAAAAGCAATACAAAAAGCTGAAACAAGAATTCTGAAAAATTGCAGGGCGTGACTCTAAACTTTACAAGTGGCCCTCAAACAAATTTTGACCGAAACTATGACCTGAAGAGGGTCAGAGCCAGCAGAGAGGGAACGAGAAAAAGAGAAGGGAAAGGAAAGAAAAGAAAAGGAGAGCCAAACATGAAAAATGGGTGTGGCAGGGCCCAACCAAATTGCCGCCTTATTAGTCATCCATGAATTATGCACCTTCAATTGGGAGAAACAGAAGCACTACCACGAGGGCAAGGATGGGGTAGAGCTCGTATTATCTAATATGCCACAGGCGTCTAGTTAAATAATTGACGTTCCTCCGACCCTGCCACCAAAGTATAGATGAAGGAAAGTCCTTATAAGTTATTCATTAAGTTATTATGTGTTTAAACCTCACACAATAATATGTGGAGGGCCTATCAAGAAGCTCGCTCGCTGCCTTTTATTGTTTATTGGCACTCAGAAATTCCTCCCACACTCTCTCAAACCTCTGGGCTGGCTCCTTTGCAACATCTTAAGTGCAGCATAGAGTTGCTTTTACCTTCTCCACCACAGGAACAAAGGAACACAGGAAATTGTTATGCTTAATGGCTTTTCTTTTTCCGACACTGGTTTCCAGGAGTTGCAGTTAGAAAAACCTTCAATGTTAAACGCTGCTCCCTAAATAATTGATTAGTTTGTGGCTCGTAAGTGGTTAAGTCTTTCTGCACCCTTTTTTTTGGCTTCTGGCTCTGATTAAATCTCTCATTCCCCCACTACATCTCTCTGAAATGAAAGTTAATTTAGCAACTGGTACAAGATTCTGGGTCTTACCATGGTCTTAGCCGCAGCTTATGTCTTGAGTGGGTTACTGCTTTAAGATCCGTATCTTAAGCCCCGAAGTTGAATTGAGTTTGACTAAAGTTTCATGCCATACTTCAATATCAGCTGAATAAAATCTAGATTCGTGGAACTACTGGGAGGACCTTTGAGTTCTGTTCTCTTCGAAATTTCGCACATACAAGTATTTGCAAAAAGGACCAACTGGGACCAGTTTCAGGCTTTCCGTAAATTCTTCTCTTTCGCTCTTCACGTTTTCTCTGGGTACACTTATTGCTTTTTTTAATCATAACATAATGGGCCAGCATTATAGTTAATGGATTGCAAGTGTTGCCAGGCGGCGTCTTTCGCACTCGCACTCGCTCTTTGGTTTTTTAGCTTGCAAAAAGGCAAAGAGCTTCCCCATCTGCATTTCTGGGCTTCCATTCCCTAGCCGCATCCTGGCCGTCGAGGGCTCCGCTCCCCATATGAGCAGCTGTGGAAGTCAGCTCCCGGAGCGCCATTGCTTAATGGCGCTAGTTGCCTTTTAAGTGTAATTGCCGTGTCCCAAGTGTTTGTAATGTGAACGAATTTCTGCGATTTTTACCCGGGCACACAGAGGGAGGACCAGCAGAACTCTCCTGCTCCACTCACCGAAGCCTGTCTGCAGCTTTTAAAATTATTACTATATTTGTAAATATGCCGCTATACGATGGACCAACCTTCTACCAACCCCAGAGTTAAACCTTTAAGCGAGGCCCCGAAAAGAGTGCTCTTTAGTTTTGTACTCACTCGCAATGTGCTCGTTGTGGAAGGCCAACATGTTTACTGTGTGTTTTCGGCTTTTCCGGTGTCCAAATATTTGTATTTTTTGTACGCGGCTCTCTCTATGCGGCTTAGCCCGTTGTAGTATGAAAAATGTCCACCTATTTCGATCTTGTTTACGAATGCTGCCGTGAATTTCACACTTGGTTTTGGTGAATCAATCGAGTAAAATGGTATACTCGTCTAGTCGCTATCAATGCCTGGAAAAAGAGTGTACAAATCCATATATAATTTTGATATTATTTACAGTTTATAGGATGAAAGGAATTATGGCTTAAGGAATATATTTTTTCTTTATTGTCATCGAATATTTTTATTTTAATGGGCTACAAAAACAATACTTTATATTCCAACACTGCACTCTCATTGGCATTAAAGGATAAATACACAAAACTACATTGTGAAATGCAATAGAAATAAATAACTTAAGTTTCTCAAATTTGGACTCGAGTGCGACGCAGCTGCAGCTGGGCCTCCACTTCCCGAGAGGCCTTGCTGTTTTGGGCCGTCTCGGACTTGGACTTGTTGGCTAGACTCTCCAGATTTGTGGCGAATTCCGCCACGCTCTTCTTCTGGCAAGGCCACGTCAAGGCAAAGGGAAATCTTTTGCTCTTTTGCAACGTCCAACATGGTAATTATAATAAAAATTATTTGGCGTGCAGAAAACTATAAAACTAATCTATCGATAAAAGAGCGGGAGAAAAAATGGCAATTGTATTACCCTTATTTCTCATTATTAAAGACTTCTGCCCAACAATTAAGTTCCACTGCTGACGCCTTCTTCTAGACCCTTTTTTCTACTTTTAGTTGCGTTCTTCTAGACCCGCGTTCATACTTTATGGCTCAACGGATGGTTTAGGGCTCCAGGCTCCACTTCAGGATATTTTGCTACTCTTCCTGCGGGTTTCACAAAATATTAAGACCATAACCATTAGTTTTAGGAAATAACTTTTAAGTGGCGCTGAATCCCAGTAAACAACGAAATACAGACACATGAAAATTGCATTGTGGACCCTTGGTATCCAGGCGGGAGCTACTACACTGATCCCTCCTGCGACTCTAGGCGGCACCGGCGGCGGCGTCGGCGGCCGCGGCTCAACGAAGCGCACACACACCCAAACGGAAGCACATGCTGCGGAAGTGAATTTTTTTCGCTTCCGTTTCTAGCACCGTAAGAAATAGTAGATGAGTGGTGGGGAGTCGAATAGCGAAGAAGAATGGCTAGGAGGTACCACTGCCACTCGGTAGTAGTAGAGTGCATGTTACCCATGCATAGTTAGGGACAGGCCCGGACAGGCGTTCAAACAATCAAAACTTAATGTCAAAAATACAATATGAACGAGAGGCGACAGGCACCAAAAGCAGCCAAAGCGAATGGAAAAACACTCGTTCACTCAGTCGGCCAGTCATTCAATCGTACATTTAGTCAGGCATTCAACGAGTTTTGTTAGTCAGTTAGCTAAAGTTAGTTAACTGCCATGTCAAATAAGTAATGAAAAAACCAACTTCGATTCGAAGTGGAGAGAAATCAATATTAAAAAAAAAACACCCTTAAGCCTAAAATGTAGTTTAGAATGAAGAATTCCTTTTAGCAAAGTATCAAATCGAATGATGAAATGATTAAAAAATCAATTATGTGAAGGGATTTTACCAGGATAATGCTACCAAGATGATACCAATATTTTTAGAATATTATTCGGAACAAGGATTTTATTTAGTGAATAATTAAGAAAGCATTCCTCGGAAGTACCTCATGTTTACTTATGGTTATCAGTGATCAGAATACGTATCTCATTGAATATTCAAACATTTTCAATCCCATCAATGCCTCCGTTAACCGTATGTTTCCTCTATACAGAAATCCCACCAAAAATTCCATAAAAATACTTTTACCTCCGCTCGAAATAACACAAACTTACTCAGTGGGCTTTCAAGGGGTAATGCAAGGTGAGTGCCAGTTGGACTTCATGTTCGAGTATGTCTGGCTGCGCGACTGTGTAGCACTTCCACTTCCGCGACGGAAACTAATGAACGTAGCAAGCAGGAGGCAGGGCAGGGGCGAAATATACTTGGAACCATACGAAAATGTTTCGGAAAATCTTAAATGAATAATGGAAGATAAGAAACTTTCCTTTATCTGAATGCACTGGTATTAATATGACTTTAATTTAAATAGCTTTGCTTCCCAGAAGCTACCATAACTGAGAAATATGCCAAGAATTTCTGGCTTGGAAGAAATTTGTGAAACCGCGAAAGTGCAAAGAGGGCCACAGGCAAAGTCATCAAGCCAAGGCCCACAGCAACAGTCCCGGCACAAGGAGACGTTCTTCCGACCATTTCCCTACTGCAAGGATATTTTTTGGGCAAGACTTGGCTTACAAATTAAAGTCGAAAATTACATTTGTAACGCTTTCGCTTTTTAATTAGAAGCTCGGGGCCTGACGCCTATTCTGATTGCTCTGCGAGTATGCTTGAATGCAGTTTGTAGTTATCTGTCAAGCCCTGACCTCAATTGAATGCCAGCTTGTTTTCTCAAAAATACTTATACTTATACTGTATTTTAGTATATATATACGTGCGTGTTAGCAGACTAGTACCAGTGCCACCCCTCTCTACTACCACCCTCGAACAACTTTCTTTACTTCGCGAATTTCGGCTTAATTAGCAAATTGACAGCATGACGTTGAGTGGGAAGCATTCAGGGGCTGCTTTACCCCCACCGACGAAGAACTGGCCACAAACTATGGGTGGAAACTACTATAGCACTGTGCCCTCACTTCTTTATCCACCTTATTGAGGACATCGAAAATTTAATGAGCCCTAAACGCATTCCATGTGAATATCGATTTTATTTTAAATTTCTTTTCTTGCTAATTCTTGCTTCTGCATGTTATTGTTTCCCCTCTAACGTTAGTCCTCCTACGTTACCCTCCTCCATTGATACAGACAACACACAACACACGTGTGGCAATGTGGAGCTGCTCCTTTTTGTTCCACAAGCCAAAAGCATACAATTTTCGAGCTACCTTTTCCAACTCTCTCTCTCTCTCTCTCTCATGTGGGTGTTGTCTGAAACTTTTCTGACCATTCAACCAAAACAGTCCGGGACATTGTAACAAAAACAAAGGGCGAGCCACTATGAGGACTATAGCGAGGAGAAAGATGATGATGATGTTGACGACGGACTGCCTGCCTCGCTGAATTTCCTGTCACTGCCTGGTATTTTACCAGAGCGCTACTTAGGGCTGAAAAAAGCTATATCAGTATTTCGGTTCATATGGAATACGCTCCGTAATTGTACGTAAGCTTGTAAGAAGGTATCCATCAGTAGAGCTGTAGCATGTTTACACTTCATGTATTGGGCTTTTCATTGGGTTTTCTCTTCCAGCCCAATGTATTCCCTGTTTTGGGTCTCAGATTCTCAAAGATTCTCAGAGCCTCTAATGTCCACGACAATTACAATATTTGAATTTTGAGTTAGTATCCTATTAAAGGCTTTACTCCATCCGATTTTTAGGATTTCCATTATGTTTTTATTGCTGTTAGCCTGGTTCTCCTACCGGCTACTCATTTCCGGTTATTAGTCGGTGGTTAAGGCCAGAAACAATGCATTGTTTGGGCCTTGTCTAGCCTTGATATCCTCCGCCTCTCTGTCTGGGAAAACATAATGGAATTTTCATGTAATCAATTTGCATGCTTTCAGCTTCTCTTCATTTACATGGCCTGAAATCTCTGCGCGCGATATTGTACTTCATCAATTAACACATTAACCAATCTGTGGCTCTTTTAATCCTCCTTGCTTGTAGCCTCTGTGACCATTTGGCTTAGATTTCTCATTCTTTTTATGTTGGTTATTTATAAAATGAATGTTTTTCCTTTGCTTCCAGCTATTTGTTAAGCTTATGTGCCCAAGAAAGGTAAAGGGAAAATAAATCCCTGGATCGCAGTGTGTATGTTTAATGTGTGTATCTGTATAATAAATATAATGAAATAAATTTAATTACATAACCAGTGCCAGAGTACTGAAAGAGAGGCGAACAGCGGTGGAGACAGAGACCCCATCCAGAACCTAAGGCCTTCATCGCTCTGCTTTTACTCAACTTTGGCGCCATGTCTGTGTATGGGTAAGGACACACACAGATACTCCTACTCATACATGGATATGTATCTGTTGAGTTGTTGTAGGAATGTGAATGTTTATATGAATGCACCTACTTAGCCTTTAGTTTCAAGTGCACGGCCTCTCCGGAAACCGCTGCATACCCTGCTGCCGACTCCATCCTCCATCCTCCATCCTGCTCAACCTGAGGCATTCACACATACACAGGTTCATTGAGGTGAATATCTGTGTGGGTGTGTGCTTGCGTGTGTTTGTGCATAAGTTCATTTAGTTTTGGCCGCTGCACATGTGAGTGCTCTCGAGTACGCCTACCCATCTTCCACCTCCTCTGACCTGGTCCCCTGTTCCTGGGGCCGTGTCCGTGTCCATGTCTGACAACGTCCACAGAACTCAACTACCTCTCTCTCTCTCTCTCTGTGTGACTGACTTGTCGTCGAGTAATTATGAAAATTTTCAAAATGAGCTCGCGCGCCCTCTTCTTTAGCCCCAGTGTTAGCTTCAGCTTCAGTTTTTGAAAGTTGAGAGAACGAGTAATTAAAAATTTCGTAGTGGAAGAACCCCAGTCCGACTGTTGGGTCGTAGTCCTGGTTCTAGTCCTATGCTTATTTAGCTGTTGTTTTCCCGGCATTATGCATATAAATTTTAATTAAATTCGTTTTTCCCATTCACCTGTCTCCTCTGGTGAGAGTAGTCCTACATAGGCCAGCGATTCTAATTAGAAGACGGAAAGGAAGGGCATTTAGCAAAAGCCAGTTGCAATTAGTTTTCGCTAATGTGGCTAAGGTGTCGCTTAGGCGGCTCGCTGAGGTTGAGGGGCTTGTGAAGTTTGTTACTTACTTGTAAATTAATGCCATATAAACTTAGCTCGCAAATAACTGTCAACACTTTTTTCCTTTGCTGTCTGCTCAGTGGCAAACTCAGTGAGATATCAAGTGGTATCTAATTCTCGGCCTTGGCATCATCTAAATAAAAGAAAGACGAGCAGTTCCTCGCATGCAGCACTCAGATGGTGTGGATTGAGTACAAGATCCAAATGGAGTTGAATTGCTTGTTTCGTTCCGAGCAGCTTGCCGAGCAGTCGTTCGGAGTATCTTATCTTTACACCGGCGGAGCGGAGTTCTCTTATGGCCGCAACAGCAAGTTCGTCAATTATTGCACTCACGTTACGCCTCTCATCCAGGAGCTGAAGCACATTGGATATGATGACGATTAGCTGCCTCTTTATAATAATGTACATCATACTTGCATCTTCAATCAGTAATTCTATTTTAGCATTTGGAAACTTTTCCATTGAATGTTTCATTTAAGTAAAAGGTAATTAATTTCTGACCCCGGAATAGCCCTGTAATAATGACAGTTGACTCTAGAGAAATCCAGAGCCTCCATCCACTCCACTGTTTCTATAACAATAAAGTCGTAATTAGAATTTCATAAACAGCGACAGACAGGCAAAATTCCGACCCCTATCTGTTGGCGCGGCAAGCTAATAAAAGAAAAAACAAAATGTCACTTCAATTCTGATAATTGTTTTTCACTGAAATGTGTCAACGCGACGAAAATTAAATTTTGAATATTCGTTTAACGGGGAAAACAAATGAGACAAAGAAAATGCAATGCAAACATGCATATGCCCCATATACATAGACTATTAGGGGATAGACTATTAATATAGCCCGCTAGTGAGGGTTCAAAGTTCAAAGAGTGAAAGGGCAGGTTTTTTTTAGCTAACTCTGTCTATAAGAATAATCAGATCGCAACGTATAAACACGAACAGACATACGAAGCTTTATCGACTGATGCTGATAAGGAATATATATATTTTACAGCCTCGGAAGCTTTTCCATGCGGCTCAACCACCGAACTATTTAAATACTTTGTATAAAAATAGCTCTATTGGAGTTCTGCTCAACTGCATTCTCCGGCAATATTGTATTATAAATAATATATACATATTTGCTGCATTTATTATTTCAGTTTCTATACAATTTTCTGCTTTTTGGTGCATTATTTATTTAGGCACTATGCCAGGCCAACTCTATGCGTGTTACAAGAATACATTTTATATAAGTTTACATATGTATTCTACATGTAAATATTCGAAAAATTGTTGCAGCTCCATGCAATTTAAGGTCTGAATGGTCCGAATAAAATGCACAAATGTTTTTTCCAGCATCCTTTCCTTTATGTTTTACTTGTTCTTTGTACGTGGCGCCGGGGAAAACTCAAGCGAAACGAAACAAAAATTTCCAATTGTTGCAATTTCAATTATTGTTTTGAAATTGATGTGTGCTTAAGGACGAGACATTCATGCTCGAGTTGCCAGCAATACACACAGACACACACACAAACATGGGTACACCCATACAAACGATACAGCTACAAATATTTATACACTTACAGCCGCACAGCTGCAGACGCAACCGAAGTTGTTTTTGTATTTCCTTCTATTCCCTCGAAAGAAAGCGCGAAGAATATTTGCAGAGCTATTCAAGTGTGTATTGAACGTGTGTTAGGTGTGTGGTACCGAGTCGGGGAAAGCGGTTCTTAAAGGGTAGAGGGTAGTGCGGTGGTCAAGTGGTCGAGTGGTGGAACGACGACAGGGTGTATTTTAAGGGATAGCCCTCGAAAATCCCTGTCCCTGGTCTGGTCAGCACTGGTATAGCAATCGCGCAAGCAATGTAAAGGTAAATAAATTTTCAGCAGAAATGCTCAACAATTATATGAAATTGCTTGGAAAGAAGAATGAGTCAACCAGGATAGGAGAGGAAAATAGAAGCTGTGAAAACGAACACAAGCAAGATGTGGTTTTACCAGAAGCGAGGGATGTATCCTTCGATAGACAGAGTTCTCACTAGATTACCCGATTAAAGATTTGATTAAAATAAAGATCAAACTTTCTGCTTTGTGTGTACAATATATTCCCTTTAATTCCATTTACTATAGTATTCAAAGTTGTTTCCCAGCCATTTCTTTCGTTATTTAAGGACCAAAACAACAGGGAGAACATTAAAAAGCATAGCGAAATTCCCAGTAGCAAATCTCAGGACAAGATAGAAGCAGAACAGGACACGAGCAGAGAATCTTCCATGCAAGAAATAAGAAAATGCCACTGCCAGACATCCAACAAGAGCAGCAGTGCCACAACCTCAGCATCTACCCTACTGGCCGACCCGCAATCATTGTCATTCGTAATTTGATTCAATAGCGGAAATGAAAATTGAATTTTATTCAAACACAAAAGCCAATTGAAGTCAATTATTGTTTATGTAACTAATTTTATTTAAATATAAGTCAATTTCAAAGGGAGCTGGCGAAGAGACCAGCCAGACCTCCAATATCTCGTGTATGCAAAGTGAGTAGAAAACAGGATAAATATTTGCCGGAGAACGACGACAATCAGTGGCATCAGTAGGCAGATATATGGATATACTCGTATGTATGCCACAGGAACGATATAATTGTGGACTGGCGCCTGAAAGTAACTGACCCATTTCCCAGCCTGATTCTGATTCTGATGCCATCCCACGTCTCGCTCCTTGGCTGAGGGCCAACAAACAATCAGTAGAAGGTCCCGACAAAGGGCTAAGTCTCCTTGGCCCTAGTGAAAATTGTGCTGTGCCCCATCCATCAGCTGTTTTTTCTGGAAAGAGCACTTTTTGTAGTTAATTTTCAGCTCTCATTCTCCGTTTCTAGACAGCGACAAAGTGCCCTTTGCGGCACTGGGTTTCTTTGCGGGTTTCCCCCTCTCGATCTCTTCGTTGCCTTCATTTTTTGTTTGTTATTTTGATTGATTAGATTGATCGTGTAAGAAATTTATTTGAGTCTCATCTCCCTCTCTCAGCACTTATTTAGAACTTGAAAAAAATAAATCTAGCAGCCAAATCATTGTCAGGCCCTTCGCTTTGGCTTTGCTTTCGTGGGGCCTGAAGTTTAAAGCCGCAAAAACCAATCATCAACACATCTTAGGACCTCATCCAACTCAATGACATCTTCAGGAGCTGCTCCATCTTCATCGTCTTCGTCTAGTTCTTTATTCAGTGCCAGCATCATTAGTGCAAATGATTTCTTATTCAATGCTATGGTTGCTTGGCTTGGCTTTCCCACATTCCTTGCCTTCTCGTTTTTTCCCACTCAGGGTTCATCGATTTTCTTGATGGAAATATTCAGGCTCTGCCTGCGCCTTCATTCTCCACAACAAAAGCGGAGGTTTTCTTATTGACTTTGGCTATAATAATCCTGTATTTGTTTTCTATACTCTTTCCTGGCAAAAATTGAACAAATTGTTCTTCTTTGGTTCCCGCTCTGTTATCTTTAATATTGATTATGTGCAATATCTCAGAGCTCGACCAGCATGAGAAGAAAATTTTCCATTTCTGTTTTGTGCCATCGAATACGATTTCGCATTTGCGGAGAGGCTGAAACCGAGACAAGAGAGAGCAAATACCAGAGCATGAAATGTCACCACTTCTCACGGAACAGAACAGAATAGAAGAGGAAAAGGACTCTTGTTCATATCCTGGCTAAGGCATTTAAAGACCAACAAGTAAGAAAAGATCAGATCCAGTGATGTCACCAAGGACAAAATTACAGCAAAAAAAGGAACTGAAAATAAATGAAAGCCAAGACCAGAAGTCAAAGCGAGGCAAAAAACAATAAAGAGGGCAGATGTGTACTTGGGAATCTGTGAATTTAAAGAAACAAATTTAAGATGAAGCCGAATGAGTAAATAGATGTCAGAGAAAATAACGTAAAATATCTGATTTCTGGCTAAAGCTTTCCATATTAAAACAAATTTTGGTTGCAAATCTTATGATCCCCAGAGCAATTGCTTCCTCTTTTTTATGAGCGGGAATACAATTCATAAATACAATTCTCAAATTACATTTTAATGTCGTCAGAAAACGGAGGAGCGGATAACACATTTGAGTAAAAACTTTAAATGAAATTCTATTAAAACTTTTATAGAACCTGCTCGCCTCTCGGCTGCCATAATGCGAAATGATTATCTTGAATTATTTATTCACAAAATTACAAACACATAAAAAAGGAAAAGCACAAAAATGTACACGTGATGATATAAATTTATGCACACATGTCCTACCCTTGACGATCCCATTCTCTGTCGTCTCTGTCGAGAATTCTCGATGGACTTGCTGGATTTCAGTTCACATTAAATAAATAACCCAAAAACTCTTCAACTTTCATGAATATTAAAACCAGCAGATTTTTCAGCAAAAAAACCCAAAAAAGGTGACGCGACTCCTCCCCTCCCGTCCCATCACCCGATGAGAAGAGTTGAGTGTCCACACAGCCGTTGCTCATACGCTACGTGGACGACTCGGATAAAATGTAAAATGTGCATTTAAATTGAATTCCTTAATTAATTCGCGGCAACGCCCAGTGCACTGGTCCTGCACCCAGTCCTCTGGTACTGTGCAGGGTCCACAGGTCTCTCTTGGAGTTCCGGAGAAGCAAGGGAAGCTTGAACGAAAGGTGTTGCCACGACCGCCGAGAATTATTATCAGATTTTTAAATTATACATTTTATACTCATTGCTGATATACAGAAAAACCAGGAGCCTTTGTTAGTCTTGCCCAGTGCCTTATTGTCCTGATTACAGCACGTTACAGGAATCTCTATATGTTTACAATGCAATTAACAAATATAATATCTGAAATGTTTTATTATCCTGGAAGATTCCTCGCAATCGTTCCCTGATCAAAATTTCGCCAAAATATATTATTCCATCTTGAATATTTATTACTCATGTCTCGCAGCCTATTATAAAAATTGTGCAGACACCCTTCTCTGTCAGGTCATTTTGGTGAGGTGAAACTTTTTTAGCTGAAAATTATGCAAAAACTCAGAATTTCAAATGGATAAACTTTGGCGCTGTTCAGCTTGAAGTTTGCCAACTAATAATAGACACCAGCAGAAAGCTGACTACCAACTCTCCGCTTAATTAAAATGCATTAAGATGGGACACGTGACCTCAGTGCTAATGACGAGTCGGAGAAGCAAAGAAAAGCAAACCTGGCCTATTTCTAAATCTGAATTTATACGATCCGACATTTTATGAGAAATATATTGCAGAAATATATGTATGCCCCATGGAACAAAGTCCTGAAAAAAATCCCACATAAGTGATGAGCCCTGGGCCAGCTTTGATAGTTTTTACCCCCGCTCTCACCAGTAACATATGATAATGGTCAAATTTCTGTCCTGCCATAACATTGTCCAGTTTTTTGTAAATATATTTTCCGCTTGTTTGGCCAACACGTAACATGTGTTTTAGTTTACAACAGGAAAAGGAATACAAAAAACATATAAAAAAATGGGGGGAAAAATAAAAAATGAACACACAAAATAAGGGTCAAGCCGAAACGGTGAAATATTTCGAAATGAATGGGAGGACGAAACTAGCTTCGACTAACGAGATGGCTTTGTGTGGGACTCGTAAAAAACGATTTAGGATTCTTCCCCAGATGATATACTTTTTAATATCACATACTTTCCAGTCCAATCTCCATCCAGTAACCCAATCCACCCGACCATATACCACGACTACAGGGCATGTTAGACCGCAGCAAACCCCAGAAATAAAATGACTAAATCTACGGAGCGTGAAAAAATGAGGGCACGTATATGCCACCCTTCTTTCCTTCTTTATTTAGGAGACATTCGAGTCCGCGGCCATGTGTGAAATAAATTTCATAAATTTCACACGGAAAAATTAATAACTTTTTAAAAGGCCACAAAAAATGTACTGCAAGCGCCAAACAGCTTCTTTTCTCCTCTATATCTTTCACGGAATCTCCTTTGAAATTTGCACATTATTCATCCCTGGGGATCGGCTGGAAAAATATGCTTAAAAAGTGTATAATAAGAAGCCAACAAGCCAAATTTGTTGGCAGCCAAACTAGAAATTAAAGGCAGCCGGAGATGGAGAGAGAGTCCAAGTCCAACAAGTGACAAAAAAGGAAAAAATTTGAAAATAAAATAATAGAAAAGCAGGACAAAGTATTGGCGGACAGCGGAGTAATTTAGGGTGGGGTCTGGGCCACCACGGGAAGTGCTGAATCACCGGAAAACCATTAAAGGAAGTCACAACTATTGATTATGTCGGCAGCAACTGAAGGGATGGGTTTCCAGGGGGAGATTCTCTACTCAGAGTGGGGAAGAACAGCTAAAAATGGCTTTGTGTGTGCAAGGAGCGGAAAAATTATGATAGCGCTTCCACCAGTGCCGTCCGAGCGGGCCTTGGCACACAAATACAATTTTGCATGCAGTCGAGAGATGGGTGCATGGGTGGTAATGGCTCTGGGAAATTGAATTTGATGGCTTTTATTTGCAACTTTAATTGCAGGCGACGATCCTTTGTCCGTGAAAAGGGTATTAGGGTTCCCTTGACTACTCTGGGTGTGCTCTTCGTGTTCGATTTCAGCATCCAAATACCCTTTTAAACTCGTGAAGTAACTGAATGTGAAAGAAACCAATATATTGGGACAACTGATGGAAAATTTTTATGTAAATAATAGTACATCCCAAATTCGTTGTCGCCTTATTAGATTCAGAAAACATTCCCTCTATCATTTACCAAATTTTTGCTGTTGTTATTTTGCTCTATGTAAAATATTTTTTTTGGGTGATGTAAAAAAAGAGGGAAAACCGGAAGCATCGCTCGTAAATCATGGAGAGATAAATTGCCAAAGATAGCAGAATAGAAGGCAATGCCGATGAACCGCCTATGCAACGCCCTCGCCTCCGACCATGCTTATTGAGGGCGGGGTCCATTGTTCAAAATCAATTTAGTGTTGAATTGGTGCCAAGAATCTCATTTTCAAAAAGCGGACGTCAGTCGTGGATGCAGCGTATATAGGAAATGAAAATACCGGAAACGCAGAAAGACTGAAAGGTGATGGTGGGGCGGTACACCAAAAAGGGAAGCGGAGAAGAAAACAGAGAGAAAGAGAGAAAATAGCTAGCATTGGAAAAAATGTGTTAATAACTTTTCAAATAAATGCTGAACTCAAAAAAGAGAAGAGTAAGCTTTGATTTGGGAGATTTTCTCTCTGACGTGGTTTAAGCCAAAGGCCAGAAGCATCGTGTATGTCTGCTATGTTGTGTGTCTACTCTATTCAATACATAACTGAAGCGGCTAAGCCTCTAGCCAGCCATCCAGCCAACGAGCTAGTCCAGTCAGGAGTCGCTTTTCCACTGGCTTAGCGTTCAAATGGCAATGAGAGTGAGCTAAGATCTTAAAGGATTTTCCCCAGTAATTAGGGGACTCGCTCGTGTACCTCCAAATCAGATATGTTTCCAAAAGTTATTTAACTTAATTACACCTTTGCTTTACCAACAAAATGTCACATACTTTTTCTCATAAAGCCTTATTTGGCAACACAGAAAAATCATATTAAGAGAAGGGCTAAAAAGTGTAAGAGTTAGAGGAGATTGGAAAAGAACGAAGTTTGTAGCACAACACTTTCGTTAAAATTTGTTGGTCCGGAAGTTCAAAAACTCGTGCTCAGAATTTTTCCTTTGGCCTCAGCCTATCTTTTCTTTCTTCATTCTTTATTCTTTCTTTGACATATTCTTTTTCTTTTTTTAAAATTGTTACGATTGGGTCAGCTGAGAGGAAAAAAAAACGCAGTGCCACCTAAGGTTCATCACAGTAGAGATCCAGACATTCCAGATCTGAAAACCAAACTCCATCTATTTTTTAGGTTATATATTCCTGGAGGAATTTCGAGGGCTCTCGCTTGCGTCAGGGTCAGGGTGTGGCTTTGGTCTCTTCCCTCTTTGGCGCTTGATCAGGGCGGTTTCTTTTAGCACACACCAAGAGATTGAGAGTGAGAGAAAAGTATATTCCGCCAGTTCGAGGGAAGGGAATTTGTAATTGTTGTATCGTCAGTTCGACGTACAGGTAAGCTCTTAAAAAGGGAAGACATTCGGCTCGTCAGTCAGCAATTTTCACTCTAATAGGGTCTGGCTTTGGAACGACTCAAATCTGCAGAGGTGGAGCGCAACGCGACGATCAACTGCCCGGGATTGACTTTTTATAACCTTTTCCTGAGACGCCGTGGCTTCACTGGAAACTATTGCATAAGGAAGAAAACACATTGCAGCTCAAATTATGGATGCTTCTGCGAGCATCCAACATCACAATTCTTCTTCAAACCTTCGACCATCTGACCCTTCAGTTATGGACATTACCGAATTGCATTAAATTGCAGGGCTCAGTTCCAATTAAACAATGTTCGCTGGAAATTCCGAAAATTAAATATAGAATGGAGCATGAAAATGCAATCAACATTATTGGTTGGTAAAATTTTACAGACAGACCTCGACCGTGCTCGAAATTTGCGTCTGGTTGAGGGGATGTCGAAGATGCAAATGCACAAGCTATGCAACTAATTGAATTTGGTCTCAATGTTGCCTCAATCTTCTGTACTAGCCCCAAACAGTGGATGCTAAAAGTGTGCGTTTTGCAAACATTGACACACCGCCGCAAGAGTGCCTTTTGTCTGTGCTCTTATCTGGCCATCCACTCATCTTCCTGGCTCGAGTAAATGATTCTGCATATTAACAACTTGGTTAGCCACAAAAGCAAACAAAGTGGCTTTTAATCTAACCATTATTAAGAGACAGAATTGCTTTCGCAATGAGGGAGAAAACGAGTGTGGAAAGTGTGGAGACTCAAGGCAGACAAAAGCAGAATAGCAGGAATAGCAATAAAATCAGCAGGAACAATGCCACGTGGCGTATGAGTAATACAAAATTAGAAAATATTTCTCAAAAATTATTAACACGTCAAAAAAATTATCTACAGAGTATTATACTCTCTTCGCTCAGAGAGAGAGAGAGCCTCGATAACCATGACACTAAAGACAAATAAAACTTACTCAAAAATTAAACTAGAGTTTCAGGACGACAGCACCGGAGACCAGACGGGGTCAAGAGACCCAGAGCCAGGGCCAGTCCTGGCCAGGCCCACGAATCATTAATTCATAAGGCTGTAATTTGCTTTCTTGTCCCAGCAGCGACGCAGGTCAGCAGACCAGACCCGAGTAGTATACCTTTCGGTCATTTGCGCTGCAAATTATAAGCAGACAAATATCCCAGACATCGCAGTGAGAAGAGGACTGAGAACTACAGTTACTTCCAACAATGTGTGCTCACAAAGAGCCCAGAGAACTTATTTGCGGTTTCCCAGTTTGGCTAGCAATAACCCCCAGCCTGATGAAGGCTGAATGCAAAATTTTGCTGACATGCCCGGGGCAGGGCGAGTCTCCTTTCGATTCTCTGTAACTGATTTTGACATTTTGTAATGACAAAACAAAGCATTCTCCCAAGTCTCACTCTCTTCCTCTGTGGCACTGTTTGTCTTCCTGCCACTCATGGACTATGCATCTTCTCTGTATTCTCATGTCTTCAACTAATGTCAATCGTTGTCACCAGTTTGGGTTTGGCGGAAATTAGAAATCAAAATGTAAAGTCCTGGCTCTGTCAGATGGTGTGCACTGTACAGGGAAATCAAACCTACCCTCCCTTCCGTAGGAGATAATCGTGTTGGCCCTTCTGTGTGGCTATGGGATTGTCAGTTTTAGCCACAGAAAGCATTGAAAATCGAAAATCATACAACCTTATCTTTATTGGCAGACTTATCCATGCCTGTACCTCGCTACAAATCGCAATTATAATTAACATTGTAAACTTTGACCAGGAAAAAGCATAAGTCTATCCCCTGCACTCTCTTCTTTCCTTTCCACTCTATAACCTTTCATTCGAGTACATTCGCATTGCAAGACCCCAAAACGAATCCATAGCTTCGGGGGCTAAAACAACAATTAAAATGGGTCTGGGTGACGGAGAGGTAAAGGCATGTACAGAGAGAGAGAGAGAGAGGGGGCGGGCGGCTTACAGCTCGACTGTGCTGAATGTTAACAGTAACAATGCCACAACTACAATTGTAATGATGAAATAAAAGTCAAGTTAATACAATAGCTCCGCAGAAAACAACAACAGCAACAGCAAAAACAGGAACCCAAACATGAAACTCATTCAGGCTATGGCTCTGGCTATGGGGCTCGTTGGCAGGTGGTAAGGGTGGGATTGTGAGGTGGAATAACGGAAATACGACTACCCCTATTATCAGGAAGGACTCGCCCGCTCTCTCCCTATCTCTTTCTCTCTCTCTCTCTCACCCTGCCCTATCCATCTCTTTCGTCTCTCTGGTACTGTTACTCGTTAGCATTACATGAAAGTGCAACTTTTTAACAATAAAACCAACAGGAAAAGAAACAACAAGAACAAGAAACAATTGTAATACATAGTGTTATAATAAAAACCAGAGTGAAGCCTTCGAGTACGAAATATGGACTCATGGGTACCCTGTAAGATAAGCGAAGATTTACTTATAGTGCTTATAGTAGATTATTTGATATACTGCAACTCTCATAGATCGAGTTCGTGAAATTTTGTACTCCTGGAATCAAACTGATGCCCTTTAACGCAATGGTACATTCGTCGAATGATGCGTCGACATTCGCTGTACAGACACGTATAGATGAACGAATACATCCGTTTCGAATGATATGAATAAGGCCCATTCGGACCTAGCGATTCGGAATTTTGTTCACGATGATAATTCGATAGGAGCATCAATATTGTGCGGAAATTACTAGCTCGCTCTCAGAGACAGTGAGCGCTCTTTTCAATTAATGTTAAAACATGAAAGCCCGAGAATACATTTTCCACAATAAAAAGTCTCACAAGGAGACTGCAAGCCGCCAACCTTGATTTAAAATACCCAACTGCGGGCTAGATATATTGTAGCACTATGACAGTAACATCCAAATGGAACCAACATCTTCCGAGAATATACGACTATATACCCAACCAGCTACCAGGTATTATAGTCAGCTTGTTTCACCTCTCCTGCGACCCTCCCAAATATACGTATGAGATGTTAAGCCTTCTCTGTCTATAACATATACGCCCCGAAAAAAGGCCTGAGTTTTTGTGTGTTTATATGTCGCTTTCTCTGTGCAACCCAAACACACACACACACACAAACTTACTCTCTCTCATCTTCTCTTTGGTACCGGTCTCTGGTTGCATGCAAGTTCAAAGTTGTTGTACCCCAGAGCTGAGCTTTCTTCTTCAGACTGAGCAACACCCCATGCCACATACCATCCCCACCTAATGCTCCATTCGTGTGGCTGGGAGCCTGGTGGCGAGAGACTAACAGCAGACCAAGTGCCGCAGGTGCAAAGTGTAAATGAAGACTGATTGCAGTGCACATGATTTTGTGTCGACAAGCAGGGAGTGTGACCGGAGGGGAGACGGGTGCACAAAGGGGGGATAAAAAACGTTACTGTTCGCCCTTGTTTGCCGAAAAGGGGGGTAATTGTGGTTAAGTGCTGGTTTATTGGTTTGGCAAAAGGGCTTAAAAGATGTCCGTATGTATATGCAGTAGGTAGCGCGACGGAAAACGAATCTGGCGCCCTGGTACTCGTACACTCGCTCGTATGACTAAGGTTAGGGGCAAGTTTTTGGGTAGCAGCAGCACCACCACCACCGCCCCTTTTGAAGGCCAAAGTTGAGAGTGTGTGTTCGGGAGCATGTTGAACATGGTTGTAATGATAGCTTGTTGCCTGACCAGCGACATGATAAGAGAGTACAAAGGGAGAAAGGTTAAGTTTTCAGGGTAATCGAGATTGTTTGAATGAAATTCTAATTAAAATCTGAGGCGTCCAAGGGCGTCATTTAGTCCGTTTAGATGACGGCAACAGCAGAAAAGACCCACTTAACCTTGAGTTCCTTTTTACAATTATCAAAAGCGGCACTCGAAGAGTATAAGGAAGTATTGTTGATCATCCATCAACAATAACCGAGTCCGTCCCTTCGCTCCATCTAATATTTACATTGACATTTAGCAACCAACTTTGTGTCTTCTCCAATGACAAGTCAGAGAAAATAATCAATCTGGCCCTTTTGCGAGCATCTATACCCAATAGAAAGAGAGAGAGGGTAAGAGATAATGGGCCAGATTACCAATTCCGTCGTTTACGTATAAACAAGTATGAAATATATTGTGAAAGTTGCATAAATCATAAAAGTAGACATGTGTATGCTGATGTGTGCCAGGTATGGTATCACGTACCGACTCATTTCGGTCTGGTTTTATGTTTCCTCTCGAAATTAAATTCTAAAAATCATTCCACTGCTCTGAAGCACATTAAAATCATTCCCTTTTTAATTGAAACACAAACCCTCTGGCAATACAGGCAGCCAGGAGAGCACGCCAAGGCCGCAGCAGAGGGACGTGGGGGTTCATTGGGGCTGGAGAGCACTTCACATATGCCCCAGACAGGGGCAGTCGTCAGAGCAGGGGAGCCGCTGTCGCTCACTTAAGTTAATACGCAAACCAAATGTCACTCAACATTATCAACAGCAAACGTAATCAGTTAAAACTTTTTTCCTCTCCGGACTACCATCCTTCCTCTATATTCCACCAACTCGTCCCTGCTGCTGTTCCTGCTGGTGTACGCTCAAACCCAACAGCAGTGGCAGTTGCAGTGGTTGTTGTTTTGCGAAAAGTTGGCAACATGTTTGTATTCTCTTTCAATTTTTCATGTGCCTCTGGATCGGCCCTGCCCCTGCCCTCCCTGAAAATTGGTGAGCAGAAAAACAACAGTCTGAGAATTTTTTGTAAAACGTTTCTATGGCCCAGACATAACGAAGATTAGATTCTCTGATCGAAGATTCAACAGTCTTTATTAGATCTGATTATAAAAAAGATCTCCTTGATGAATGCAGAATTTATATTCAGGCTAATATTAAATATGCTTTAAAATATTTCGCTGATGTGTGGGTAATTATGTAATCAGCGCCATAGTTAAAATAAATTCGTGGAATAACTGTTCTTTTACAACGTCTTACATCCCAGAAAAAAAGACTAATTTAACAACCTTTCAAGTATGTGAGAATCATCTTTAAGGCCACGTGCCAAGCTCTCCATGAAGGGTATAAAAAATGCATGGCATGTGTTTCCATAGAGCTCTTCACTCCACTCCACTCCCCTCGTGCTACTCCTTCTCTAAGCCTGGTTAGGCCTATGGAAAAGTTATTTTATTTTGGCATTTGGTGGCATTTTTCGTTGACTGAGAGCTGAACACAAAACAGCAGCACAGAGAATGTCTAACTTCAGGTTTTTGTCGAGACCGGCTACCCTCTGTGCGGCTCTGATATACGAGGTCGTACGGGTATGTGTCGTAAGTGCTCGCGGTTTTTGCATATTTTTGGACCGACAAACCTAGGGAGGGGAGGATGGAGTAGCGCCGGAGGGTACATGGCGTGTGTGGGCCACTTGACAGCCGTTTAAATGCATTAAAAATTACCTACTCCAACATGAGCAGAGCAAAGGAGAGGGCGTGCAGAGCAGGGGCGGCAATGGCAAACATGTCAGCCGCCAAATTTCACATGCGAAATTGTGCATGGCAGTGGGGTGATAGGGCGGACCATGGGCAGAAACGGATCACGCCCACAAACAAGACGTCCCAAAATCAAATCAACAGAAAATGGCGTGCCATCCAAATGACGACTACAACAATGAAGACGGGTTTCGATGAGTCTCCCCATGCCCCTCTAGGGCAAAAGACAGCAAAAGGGTTTGGCCCAAAGCTGCTGAGGCAAAAGGAAAAGATGCGGAGAGGGAAAACAGGCCACAGACAGCAGGACTGGCCCGACTAGTTAACGCAAATTGAAATTGTTGTAGCCGCAGACAACAAAAAAAAAAGCCAGAGGAAACGAAGCAGACGAAGATATTCTCCCAGCTTGTTCGTGCATAAATCAAAGTCTGGGCTTAAAAGAAACGGGTAGAACTGAGGGAGGGATGGACAGAATGAAGAGAAAGGGAGCCAGAACATTGAGAGCGAAGTAGATACATGAGACTATGAGAAAAAAGGAGCTGTCAGAGTGCCCACGGCAGTTAAAACGACAATTAAATTGGACTACGCCGACTGTTTGGCCATTAAGTAATCCAGGTACCAGCTAAAATCTGTTACGAGTGCCAAATGTCTTAGGGAACGGATGTTAGCACCTCATAGAATCACTCTTTCCTCACTCACTCTGATAGTTTTGATAGTTATCTTTTGTATTCTGTGATTCATTTTGTCGAGTCTTCCCTCGACGGCTAGCAGTTCTTCGAATTTTTCTGTTCCATCAAAACTCATCTCCAAAATATTATTTTTTTTTGCATGGAAGGCAACAGCGGTCTTTCTCTGAAGATAAGTGATAATCTCCTTTCTCTAAGCCGCCTACTTCTCCTGTTATTTCGCAGGAACTCTCTTTATATCTCAACTTAAAGTTATCTTTATCATCTTCGCAATATTGCACTCCAAACTAGCGCTTTAAAGCGCCCCCTAGAAAGTTCAAACTGTCGTTAAGGTGTGCCTGCTCTTCATCTCTCTATCTTCTCTCCACTTCCTGGACTGTTCTGCTGCTCTTCTCTAGGCTGTCACACACGTCGCATGAGTTATATGCCCCCTCACTATTCTCGCACATATGCACATCTGTTCGTCCCTCTCTGCCGCTCACACTGTGTAGTTTTCCGCCTCACTCATAGCTAACTTTTGAGGCCTTATCTCGCACAGACTTGCACTCGAGGCTTATGAGAACGTGGAGAGCCATGGCGCTATGATTTAAGCGCAAACTTCTCCCGCCAAGACAGTGGCTCTTCCACTTTTCCCTCGTATGTTACGCTTAGCCACAGCGACAGCCATCCGCCATACCCTGCTCCCCATACTCGAATGTTGTCTCTGTCTCTCTCCCGAAAGGAACTTGAACAATTAACTATATTTTAATTGCTACACTCTGCCTTCTGCCCAGTGCTGGTAATTTATTTACAATTTTAACGCTCATTTTGCCAACTGAAGGAAATAAAAAAGGAAGCACAAATAAACATCAAAATGAAGTACAATGTTAGTGGAGATGCCGCGAAAGTGGCATACTCTTTCGAACGAAATACATGTACATTACTTATAGTATTTAAGAGGCATGTTCCGTCATGCCTACATGCATGCCTACGACATTCAGTGATCTCTCTTTTTGCGAAGTTTTGTCCATTTCCTGGAAATGCAGTCATATCTTTCTCTCTGATTGACTAGCTCTTCTTCTCTGTTGAGGTACCATTCCAGACTCACTCAAAACGGACGGCTCCTGTTAGGGTATCCAAAGAGAAACCACAGAAAACAAATAAAAAACAGAGCGGATGGGTGGGGGTGCTGCACAGAGCGGAGTTGAGTGACGGACAGCGTCCGATGGGTTTTCGTTTTTCTGGTTTCTCTGGTTGTTCCTGGCTTTTCCCGGGTGCTCTTCTGTTGGTTGGTGCAAAAACGCATTACGCATGCACTTTGCTCAACACTTGCGTTAATTTTATTCCGCCTATCCCCTTCCCTTCCCTTCACCCACCGGTGTACCGCACCACTGGCTGCCCCACTCGCTGTGTGTACGTTTGTTTAAATATTCATTGCAAATTCCAATTGCATTTGCGCTTAAATTGGCAATACCCACAACCACCAGAGGAGAAGAGCACCAGAGCAGCACCAGAACAGCAACAGGAGCAGGAGAAGAGCGGCAGCAGCTGTTGTTTCTTTTCTCATTTTTTTTTTTGTGTACTTTCCTTCTCTTTTTTTTAAGTTTGTTTAGCCGGTAATTGAAGAGGAATGTTCACAAGGGTATTTTCGTGTTTGGAATATCTGTGTTGAAGCCAAATCCAGCGAATCAAAAAAATATAAGTGGACTAATCGTTACCACATTCCCTGACAAACAGAATTCCCACTACAAATCAGGAAAAGCCGCTGGAATCTCGGATCAACCAGAGCCAGAAATAGACCACAAAGGGACACGGACACGGCCACGGACCGGCCACGAAATCTATTATATTATTCGAATTTCTAATGAAATCCATACAGCAATTTTCCTCTTATGCATAAAATTTTGCATTAATGTGCAAACAGAAATATTTGGCCATAAACAAATGTTTAGCGACTAATTTGGCTCTGTAAAGTGAAATGCAAAATGCATAAATTCGATTTTGCACTCGGCCCTCATTCGACGCTACCCAAACTAGATTTCGCCCAAAACATATTTAGTCAGATAAATTGGTTTAAGCTCCGACATCGCTGGGGCCATTAAAATGGGGAGACGACCAATAGAATGTGCGACGGAGCCAGCGAGCGTAACCGCAATGCAAATGTGAAAGGCCAAATAGCAAAGTGACATCGATCCAAGATCATATTTCATCCAGGGAGTTGAAGCAAGAGCCGTAGCGGGCGGTCGATGGGGATGTAAATGCTATTAAAAGGCATTACGATGAACCCCAGGAGCCGTAAATCATAGAAGGAGGAGCCCTTCTTTGGCTGGGTTTCACTTTTGTCTGTTTTATTGTTTCCAGATTTATGTCTCTGTCTTGAATTCTCCATTGGATTGGCCTGGTCGGGCGACGCTATCGTGCGGCCAGAACAGCTTCAATAAATGCAAGTCACACGCTGCGAATGAGCAATATTTTAATTATTCTCAAATTGTGGCAGCAGAAGTGCCGCCAGTATTTCATTTCCACGTCTTTTTCTCAGCTCTTAGACGGTGATTTTTTCACCGATGCTATATTACTGCCAAAATTGAGTTTACTGTTGCCTCAAATATATTTGTATTGCACTAAAGATGACTGCAGTATTTTATCTCCCACCGACGCTGAGATGGAATGGTTTTTCCAGTGGAAAACTTATCGTTTAATTTTTTCACACATTCCTTATCTCTCACTTTTAATTCATTGAGCAGCTCCTTCTCTTTCTCTTCTCTTAACATATTGAGTTGCTTATTTGTCGTCTGTCTGTCTGTCCGTTTGTCTGTCTGTGTGCTTAATGAGCTTTTGTTTCCAGCTGTATGAATGCATTTTTAATCCATTAAGACTTTTGATATCAAAAAATCAATGATGGTGAATACTTTTCCATCCAACAGATGTGTATTTAAATAACACTTAATTCCGGGACAAGCTAAAACAGATGCACACAGATGCTGTCACTGACGTCAATGACTCGGCAGGGGCTCCCGTTCCTTCCGATATCATGGGAGAAGGGATTTATTAGGATGAGAGAGAGGTGAGGCTGTGCGTGAGGGATGCAGTCAGTAAGCTTGCTTTGATGACAGCTCAGACTTTGTCTCCCCCTCTCTTGCTCAATGCTCTCGATGCATTTAATCGAGTCAGAGTTGAGTTTCTGCCAACATCACCAGCTGCAGATGCAATGGCTGAACAAGAAGCAGTGCACACGCACACTGGGGCAGACACTGGGACACAAACACATGCAAATTTATATATGTATGTACTCGTATTGATTAAATGAAGATGACAACAATGATTGACATCGTTGACTTAAGTCATTACATATTGTAGGGGTGCTCTGCAGGAGGAGAAGTAGAAGGAGCAGAACGAGCAGCAGCTGCCAGGATGCACCATGGCCATGTGTGTGTGCGTTCTTTTGTGGGCATGTTTGTGCATGTCTCTTCATGGCCGTGCCTGTGTGGGGCACTTAATTTGTTTGAAAAGCTCGGCAGCTCGGCTCGACGTAGCTGGACAGCAAGAAGAATTTAATTCTGACTCTCCATCTTTCTCTCGCTGGAGCAAAATTAATTATTTTCAAATTAAATAAAAACATGGCCAACATTTAAATTTATCAACACAATAAATTACATCAAATAATTGCCAATTCAGCAGCAAATAATTTATGTGGCACAGCACACACCTCGCACTCTCTCCTCCCCCTTCCCATCGGCTTATTGTGATTTTTCATTGCTTGTTTGTCGCTTGAGTTGTTTTTTGGCCATAAAGATAATAATCTTACCACAGAAGCCAGCGGGAAAATTCCTCTACGAAAACTGATACAAAATATAATTTGAGGCCTGTTCGAGGATATGCAACATGAAAAAAATGGCCAGTACGAGAGAAAGGAACTAGGGAAAGCTGAAAGAAATCGCATAAATTTCAGTCACAGCTCGCATAAAATGCGATGTCAGGCGTAAACATTTTCTAGCATTTTTTTCTTATTTAGGAGTTGTCCTACCGGAGGGAGAGAAGAGGAAAGAACGGATGATTGGAAATAGGGGAGTAAGCCAAAAATTGGTTTAGTATTATGGTGGGAAGCATGATAATGGTCGGAGGCTCAATCACACGAAAATTAAGAGAGAGGAAAAAACGCTCGAGCCGTTTGGGTGGAAATTAGCCACAAACACCGTGACACGAGATTTGTATGTATTGGATTAATTGTTTCATATTATTTTATAAAGACCAGCTCTGATTGAAATCCAAAAATGTAAAGGAATTTGAAAACCTTCTTCTCAACAGAAGTCCAACCTCTTCTCCTCCATCATGGCCTAATGCCAAACAAACAAGTTTTGAAGGTTAAAACAACAAAAGAAAAAGTTGAACAAGTATTTGTTGCAAAAATACTTCGTAGAATTTCGGAAATGTTAAATAAAATTCAATCAATATTTCCACGTAAAAAGAACCTTAATTATTGCAATTCCTTTTCACATTTCATTTTTATTTCAAATTATTTCAAATATTTTCCTCGAAACAGTTTCATTTTTTCGGCCAACTTTAATATCATTTCTCCCAGTTCAGTAATCAATTCGTGGGCAGAGATTGCTTGAATAAAATTCAATATATATCCATACGCTCGTCCTTCTGCTAACCCAACGAAAAACTGCCCTGAATTGTCAAATGACAATGGAAGGTCAATGCCTGCCACACAGACAGACACCGACGTGGCAGTCAGACAGCGAGCAGCCTGAGAACCATAAAAACTAACCAAGAATGAAGGGCCGACTTGTTGTAGCTGTTGTGAGTAGGTATTATAATAATAATAAAGGAAGCACCAACAACAATGAATAGGACAGGACGATAATAGAGGGTACACACAGAGGCCTGTGTCCACGGACGAATCCCCAGTGGTCGAGTCCAGTCATTCCCTAGCCTGGGGCAATGTTGTCCTGTTGTCTGGTCTACTGACTGGCCAACAAAGAGGAACAATTGAGAGAGGGAGAGTTCTCAGAGGTTAAAACATAGCTTAAAGATTCTTCGATCGAAGGCTATGCCAGAAGAGATACTTAAATTAGATTTAAAACAAGTAAACACACCTTTGTAGAGTGTCGGCACAACGAGTATATTATATTAAAATGCACATCACGTGCTTACTCTCAGATACAAGATACATCCCATGTCCCCCAGACTAAAAAAAAAAAATCTATGTGAGAGCCTGCGATTTGCCGCTTAGCACCGTTTCAGCTTATTAAACACATTCTGCCATTGATTGGGGACCCACTGCCTTTCGCCTTGCGCCTTCGTCTAGGACTTGGATTTTTCTGGAAGATGTTGAGGGCAATTTCAGCGATAAACACGCACCCACCCATCATCGTTAAAATCTCCTCCTTCCCGGAATCGATTCTGTTTATTACGCATACGGGGGCTTCGGTAAACATGTTTATGTTTTGACGGGGCGTGCAGAGGCACTTGATTGCCAATTTTTACATTTATTTTTTATTTTCCTCTCATTTTTCCAGAACACCCATCAAACTGTCTCATAAATCTGATATGCATTTACAGAGGAAATGCAATAAGCTTCGAGGAGATTTACATGAAATGCATTTAAAAATGGCAGGGAATATGCCAAGTGGCTTGTGTCCTGCGAGTACTCCTCGGCACAGAGAGAGAAGGAGGATAAGCTAAATCTGCAAACTGAAGCAGCTGTGCTGCAAACGAGGCCTGCAACATAGGATATTCATTTATGATGAATGGTTATGAATGACTGAATGTAATCTCATAGATAGAAACTTTAGGAGTGTACGGGGGAGTATTCTTTTGGCTAATGTGCCTCCTCCTTACCCATTTCGGGTAAGTCCTGGGTCCTACGACCATTAACCAACAGCTTTTTACAGCAGCAGAGGCGAAATAAAGGCGAAAGCCAGGCTAGCGATAGCCCTTTTAGTAATCTTATACGCGCTCGTAATATTGAATAACTGACAAAACCAAAACGAAAGTTACGGGGGACGAAAAACATTCATCAAAGGCGATAGCATGTCCTTGAAAATGCTAAACAGAACTGGCAAAAAAGAGCGCCCGAAAATGGAAGGAAAAGTCAGGGAAAGTGTGGGGGAAATTGGCCGGAACTTTTGAGGTTGCATGGGAGTTGAGTGTAGATAGACTGACACACAGACTGAAAGATAACTTTGAAGACTATGAGGTACAATTTTTAAACAGTCTAACAAAAGACTAAGAAGCAGTCTGGAAGACCTACTGAGAGATAGCCTGGATGAAAGAATGAAAGGCAGACAAACTCTAAAACACATATTCATGTTTTCATGTCTGCTTAACTTCAATCGGGACTTTGTCCATAACATTTTCTTGCTCCAATGAGACCAAAACCAATCAACAGCCAGGTAATTGGGGAGCGGAATTCAATGGGATGTTTGCGAGACCGGGCAGGGGCTGCGTATGTGACGGGCAAGCAATCAATTGTAACCCAAAAGCTTAATCGATTTTCATCCAGGTACAGCCGCCGCAGCAGCAACCACTCCTGTCAGTTCAACATCACAAACAGAGGGAAATCACTTGGTTTAATATGGAAACAAATTTTCATCCACGCCGAAACAAGAGAAATCTTATGTCCAAACACACACACAAACACGCACAACCACGACCACACACAATTGGCGGGCATTTCAAAAGAGAATTTGTATTGTTGCTGTAATATTTTCGATTTATTCTTTGTTTGTTTTTTTTTATCCGCTCGGGGGTATCATATCATAGTAATTCGGTTCCATTCGGTGGAGATTATTAAAAAGGTATTGCTGCCCCAGAGTCTCTGACTCTCTCCCTCTCTCTATCTCACTCTCACTCTCTGAGAGATTGGTTGTGAAACAGTGACCAAAGTTTGTTCAGCCTTCAAAAATTGAAGGTACTCACTCGGTAAACCCAAAATTAATTTATTTTATTTACTTTTCATTATGGTGGGTTTTTTCTGTCTGTTTATTACGAATATAAACACATTTAAAGGGTATTACAGTACAAACACATGTTTTAAGAGCAGACATTGAAGGTCCGCTTGTACTTTTTACTCATTTACTGAAAATAAGCAATTTGGAAGAAAACGCATTTACAGTTTTCTTTGAGGTAATCTGAGCTCCATATTCAGGATCGGTCCATATGGGTACGAGCTTTATTAAAATTTATTTCTTTCAAAATGTAATCAAACAATAGCTCTGGCAGGGTAACAGATGCTTCGGGGTACATACATACATAGTTGGCGATTATTTGTTGTGTAAAATTGTGGTCACATAATGTATGCCTCGATGGGGTACGGACCCAGCTAGAGAACCAAAGAGCCCACTGATGATGAGAGACCCAAATGAACACCAAATATGCAATTAGCAAAAGTTGAGTTATTTGCCATAAATATTTGCGGACACAACAAAAGTAGCCAGCGACCGGAGGCGGGCCTCGTTTACACTCGCTGTGTGCTCATTGTTTGGTTGGCTTTGCATTTTCCCAATTTGTTTTGTGGATTATGCAATTTATTTAGTGTAACTTTGGCAAAGGCTGTAGGTGGAGGAAGTTCTGACTGGCCGATGATAAATTCCATGTCCGCACGTAATATGGAAATTAAAACGAAAAGCGGACAAAGCGCAGTCCGCCAAAGGGACAAGGGTCGACCTCCCTTCTGTGTATATCAAAAGGCATGCAACATTGATTTAATTGCTCGGGTCAGTCCTGACTCAAGTCACAAGGGTCTGAAAGTGTTTTGGCAAAGGTAAAGGTTGCCTAGAGGCAATGAAAGTTAGTCCCAGTCTCAGCAGAGGGAAATACCACAGAGAATAATGCTGAATATTTGCTTTCATGATCTTTTTTCAGGTTCTATTCTAAAGACTAGACCTTGGGAATTCTCGAGGACAACTAATTATGAGAGGAATCAGGAAATAATTTGGTCAGAAATGTCTGCTTATCAGCAAAAAGGAAGCAGGAGAACACAACAGAAAATGACACGTATAAAAACACATCGGGAGGATGTAATACCCGAGACGAACTGCAAAATGTGTTCGTGCAGAGACGGGCTTCCCTTTCCCCCGCACGAAATCTGCTGCTTCAGTTTCTGCCCTAAATAAGGACCTTAGCGTTTTCCCTTCCTTCGCGGAGTGGCAAAGTGTAACTAAAAACTGGCAGACTCCTCCAAAAGCAGCTTCCGTTTGCCTACGTTTCGAGTTGAAAATGAGCGTGTAATTAGAAATGTAAGGAGGGGGAAAAAAAAGGGAAGGAGAGAGGAGGAAAAGCTAGGTGAGGAGGAAAAGCGAGAAGAGATGGTAAAACGGAAAGCGAAAAAGTAGCGGCAACAGTTCAAAAGTCGCAACTGCGTCTCGTCCTCAGGAAATGTGCACACGCAAAAGAAAATTACAAATGAAAATGAAATAAAATGGCGCAAATGCAAAAAACACATACACACAGACAAACTTATATACTCCTACACATTTGCTGCTACCCTCCACACCGCCTCACCCACAATGAGCCGCATAAAAAGTTATGTATAAAAATCTTTTGCTACTTTTCGCTTGCATTTCCGTTACAAGGCAAACTGAAACGGAATTTGCATGTGACATTTGCGGTTGGGGTATTTCTGTTTCTGCTTCTGGTGATGGTGATGGAGATGGAGACGGAGATGGTGGAGATACACGCCACGCGGCGAACAGGGGCGGGATTGGGATTGTGCTGCCACTGGCTACGTGAGTTAATAGAGCAAAAGTTAAGCTCTGGTAGCGGGCTAAATGAGCCACAGACATTGAAAAGACTTCCAGCATCCTCACGTCTCTGGTTTTTTTGTTTTTGGCTTGTAGTTTTGCTGAAACTTGGACAGAGAGAGGGAGCCGTGGTGTAGGGGGTATGATTGTTCTGCGAAATTGAAAACTCTGGGTAATTAGGAAAAGTTTCATCATTTTCGAATAAAAAGAGAAAGAATAATTTATACCTTTGCAATGACATGAGTGAGTTACATGCACAATCACATATGAGCATCGAATTAATGTGTTTACTGGAAAGGCCATGCAAATTGCGAATAGTAATCATTCCATATATCAATACTTGCATACATATATCCCCTCAAAAATAACTCACCAAATATCGTTTCCCACTGCTGTTCGTTGATCGTATTTCGTTTTCTTTGGGGACGAAAATGTTTGGGGAATGCCAATTAAGTTGTTTGCAATTCAACGACCAAACATTGAATTCAGTACGAATAAAGCTATATTTGTCCGTGGTTTTTTCTTTTGGATATTTGTTTAATTTCCGTCGCAGAATGGCACTATTTACTCAACTTATTTATTTATTAATAAATACATATATATGTGTGTGTATGTATTTATGTATGGTGTTTTACGCGATATCATTACACATTGCATTAGGCACTACATTAATTCCTGATATTTTTTGTTGCAATTATTTTTTTGCTGATGCTGTTTGCTGAATTAATTTATAAAATATTTAAAAATCGATGCGCCGCAAGCTTTTATTTTTGGTATTTCTGTTTCTGTTGTTTCTCGGCTACACTATAAATAATTGATGGCGTTTGTTTTGTATTTTGTTATTCATTTATTACTTTTGATAATACTCGTTTATTTTTTTTTGCCAGCACGTACTGAAAAACAGAACAGAAAATTGCATGGGGCTGATGTGGTGCCCGTTGCCCCATTCGATATCCCGCTTTTTGAGACCGTACTCCTGGTCACAACGAATTTTTGGACGCGCAACGGCGAGCCGTGCGATAATAAACATGCACAAAAACAATAAATTTCTACATTAAAACATTACAAACGGTGCATAAACAACAAACGCTGCAATTAGCAGCAGCAAAGAAATAAATTTTCATTTAAAAATCTCCCATACGCCTTGTGCAACGTGTGTGATAATTATGTGCGCTTGGCACGCAGGCAGGCTGACAAAAATCAGAAAATGTTCTTTAAATTCTTCCACTTCTCTTCTATGCTTTGATATCCCGGGAGTGTTGAAAGCGAAATGGCGCCACTAGGTCCAGGACCTTTGGGGGAAAGGACTTTTGTCAGGAAAAACAAAAGTCAACCAAGGGTGAGCACAGCTGAAAGCAGACTTTTGGCAGAAATTCGTACCCAAAATATGTGTTCGGATACATATGTATGTACATACATATACTCCTACCTGAAGTGTCTAGAGATTGTACAGAAAAAGAAAAAGGAGATTCTGAAAAAAACAGAAAGTCAGCCAAAAACACAGGCAAACGCGAAAAAAATCTGAAAGTCGAGCAGATGATGAGTCCTGACTGGGCCAACAGCAGCGATGGAAATGGAGGGAAAAAAGCTTAAATGTTCAATGCAAAAAGTGCTAACCCGTCCAGATTAGATTGACTGTAAGGGCAGGCACTAGATCAAAAATTGGAGATATATTCTTAAAAGAAGACGGAAAACTTGTTGCTTTAGCTGGTACCAAAATAATAATGTAGAAGAGATCTGGATGGGTCTTATACGAGAAAATTTCGTGTTCTATAAAAAACATGATTCTTAGAAGTTTTCGCCATGCTTCCATTTAGTTAATTCTGCTCAGGTTCCTTAAGATGACCGCCAGATTATTGATTATTTTAGCATTTTGTTTTCAGGGAATCCATTTTTAATGTAATTTATTGGTTGGAGGTCAAGTTGTATGCCTAACAAAAACCCTAATCAGGCCAACAAATACAAATACAAAAAAATGGCAGCGAAAAGCATTTGTCATGCCTTTCTTTTCTGCTCACTCTCTCTGTCTTTCTTTTTTCCGCTAGACCCCTCTTTGTCTTCCTTTATTCTATTTCGCAAAAACTCAATGATGACTTGGCTTCTATACGCCTGACTGGATATATATTTTTTTTTTGCTATTTACACATGCCTACAAAAGAGGGAAACTCAACCTCAACCTCAGTCCCCTGCCTCCCTCAGCCTGCCTCCCGCTACAGTGACTGCGTCGTCTGTTTAATTTTCACAGACATCGCCTTCGCTTTCTCCCACACGCACAGACATCCAAACACACAGATACAGAGTGTTGACACCCACACACAGAGACACACACACACACACACAGACGGACACTTCATAAAAAGGCAGCGCATGTGGCCATTATTTATGTATATTTTCACCTACATTTACTTTATTTATACGGTGGGACGACAGACGGAGGCTGGATGGAAAGCAAGGCCAAAAGAGATTGCTGTGGGAGCCGTAAAGATGAGGGAAAGCCTTAGAGAGACAGCAGGAGCAGAAGATGGGACACCGGAGCAGAGGACTCAGAGGAAGAAAGCTACAGAGAGAGGAACTGGAAATGCTCTTAACATATAGATTGCTTGTAGGTTGTACTTGTAGGCCCACTCGGTGAGTCAGTTTTTATATCCTTTCAGAAGGTAACCCTCATATGCAAGCCCATAAATCATAGTACATGTACATATATGTATGTATAATATATCTAGAGAACTTTTACCCCAGTTTTCACGGTGAACAAATATATTATATATGTAGTATGATTTGGAACCGCCGAGATCGCATCACCATTTCATATGGTTGATATACAAAATTTAGTCAAATTTAATCAAATTCGAATTGGATACATAAGGTTATATGCTAGGGTATCATTAGCTTCGGCTATTTTGTTGGTGTTTTTGTAGTAAGCCTCAGCAGCATCATCTGTCCAACACTTCCCTCCCTTCCATCCATCAATCCCCACTTTGGACCGTAACTCAATAAAGCATAAATGTTAAAAAAACATAAAAACAGCAGCAACAAACACAAGAAAAACTAAAATGAAATAAAAAAACATATAAAAAACAGCATAAATGTTAAGCTTGAGAGCGGTGGTTAAGGAAGGAAAACAGCCCAAAACATCGACAGTCGTGAAGGCAGTTAAGACTTTTCCTATTTTCTGGCCGCTCTGTCCCTCTCCCTCCGCCATATACCACGTGGCGGATGAGTAATCTATAAAAATGAGTCACCAGAAGAAAAGAAAAAGGGTGAAAAATTGAATATCTATTGTACCCAAAATTAGCTTTTCCATTCGTCTACCTTTATTTTGAATAAAGTTTTAATATTTCAAGAAAATCAAATTTCGTGTTTAAGTCAAAATATCAGTGTGAAAGGATAAGGATAAAACCTTATTTTTAGAGCAGGGATGCGGAACATCGTCATCCATAATAAGCAAATTACAGAGATACTCTGCCAGTCCCAGTGCCCCTCACCCCCTCATACAAGGCATTCGCTGTCACGCGTCATTTTCAAACGAGTATATGGGGGGAGTATATCCTACAGTTGGGGGCATAAATATATAGAACACAATTTATATATGCATCTAGTTAAAGTTTTTTTTTTTCTACTTTTCTACTTTTGGGCTCGTGGGTGGGTATCGCAGGGCATGGCAGAGAATGGCAGGCACGTTCAGGATGATGACTGCAATTGTCACGCCTTTTCTTCCTCTTACTGCTGCTCTCTCTCTCTCTATCCCTATCTCTATACGTGTGTGTGAGATTATTTACATACATATCTACATATGTATGGGGGGTGGAGAGTACGCGGTTTGCCCTCGTTGCAAATGCAAAACAAAATAAAAAAATGAGTAAGCCAAGCCAGATAAATAAAAAGAATACAACAAGAGAGAAACACAGCGGAGAATAAGAAGCAACACTAGACAGAGACGAAAACTCACAAAAAGATGCAGAAGAAGAAGTCAATGCCAGTGGCAGGCAGGCCCTTCCTTTTTATCCATGCAAAATGGTCCTCGGCATGAATTTTAAATCTAAAAAAACTAGCTTAGAGCATTAGACTATAGGCGATCTAGGCTGATCAAATCTTGTTAACTTATCAAACCAACTTACTGCCCAAGAAGCTGTCCACGAATATCGCCTGGGACTACACTTTAAAGGATTTCTAAAAGACATGCTTAGTCAACGATTTGGCATCGTATGGAACGGAGATGATGCATTTTTGACAGCTGCATATCACCATAATTTTTGGTCAAGCTAGGAAACCAAGCAATGTATGGATTTCTGTATGGATGCATACATACATGTATAAATGTACATCCAATAATATTTTTATCAAATTGCATTATTATTTGGAAAGCAAATAGTTCACCTCCGACGCCAATAAAACGATCGATCTGCAAGAATTTTTAAATTTCCGGTCCCCGAGCCAGAGTTCTAAGCCAGCCTTTGTTTGGCATCTCTTGCTCTAGCTCCACCTCCACCCCTTCAACGGCGGTGCCAATTAATTGCACAAGTTTTTTTACTTAACATTTTTGTGCACCCCCAAAAGCAAACTAAAAGTGCAAAAGGAAACTTTTGCGTCCTCGGTTGCACATTTTTCATCTTTTTCCCGCTGTCGTCGGCGAGTTTCCAGAAATGTTCAATAAAAAATTAACGCAGCAGAGGAATTTTTAAAGCACTCCCAAAAACAAAGTCGAGCAAAGGAAATTGTGGCAAAATAGATCTGGGAAAGAGAAAACTTGAAGAAAATCAATAGCAAAATGTGGAGGAGTTTGGCAAAACTTTTGCAATGAAGTGGTTTTGGTTTCGTTTTTTTGTTTTCGGTTTTTTGTTTTTGTTTTTGTTTTTCTCAAGCAGACTCCAAAGCGCTCAAAATATTTTTTCGGTTATACGGGTATACTCGTACCTACGTAATGCGTATTATCATGAAATTGTAATAAATAAATAAATATAGAATACAAGATCAAAAAAGTCCTTTCTATCGCTTACATGGTATACTATATGAGTGTACACGATGAGAATTGTATTTGGTACAGTATAGTGCCTGTTTAGCTTTCCTATGGAAAAACCAAGCTATCAGCGCCATTCCCCCACCCAGTTGGTGGGTCCCTCTCTAACCACAACGGGGTAATGAACTCAATGTGCGGGCCGTGCCCACAGGCTGAGGAGAAGCCCGTCGCAAGAGCGGGAGACAAAAACAAGGAGGTTATTGTCGACCCAGCCACGCCGAATTTTTTACTCACTTCTCAGATGGCTTGAGACTGCTAATGAAGAAACAATGGACAGAGCAGACTATTGAATCTGGTAAGATAATTGCTGTCACGATTGATGTAACGATCTTTTACAATCTGAAATAAGGAAATTTCCTAATACATATGCTTAATCAACTAAAAAGAACAGTTTGGCTCATGATATTATAGTTTTTACATTTAGTTTATAGTTCTAGTTTACCCATACCCAATCAGATAATCAGATGATGGAAAGGTTCCATACCTTCTGGCATGTTTTTTAATTATCCCCAAACTTCCAAAACTCTGTAGGATTAATGTTTGTTATATTTTGTATGCCTAACAAATTTTTCAAATATGTGTGTATATATTCTCAAAAGAAAGAAGACTATCATGTATTATTGTGGACTTTTTTTCTTCAATCCTTCACTATTATTTTACTATAATTAGGGACATTGTAGTAGAGTGGACTACTGTACCCCCATTCCACTAAAGAGTATCCATAACAAGCAGCAGCAGCAGCCGGGAGAGCAAATGGAGCGAGTCGAGCCGGCTACTGTCGCTGCTGCTGCAACCAAACCCTGAGAAGCATGTATTTGTGTGTGAGTGTGTGTGTGTGTGCGTACGTGTGTGTGCGCGGGTTCTGTGGGTGTCAACAATTGCACAGCTGGGAACACACACACAGATGCAGGGCCAAGAAGAAGAAGCAGACGGAGTATAAGAAATAACAGTGAAAAAGAGAGGAAGTCCATTGCCGGACAACTTTAAAAAAAGTTCGCTGAATAATGTCAACACGAGCCAGAAACGTGGTGCAAAAGGAGGGGGAGAAGAGCGTGGGCCGAAAAAGAGTAAAAGTCAATTCTTAAAATGTAATCAACTTTTTACCAAGTGATTTATACTATTTATTTGAAATTTATATGCCCTCAACTTTGAGCCCCAACGCCCAAAGACAGCAGCAGGGACTTGTTGAGATCTAAGTGGACAATGCGTGTGAGTAATGTCTCCTTACAGGTGCAGCGGAGACACAAGAGCAGACAAATAAAAAGAAGCTCTCTTCTAAAGTGGTGTTTAGGACTATCAGTCAGGAATGGAGTATCTCATTCGAAAAAGTTTCTTGAAACGCAGTTTTATAGGAACTTTGTGGTTTTCTATTGCCATTTCCATTCCCACAATTGCGGTTAATCCGTTGGATCCGTTGAACACTCCCATAAAGTGACTCAGCTCTAGCGTCGTTACTAAAAAAAGGTCCATTCGGGCAGAGACTAAAAAGGATTACGGGTTGTCCAACAGAACACTGTCTCCTTAAAGCGTTGAGCGTATTCCAGTACTTGTCACAGATTTCATGGGAAACTAAATTTGGCAATTTGGCGCAAAGAATGAGCTTCACTTTAAAAGAAACCTAGCTTACTTTATCAAACATCATAATCGTAACTTAAAAATTAAAAAGGAAGGAAACTTTTGTGCCAACAAATTAAAAATGTGCAAGAATTCGTTGTGTTTTGAAGATCTTGTAAAAATTCGTTATATTTACTGGGACTATTATTTTCAAACAAAAGCTAGGCGTTTTTTCGAAGCTCACTTTTCTTTTAAATCATAGACACGCACCGGAGGAAATGATACGATTTTGAAGACTCTCCTCAAAGTTGCATCGACACTTGACTCCTGCTTTCAGGAGGAAAAAAAAAAGTCACAGTGAACACAAGATGAACGCGACGGCGACGACAACGTAACTACAGAACTGCAGAACTACAGAAAGATGCGGACGAAAACTCGTAGACCAAGACACGGAGAAGGCGACGAAGAGAACGACGCGCAGGATGAACAACGAGGAATGTGTACAAAGCGGCTACTGCCACACAACTGAGGCGGCAGGATGCCGTGGCAGCATGTTCAACCGGGCGCCTGCGGAACGAAATGGGATTCGGAACAGGCCAAAACACGACTTCGGGTCCAGAGCCGAAGTCGCCACAAAACATCTGTTCGAGAGCGAGATAGCCATACAGAGAGCAAGAGAGATGGGGCTTGACCGAGGGTGGAACTGGGTCTGGGATTGGGCCAAAGGAAAGGGCAGGCAGCCATCAATCCCTCCGCTTTAATGGCTGGCTAACACTAACCTACCGCAAAAAAAAAGACTGAGAGGGAGGGAGCACTCTGGGAAAACTTTTGGCAGCCGAATCGAATCAGCTTAATCAACTTCAGAGTTAATCGAGTTGGAGAAAGAATTTAGTTAGGATGTGGAACCAAACTCCAAGTGCAACTCCAAGCCTTAATCGTAAAGTTTTTCCTTAGTTCTAGTCTTAGTCCAGACCTTAGATCTGGTCCTAGGCCTTAGTTCTAGTCTCCTATTGGCGCCTGCGCCGCAATACGAGTACCAGCTGCAAGGGTACCATAGGAATTGCAGGCCTTGGTTATAAAATAGGCCTACGCGAATCAACATTTAGCAGAGGTGCAGCCGCCAACAAACGCTCTTTGAACCACTGCCAAAAACACGAGATACGACGGTATCATGGGGGGTGTTAAAGGGGTGTGAGGGATTGCCACCTCCCGGCAACGTGGGTGGGAATCGCTGATGCAGCAGCGAAAGAGAATTTAGCGCACAAAACGGAATATCCAAGATAAAAACAAAAGGCCAAATAGCAAAAGCACCTGGCCGTGCCTCGGCTTTTCCCTTTGACACTCTTTCTCTTCTTCACTCTTACCGGCCACATACGTGGCATACATATGTATGTGTGATTTTGTGTGTGTGTGGGTAAAGTAGTAGTATTAGCTTTGAAAGTGGCTTAAATGGAAATGACCAACCGATTAAGACATTCAAAATATTCAAGCTTATAGCATTACCCAGGCTTACTTACAATTTCTAAAGATTTTTCAGCGGTCCCAATGTGTGATGAATGGAACTTGTAGGACAAACATTAAATGCATTTTGTTTTAAATTTATACACAATGTAATATCATTGCTTGTAGTATTCACGGTTTCAATCCATTGTCTGTAGGTTAATTAAATTTCCCCCACATTTACCCACGCATTTTATAGGGCATCCAGTTTTTACTGTTCCAGCTTCACTCTTGCAAATGTAAAATTTTTCTTGTTTTTGAATTATGTACTATTATTATTTTGTACGTGTTGTACTGTGGACTTAATTAACTTGGCCTTCTGTCACTACTGCTGCTGCTATTTCTAGAACCGAAACTGTTTTTATGCCGTGTCATGCCGTGGCATTTAATTGAATTAAAAGTTGGAGCTGCCAATGTCAGTGGAGCACGTCACTTGCTTGATTAATTGCGCTGCCAACAATAACGCTCTCGAAGCAAACCTTAACTTTCATAATCGAGAAGGAAAAGGCGCCAACTGCACGCCACCACCGCGAGGGTGTCCTCCACAAGAAAGGTGAAAATTAGCATGCGCTAAGTAAAGGAGGTAAAATTTCCAAAAACAAGCTAAATATTTACCAAAACGATAAGTTAATTGTTCTTTTTTTTTCTCTCGCTCACACTCTTAAAGCACAAGCTTTCTCCCTTTCTCTGAAAACACACATTTTCGCACGCGACATTTCGTGAACAGGGGAAAATAACTCAGAAGGGGATATATATTATGAGAAGTAACGACCCTTTGATTGCCTTCAAGTGCGGCCGGAAAATTACATTTTTTCGACAATAATTAAGCGGAAAATAGCCGAGACAGAAAAAGAAAAGTCATCAGCATTACGGCAGGGGTTATTGGAGAGTATCAGAAGGGCAGATTGGGCTGCGTAGAGAGGAAAGCCTATTAAGGTAAGGCAGAGTAGACCAAGCGTCCCGAACTGACCTTAGTTGAGGTGAATAGTAACAGCTCAAAAAATAGACGCAGCAGAGACGAGAAGCGACAAACAATCTGATAATAAATATATCTTACAGAGTTTATATTGAACATTTTAATGCATTCTTGCCCTATATTCAAAACTGTAACCTATACACTTTTCCTCTTGTCCCATTTCTTCCTTCTATACACCTGTTTGTTTTCCTGCCAGCTCTCCTACTCCATCTCCTTCCATCTACACTCATTACACATTCGTCCTGATCTCCCAACGCAGCATCATCTTGGAAACTAGAAAAAAAACCTGAGGCCAATACCAAACCTTTCGATCTGTAGCCTTTGACTCAGCCAACGAGTCGTTGTATGGGTAACATGTTTGACACATGTCATTTGAGGTCCAAAACACATCATTTATCTGCTGCTGCTTCCCCTTTCTCAGGAGCAAGGAAAGAAAAAGAAACACTCCGGTGGAGGTACATGGCACCATGTAAAGTAAGACATACATACTCATGATAAGAACCACAAGATAACGTTGAACGTGACGAGCATGCAGAAACAATAACCGACACGCACACTCACGTTGTTTTGCTGTGTTATAAACAACGTCTCAAAAATACACACGAACTGACAGCTAGTGTCAGACATAAAGTGAAAATAAACACAGACATCTACGCGAGAGAGTTTTCCGAAAACCTCGCTAATAACGAACACGGTTTGCCGTTTCTGCCGCTGCCGCTGCCGCTGTAACTGAAATTGTCGGTGGAAAAATGGAGCCACTTCTTTTCTTCTTCTGTATACTCACTTTCCTCCATCCACAGTTTCCCATTTAAATACCGCTTTCACTTTTCATGACTTCATTTTACTTGTCGTTGGCGTCGTCTCGTCGCCTTAACAGCGTTGAAATAAAATAACATTGGGAAAGGGACAGGACAATAAGTAGAAGCGAATGCATGGGAAAAGCGGAGAAAGGCGGAGAAAGGCGAACGTGATACATACAATTTAAAAGTTCCTGCAAAAGGATTACAAAAGACGAAATCCGGCTCAACTTACTCTCCCGGATCTATCTCTCCGTCGCCAATCTCTCTGTCTCTCTCTCTCTCTCTCTCTCTCGCCCAATGCAAACCAAAGTGTAAATAATTTTTCATTTCGTATACGTAACGTGCGACGAGACAGAACGAAGAAGATAAATATAAAGAGTGAAAGAGACAAGTTTACCATAGTATAACCCGCGCGAAGCACGACATCAAAACAAAAGAGAAAAGTGTAAGACCAAAAGTGCAAGACAGATATGTTTTGTTTGCTTCCTTACTTCCGGCTTTTCATACATACATATGTATGTGTGATGGTTGTCAAAGCACCTAGATTCGTTAGCCAAAAACTTAAGCTGGGAAACTTTAGTTTGGCGAAATGGAATCTGGTTTTTGAACACAGTTAAAGGTCCGCACAGTCCCCGAAAACATTGGGGATATACACTAATTAGGACTGTGCTTGAGAATCCTCTTTTCAACCGATTATCATAGAGAGGGTCTCAGGGATAAAAAACTATTTATCGAGCTGAAATTTTCAGGGCGGAATTTTTTGTTTAATATTCCAAATCATACAAAAATACATTTCGATCAGAGCGACATGTACTATATGTATAGCTGCCATAGGAACCAACTGCCAAATATGTGGCTTTTCAACTGTGAGATAAAGTCTGCACCCCTAAACGTTGTCGAGTCAGGCTATAGCATTTTACTTTATTATTTTATACCAATAGGAATATTTTTAAGAACTTTTTACTTCAAAAGTCTTATAAATGTCGGATCTTCATGTAAATCTTGATCCATTATCGCTAAGTAACCGATAAGCGGATCACTCCTTGGGCAACGGTGTAGGAAGACACAACAAAATCAGCACTCTCTGAGTAATACCAAGTCATCCCTTTAAGACAATTATTGTGCTCTCTTCATCTTTTTCCTTGGATCCTCTTTAAGCGAGTCGTCTCTCCCCCTATGCACCATCACACAGCAGTTGCATATCTCAATTCAATTTAACATAATTTTCATTGCATATTGACGTAGAAATAAATACTATCTAATTCCCATTTAATTTCCATGCCTGTCTGCCTTATACATATGTACGTTTGCACTTTAAAATATTGCACATACTCAGGTTTCCACTTTAAGAAACCCAATGTCAATCTGTGTAAATAAAATGATGGACTGGGCAGAGGGAGTGAAGGGTTTAATCATTTATCACCTACCCATTGCCTACGTTTCACGAACCAAGATATAAATAAATATCTGTCAAATGTGGAGCTTTTTCACCCGGTACTCATATTTACGAAAATCACAGCAAAATGGCCAGATGGTGAAGCAGCAGCTATGTTCGCACAAGATGCATACACATCTGGATACACTTGTAGAGAGTATTGTGGTTTACATAAGAAGAAGCTTATTATGTAGCTCAGTTAGGAAAAACAAAATCAATTGCGAAGATAATACACTAAAAGCCTTTCAAAATTCTTTATGATATATAAGAATATGCAATACGAATACTACAACATTTAGCTTCTCAGAGGAACTGTTGGACTTGAAAGGGTATTTCAAGACTCGGGGACTGATCTTCCTCCTGCTGCCAGTTACAACAACAGGAATAAATATGGTTGCCCGCCTGATTGGGCAACATCTGATAGGAAAGTCGCTTGGGTTGGGTTTCGGTTATGGCGTTTATATGCCACACCAGTAATACCTGATAAACATCAACAACAACAACAACGACAACAAACCGCAACAGTAACAGCTGGAAATGACAAGAATGCAGAATGCATGAAATGATTATCACAGAAATTTGTTGAACATGTAGCTTCGGTAAGCCGGTAGGGGCAATGTTGTTCATTGTGTCTGCTTTTTTTCTACAATGCTCGTAATATACTTCATGCAAGTGCTCGGAATGACAGCTAGTGTCTCTTTATCAGTGCCCGGTGGTGTCAGTATCATGTAACATGTTGAAGGAGGAAATCGGGCTGTCATTGACCTGGGCATATTTTAATCCCTGTTGGCAAACTTAGTTTACATCCAATCATAAATAGAAAATGACTCCAAGAAACGAGAGGAGGAAAATAAGCAGATAAATAAAAAAAATGCCTACAGAAGAACAAGAAGCGTAGCTAGGCTAAGGGGAATGCTCAAAGAGGGGAAGAAATATTAGATATTGTAGGCCTGCCAGGACACATTAACTTTGCAACAGCCATGTAGGACATGGACAGAGGATAGCGGAGGCCGAGTCAAAACTGGTCAGAGTCGGAGTCCTGTTGAGCTGAGCAGGCAAGAAAATTATCTGGCTAAAAGCCAACAGAATTATGCACACACATATGTATGTAGGACAGGGCAAGGAAGTCACACAGAGCAGGACGTGTCAGTGGCAGGACACAGGACATGCTGAATGCAGGTTTCGCGTCGGCGGCTCAGGGCCCTCGGCTTGGACTTGGGATTACGTTCAGGCTCGCTTTCGCACATAAAAATATAACCACAATTAGGATAAGCGATGCTAAAGTGCTGCAAAGTGCTGGCGGCGCTTAGTATGAACCAACAGTAGGGTAGGCACGGCAAAAAAAAAGTACGAGCCGGAATGGAAAACAGCAATTCGCGATCCGCTCACCTTCTCCTTCGCACTCTCCGTCTCCGGCAGGGCAAAGCTCGAAAATTGCAGCCTAGTTTTTGGTCGAACACCAGCGACTAGTGGTAGAAAAAAGGAGGGGCTAAAGTTAGAGCGGCGGGTACTGAAATTAACAGTAAGCTACCAACAGGGAACGTACCCAGGGATGGTGGCTAAGAGAGAGAGAGAGAGAGAGAGAGCTTTGGGAACCAGAACATAAAGTTCATCTGTAAAGGCTCGGAACCAACAATCAGTAATCTTACATAAATTGCCCTATTTATAGTATTTACCTCTGACTAAGGCATGTAACTATTTTAATTTTAATACTTGAGAAAGAATGAATATTTCCTCTTTAAGTTGAGAGAGGACCCATATTTAAAGAGATTCTTAATCCATGTTTATTCACATAAAAACTAGGGGGCAAGCCCCCGGCAAACTCACTTCGCTCGTGAACAAACCCACGGATCACTCTTGATTAAGAACTTCCTTTTGTTTCTCCATCCCTGGTTTCCAATGGACATTGCACTTTCACACCCCCATGCCCTCTTCTTCACCCATTGTCACCTTCACCGTCCCTGTTCCTGTCCCTGATTCTGTCTCGAAGCTGTCTCTTGCCCTTCGGTCCTTTCGGGCCTATTAGCCTTAATGGGACTTTTGCATGCTTCACTACAACAACTCGCGCTTGCTGGCTGCTGACTATTCCGACTACTCCTCTGCCAGTCCTGAGCTCTGTTCCATCGTCTGTTCCATCCATTCCTGGTGCCAGTGCCGGGCTTGCTTTTTTATTTAGAAGCTCAACTCGCGCAATGGCCTTTGGTCTGGTGTGGTCTGGTCTGGTCACTTTTTGCACGTCTCTGCAGTTTTCAATTATTTATGGTTTGTGGACGCTCTTGGATTAAAACTGCCTAAATATTTCCCAAGAAAGCCACGTTCAGGCTGTGGGCTCTGACCAGGGCAGACAACCAAATTGCCTTATCGAAATATGGCCCCCACTTCATATGAGTCAATCTCCTGTCCAGACCCCGGCTCTGGCTCCAACAGCGATTCCTGCCTCCTGCCTAATGTCTGTTTATGTAAAACAGCCTAACACGCTTTCGAAATTGCTTCATTCCAAAACTAAATGTTAAGTACTTTTGGCCCTGGGCGTCGGGCTAAGCAGGAATGTGGAACATAATGACTAAATTACAATTTAAATATTGGTTAAATGTAGCTCCTTTGTTTGTTTATAGAGCGTGCCTAAGCACTCAAAGAAAGCTTAAGGACTTAAATATGAACTCTAAGACATATTTTTCATGGTTAGATAGCTCCATAGATCCATCAGTGCAATTGTCGACTCAACCATTGAGGTTGTGTTATTGCTCTAAATAATTCCATTCCAATTTTATGAGACATTATGTTTAGATCCATTCTTGCATCATTTCTTTTTAGTCAATTTGAAATAAATATGGCGTTGAAAGATGCGTCAGTGCACTGTGAATGTGCTGCTAATACAGCCATGATACCTATCCCTCCTCAGAACCTATAGATGTAGGCAAACATCATCGATGAGCAGAATTTTCTACCATTTTCCCATCAATAGATCGCATTGAAAGGAGCGATCACTGAAGACCACCTGAGGGAGGACCCTCGTATTAAAGTGTTCAGGTAACAAATAATTGCGCACCAAATGTATTGAAAAAAGCGGTACGAACCCAACAAAAACTAAACGAACTGAACTGAACCGAACCGAAGGAAATGATGGTTGAAGGTATATGGTGATGCTGAAGAGGCTTTCTACCACCATCAGCAGCCAGAAACCAAAATATTCATGAACACAACAGCCTCATAAATAAATTGCAGTCCCAGCAGCTCCTCCATCCATACCCCAGTATCCTCATCGTCATCCTGGTTGTCGTCTGCTGATGCTGATGCAGCTCTGCTCCTTTCTCTGGTAGTGGTGATGGTGCCTGCCACTAAAGCGGAGCACAAAGTGGCTTGGGGATCGGCGCGAAAAACTTGAAAATATGCTAACATAATGCAGGACCCATCAGACACTGCAGCAGCCAGTGCTCTGGGAGCGCCATGGTTTTATGATGCTTCGATTTCGTGGAATTAGCAATGAGGCAAGAACTGCAACTGGAAGCCTTGCCACTGCCAATATTTATTTGCCAGGAGCGAATTTTTAATATGACCTGGGGACGTCCGGTGTGGGTATAGCAGGGGAAAGTGCAGATCAAAGGTGAGTGCCGAATGCATCATGCAGCCGCCATTTGAGTGCAGCCTCTGAATTATTTGCCAGAGCAGGACGAGAAACAAGACGAGAGAATAATTATGTGGCAAATGCGGAATACTCATAAATAATGCAGACAAAGCTAGAAGAAATGCTGATGAGCAATGATTTTCCTTTCACTTGTCTGCCTCTCCAAAAAATCTGGTGAAAATGGTGCCAGATTTCAATGAAAAATTGATTAGAAAGTCGTAGCCTTTTCCTGCTTCAAATTGAATAAGAGCTGAGGTGTAATATCTACTTTAATTAATTTAAGGCAGTGTCAATTCAGAGAATCGGAAGCAATTTGCCAAACTTACATGTATCCGCCATTTTCTTTGCTGGGGGAGGGAGGAAAAGTTGGCGACATAAAGTAAGGAAATAAATTATTTCAAGAATCAATTACAAGTAATAGCATAAACCACTTGGAAATCAATTCAATTCACTTGAAAGCGCACAGAGCAACCCAGACGCCGCAGAGGGCGGCCAGAGGCATCCATATCCATTTATCCGTTCAGGTCTCAGTGTCCTCTCTCCGTCCAGGTTTCTGTGTGCTCTCAGATTGGTTTGCCGTGCACACACTCGTCTCTGAATGCAGGTATGTGTGTATGCATCCCTAGCATATGTAACGATTTAAGATAATGCATAATTGATTGTAATGCCTCGGCAAGCCGATTTCGGTTTGCATAATCACAAGGCCAAGCAAAGCAAAGGAGTCGACGAGGAGCCTTCCCCCTCTCATGCTTGACAAATTAGCAAGGTAATGTTCGGATAGGTAACGAGAAGTCGGTATGCTTTCCATTGTAATTTCCGCAGCGGTTAACAGAGCTAACATATGAAATCGGATTCACAGCTTAACTGGGAGGACATTCCTCGAATTGATCTCCACATAAAAATCGTACCATTCCCTCCAGTTCCCGTACCATTCCTGCATATATCCTCAAAGGATCTCTCGTCACTAGATTTTTTGAGCACTTTTGTATTTATGAAATGCATAAACAACGACGACAACAGCTCAACAATAACTCCACTCTGTTGTGCGGCGAGTGACAAATGTGAAAGTTTTCATTTCTATGGCCTGAAGAGACCTGCGGAGGTGGAGAGATGGAGTTTTGGAGACCCGGAAAGTCACTGAGTTATTTAAGCTAAACATGAATGGCCAGCAGGCAGATGGGAACGGATAGGTAGAATATAGAGAATAGAGACGGGCACAGCAGAGACAAATATACACAAAATTCAGTGACAAACAGCAAGGTAGAAACGTATTACGACTAAGAGATACTCCTAAAGCAACAAAGTTTAGAATGTATCCTATGTATGTGTATTTGTCCTATTTTTCGAGTATTTTGACAATCTTTTTGCCATTCTATTGTGTAAACCATTATTTTGAATGAGAGCCCCTCATATCTTTTCAATTGCGGATACCACATCTTATTTTAGTTAAATTTTTGAAAGTGCAAAAATGTGTGGCAGAGATCTTAATTGCAACATAGGAAAAAACTCTGCCAGTCACATACCTTCCCATAAATGTAGCCCATCCCTGCTTAAATTCTGCCATGCACCGGGTATAAAAATGTTGTCTGTTGCTGGGCAAACAACGAAGAGAGGCTAGAGCTTGAATGGAGTTTGGGTCTGGGACAGGGGAAAAAGGCATGAGAGCAATTTGAATGGCAGACAGAAATGTGCAAATGTCAACTGGTTGCAATTTGACTAAACGCATGCACAAACACACGTACAGGGGGACAGACACACACACACTTACTCGTATATAGAGGAATCTGGCAATATATTCACACATAAACAGAAAAATGTTAGCAGGAAAATTACGAGCAGAGAGAGATGAATTCAAAGGGGGCTCAGCAGTGGCCATTTAATTTGTTTATTAACTTGGTTTCAAATTTAATGCCTAATGAGAAAGTCTGGGCATGAAGTTCAGCATGGCATCGCATCATCAAGCCGCAGAGTCCGCTGCCTCCGTCTGCCTCTAAAACGTGAGCCACCGAGAACTTCTCCCAGCTGTAGGACTCCAGATGCTGTGTCCGGATCTCCGCAGTTTACTGGGCAGAGAAACCGCAACAACAATGTGGCAAGTGCTTTAGATGCAACGGACGATAGGGTCCGCCTTGTCGTACAACAGTGAGTGGCAAGTGCGGGTACATTGGGTCTCAGACTCGGCTTGATAGACGGCATTTATTTTTTACCTCTGAGTTTTGTAGGATGGTTCACGAAACTTATAACCCAAATTTGTCCGCTTGCTTTTTTCTAATTTGACAAAACTTTCAATGTTTTTCGCATTCTTCATATAAAATAGGGGTATCCCATTATATCCTAATTCTTCTAAAAAGTCGCGAAAATCTGGTAATATTTAAATATTTATAATTTTTAATCATATGGAATATGAGGCTTAGGAATAGTCTCTCTCTTATAAAGCATTTCATTGGGTGCTTAATCCAAACTCTGATACATCCAGAGAATTTAGTCAGAAAAATTCAAGCCAAATTGTGGAATACTCTCAAAAAAGCATACGATTGAGGAGATTAACTTTTAAGTATCAGTTTCAGATGAATTTAAAGCAATTCGACGGTTCAGCTCATGACTTCTCCTGGAAATATACAGGTTACTTTCATGTTATCTCATAATTTGAATCATATTTTGCATAAATTTCCATTTGGAAACCAATCCCCTATAGAGCATTTAATCCCGTCTTCTATCCCCACCTTCCATCCATGGCCATTTCTTTTCCGCTTTGCTTGTTTCTGGAGTTGACGGAAATGCAAACGCATAACTTTTGTCAGCTGCAGTCTGTAGCCCATCCTCTTCCTTTCCCTGGATTTCCCCCCACTATCCTTGTGGACCCACAAAATATGCTCAACGCAGTGTAAATTTCTTTTTCTTGTGGTTTAGTTTACTACTCGTCGTCAGAGCTGGCTGTTGCATGGGGCAAGTGGTGGAGGATATGGTGGGGTCGCGCAACTTAATGTGCTGCGCCGAGAGCACTGGCACCGACAGCAGCGTTAGAAGCGATGCCGGAGCATCGAAATTAGAAATTAGTATTCATGCCCCACAGTGTCATTTCCGCGGATGCGTGCGAAAAACTTTTTTCACAAGCCTTTACACAGAGCAGATAGAAAGAGAGAGGGAGCGGTGGACCAGGAGATTGAAATGCGAGCTACAAGAGAGAGCGAGAGAGAGAGAGAGAGAATGAAGGGTGACAGAACATGGCTGATTATGGACTGCAGTGGTTGGATGCATCTGTATGTGTGGGAGACAAGTTCAAAATTGCCAGAGTTCAAGTTGGAAGAGTGCTTAAGAGTGTAGAGGGAGTGGAGTATCTGTGTGGAGTTTTGAGTGCGCGAGTGTTTGCATCTGTGCACAGAGTGTGTGTGTATGAGTGTGAGTGAGTTTATGGCCAAACTTTTGCATATAAATCCTTAATTATGACATTATTTTGCATATTATAAAGTTGCCTTCCTTCTTTTCAACCTTCTAAAGGGTATGCAACAGTATTGGTAGGTGGCGGGACCACACCCTCACTCACAGCCATTCACTGCCTTATTCGATGCCCCACCCGCCACACAACAATTGCGTCCGATGCCACAACAATTGCGTCCGATGCCACAACGAATTGCACTTACGACAAATGCTGCTCTCGTTCAGAAGCAAGCCCTAAATGGTGGATCAGCCGCACCAGCAACAGCAGGCATACACCAGGCCAGGGGACAGGTCGCCAACAGTCTGGCAGTTGGAAATATTTTATATTTTATGCCTACAAAATTCTGCTGGCCAAGTGCCAAGTTTGCCGCCAATGCTGCCACACTGTTTTTTTTTTCTTTTTCTCTATCTCTCTCTCTCTCTCTGTCTCTCTAAACATGAGCATCTGCACCAAGGACGCCGCTCCAGCATCCATGAGTGGGAGGCTGTAGACCGACCACAGCCTAGGGACAGAGGCGGAGAGGTTGCATGTCGATTTTGGGCTTAACACGGTGTCCGGGCGAGGAGTTGAACTCGTTGAAAAACCATCTGTAAGCCTAAGCAGCGTCCCGGCCTGGTATTAAACAAATGAAAATATGCCCTGAACAACGCCAAAAAGGGCAACCGACGCCAAAGGCTGATGCCTTTGCCCTTTATTTTCGGGGATCCACAGGCGTGGCTGGCAAATTTTTGTGGCTCAACGCTCAAACTCTCATGTGTCGCCCACAGGAACGATGGTATCCAAAGAAGAAGAAAAAATAAAATATAAGGATATATCAGCAGGAGAGGCTATTTTATAGGCTATATTTACGGCTCAAGATTTCGCATACTCTTAAAGGAACACCCGGAGCAGACCACATGCCCACATTCATCCTCTATTGCTATCAATATGAGTCAGGAGATGATGGAGTCTCGGGAAACCGATACGGAAATCGGATAGTACAAGAACATTGGAATAGGTGCGATATTTCCCTTTAAGAGGATGATAATCCAAAATATTTTAAATTAAAAGACAAGTAAATGCTTCCGGATTCTCCAGTTATAGTATTTTCTCTCAAAAAAATGTAAATACAGAGAGTAAAAAAACGAAATTACTCTAAAAGACGGGCAAAGAAAGAAAGGGTGACAACTTAAAGCGAAATTGGTTCACGGGCTGAACAATTTTTCAATTAATTAATAAGGTTGAGGCTGTAGGTGGCATGGGAAAAAATGCATTTATGCGCTTTTCTTATTAAACCAAAAGGGATATCAACTCGCGCAGCAAAGAGACAATGGTAAAAAAATAATTTAAAAGAGCCAGTCACAATAAGCATATCGTCGGTGGTTCGGTGGAGAAGAGGGAAGAGCCGGATGTAAGTAGAATAAAGGGGAGATATGGAAAAAATGAAAAATTATTATTTTAACCACAGTTCTTAAATGGCAGCCAAGAGTTAACAAATGAAATCAGTCAAGCTTGAAAATTACTTACCCCCCATGATGCTCTGACCCACTCTTTGAAGCTTAGCATGTATCTCTGTCTGGGGAGTGTACCTGTATCTTTGTGTGCCCGCATGACCAATACCGCTGCCGTTTCTTGATGCCTGCCTGCCATCATGTGTGTGTCGGTTTAGCCAGGTTTGCTTAGTCGCTTAGGCTGGAAAGTTGATCCAAAACTTTTGACCTTGAAAGCCGCACACAGCCGACCATACTCTTCCATTGCGTTGAGTGGTGTTTGGTTGAGTGTCTGTCTTTCATTGCCTTTCAGGGCCTGCGCCCCATCATATCCCTGTAGCCCTAGCACAGCTAGACGAATGCCTAGTATGTTATTCTGCAGCATAGACTTTCAGACTTAAAACAAAAAAGATAGCTCCCCAATGCAAACACACCCACAAACTAAAGGGACTCGCACACACACATACAACCACACACAAAGGAGAGGGGCATACCCACATTTACTGTTGGCTTAAGTCAACAATAGTCGAAATTTGAAATTGTAAATGTTTGCACTCAGTTCTCCAGAAGCCAGACTGGGGGCAGGCAGGGCTACCCCTTGGACTGGAGCTGCGACAGGTAGAGAGAGGGTGGCCTTTCCAAAGGGGTATCGGGTAGGTTGGGGGTCCTGAAGCCGAGGGCCTTGCCATTTGCCGCTATGTTTTACTAAAGTTTCGTGCTCTTGTGCAAATAGCAAAAGGATTCGCATTCGGCCTCGGATGCTCGACCTCTTCCTGAGTCTTTGGCCGTCGACAAAAGCGGATTACAATCATAAGCGAAAATTAATGAATTATTTACCAGCAGCTTAGTTAGGCGAACGAACACCACCCTGCGGCAATCCGAAGCGCCAAGCCCAAGCCCCAACCCCAACCCCAACCCCAACACCGAAACAAATGAGTAAGAGGAAATTGTTGCCACCATCCCCGACCCTAGCTTCCGCTTGCCGCTGCCGTTTCTCCTCCGTCAATGTCGAAAGTTTCCCCAAAGTTAAATGCCTACTACTCGTTGGGGAGAATGGGAAGGGTGTTTGATTCACGGGCTCTGTACCTGCCATCTGGTAATTAATTAGGCAAGTCATTTGTCAATATTATCTGCGACTGTTGTAAATTGCAGCAAATTCCACAAAATTTTACGGGGCGCAACACCTCAGGCATTCGCATTGCTTTTTTTATTATTTTGATTTATGTCTAGAATACGCCCAGAACCCATCGAATGGAGTCATTAATCTAAAGCCTCAGTATGCTCAAAAATCTTAAAACTTTTAAGAAAATCTTGCAGTACTTTATTAGAACTTCTGCGAAATTTCCAATTCCATATACAATCTTTTCCTGTGAAGCCTAAACCGCAGGGTTTTCCCGGACACTCCTAGTGTCTTCGCTTGCCATCATGTGTAATTGGTAATCAATTTCAAATGTCGAAGTATCAATTAGCATAATTAAATGGCAATTTTTCATAGAACTTGCGCCTTAAAGGCCAGAAACTTTTGCCGATGCAACTTAGACTACATAAAAAGGAAAAAAAGTGGCACGAAATGCATTAAGAGTTTGGTAAAGTTGGATTTTTTTACAAAAAGCAGCTTGCGAAGTCACACCGATGAATCCTTTTCAGTAAGCAAACACTCAGATACACTGAGAGTCAGTAGAGAGTATTGAGGTATAGTTATTTTCAACGCACAGAAATCAGAAGCTCTTCCTTTGGCAGAGCTCGTTGTACACTAGAAAACATCAAAAGTACGTTCTGGAATTGGAGGAACTGGTGCAGTGGTCTGATCGCAACAGATTGTAAGGCATATACATATATTTGTATGGTATTCAGAGCTCGCTCATTGGGATAATTAATATCGATTACAGCTCATTAAAGAACAAAGGAAGACAGTGCACGCTGCATGCTGTGCATTCCAGGATTCAACACCCATACTGCCCATCATTAAAATGACAAACACGCACGCGATGTTTTGGCCATGTCTTTGCCGCAAACGGTTGCAATTGTGGCCAATGCAACAACATGAGCAGCAGGAACAGCTAGAACAGGAGGAGCAGCAGGAGTCTTTATTCCTTGGCTACCTTCCAAGTGCAAGCAACAATTTGGAAGCAGCCGCCAAAGCTATTATCCTTCCTTTCCCAGGACCCGGGCCGCTTTTTGCTACTGCCATAATGCCGCGCAAATTGTTTTTTTTACACATGTGCGCCCAACATATTAAATTGTAAACATGCATAAATGTTGTTTATTGGGACAAGCCATAAACATAGAAAGCCTACGGTTTGCGGGGAGAAGTACACTGAGAGAGCTTTTGGGAGAAGAAAAATAGCTTTCTTCAGGTATTAGATATTGTTTCTTTCAGTGAAGTGCTGGAGGACTCCTTCGGCACACTTTTGGCATCCACTTCGAAGGGCTGTCATCCATTTCGCTTCCCGAAAAAAGCGACAATTCGCAACGTGCCAAAAACAATTTCATGATATTTGATGACAATTTGAATAGCATCCCCAGGAAGTAGCGAACTCTGCTCTTTGAGGCTTAGCGAAAGTGTATCCTGTCAAAGGATATTATGCTCCGAAATTATTATAGTTGGCACCGAACAAACAACTTTTTGCCAAAGAAACACACAACACAAACAGGACCCCAGAGACACTGCCAAAAGTCCTTCTGAACCAAGTGGCATGTGGGTCGTGACGGGGAGTAATTACGACTAATGAATGCCGCATTAGCGTTACCACAGAACGGCCGCCTTGCAATAAATGCATTCGAAAAAGTCACATAAGCTTTAAAAAATTCTTCTTAAAAAGATACACTAGAGGTTACTGATTTATAAGTATGATTTTAAGCTATGCGAGTGAGTTCTGGAAATGTCTATCCTGGGAAGGGACCACCGCAACGTTCAAGAAACTGTAGAGATACCTTTTTTCAATGGTTTTATAAGTAAATAGTAGATATCATTACATTATAGATCTATTGGCTTTGCGGCTACATACATTTTCAGTAATATGATATACCTTTGCGCCATAGGAGTACACGGTATAAAACAGTGCCAGAGATTTGAAAGGCTGTGGCAACCACAATTTTGAAGATAGGAGAAAATTAAAAACGCACAATCATAGAGAATGGCCATATCCACCAAATTGCCGAATCTTGCCGAATCCGAATCAGATCGGATTATTAATATAGCCAAAAGTAACAAGTCAATTTGCAGTGGCTACGCAGCGCCCGTCGACACGTTCTGATTGATTTTCTGTCGCTCTCGCACGCACTCTTTGTCGCTCGATGTAGCCATACTGACTATGTATGGGGTATAAATGTAGAGTTGCGGTCGCAGCAGTAACTCACAACGCTCCCCCGCGTTAAAGGTGCATTAATGAGACGCTATGTACGGCTAGCCCTTTATTAATATTGGTATCTGTGACGGAGCAAACCAGAAATTGGTTGTCATTATTTTAGTTATTTTTTTGCGACAACTCACTCTTAAATCTACAAATATATAACCACATTTTATTTACTGCCGCGAGCTTTTCTCTGTCTCCACGTTTGTGGGTGTATACATATGTGTGTGTGTGAGAGTGTATGGGAAGGTATCTGTATGTGCCTCTGAGGCGACCTCAAACAGAGATTAATGCAAAATATATAAAATAAACAAAATATATAAGATTTTTCAAGGCTCTAAGCGTGGTGCCAAAGGGCAGTATTGCCGCTTTCAAACGATCATTTAGTCCCATCTTTTTTGTTCTTTGCCGCCTTGGCACTAGCGCGCGTTGCCTTCTTTTCCTCGTACTTCTTAATCAGTTCGTTCTTGGTGGGAATCGGCTTGATGAGGCCCCATTGCACCAGATACCTGATGGACACCGTGGTGCCGCCCAATGTGAGAGCGTATCGTAAGGGAGTGGCCACTTTATAGCACAGAAAAGCGATGGCATAGTGTCCCATATCGGAAGACTGGGCCCTTTCAATAATGGTCTCGCTAAGATGCATGTACTGCAGCAGCGATGGCACATCCACTCCGCTAAGACAAGACACAAACCATCACTGAGAATCCAGAGTTTGGGGAAGTCTTTAAAGCTTACCACTTCGACAGATAGTAGAAGCCGCCGAACCAGCCGACCGAGGTTACGCAATGCACCGGGATCAGCACATACCAATACTGCTTGTACATGTGCTTGAACCTTGCGAACAGCCCCATGTTGGCTGCATCCCCAAAGAGGTCGGTCGCCATTGTGGAAGAAGCCTTGATATCTGAGTTGTTGGTGGCAACTGGTGCTGGGGTCGGCTGTGCGGACTTGTGGCTAAGGCATCTTTTTCTTGTGAACAGCCACGGGCTTGGAAGATATCGTGCGGCTGCCGTTGTCGTCCACTGGGGAGGTGCCAGGTCGCGGTTTCTCCGACGACAGATGATACCATCGAAAAGGCATCTTGCGTTGGATTTCGTAGTAAAGCTATGCGACAGAAATCGAGCAACTGGGCGCTGCTGTGCACCATGCCCAATGAGCCTCGTGAGCTGGGACATGGTTGCCACGATGGGGCGCTTGTCTTTCGGTCAGGTTTGGAGGCCTAAAGCTAGATGTTGTTCTATTGACTGTTGAGCTGATGAATATTTCTAGTTCGCTTGAACAAGAACGAAGTTTTTGATGTTTTCGACGTTCGCCTGCTGCCTCTATATTTCACACAGACACCCATGACCGGCACAATATACTCAAGGAGGTCACTAATTGTATAACCTCTCAGCACTTGCTAATATAATTTGACTTTAGGTCTGCTCAGTTCAAGTTGTATTACCCTCTTTCAGAATAATGGTACTGGGTGTTGGTATGGGTAGGTAGGGGTAAGGCTGGCGGTCTGACAGCCTCAACAATAATGGTAATAGCAGCAAAAATAACCATAACTCTCACAGCAACAGCAAAAACACACTAGCAACAACAAGTTAAATTAACAAAAGCAACAAAAAGCCGACGGGGAAACTTATGTGCAACTTTTTCCACAGACAAACACAAACAAACATGTACTATATGTAGGTATGTGAAAATGTGTGCGTGTAACAATTAAAAAAGCCACGTGCTTTGGTATGCCTCTCTATCTCCTTCGCACTGTTCTACACTCACTTTTTTTCCGGTTTTACGAGCTTCCAATGAATAATTTGGACCTGAATAGGGGAACCTAAAAAATATTATTTCCTTGATTCGGGACTTACTACATTTATTATATACATGTTTCTTGGGGTTAGAGTAAAATTAATTCATCATATTAGGTTAGGTTATAGCCTACAATGACGTTCACAGTATAATAGAGTCATGGTCGGTAGAGCCATGTCCGTCTGTATTGCCTATGTCTGACTATTAGTTTGAACAATCGGTATTCAAGTGTCTGCAATTGTATCAACCCCATTGGCCCGCGGTACTCCAGCATTTTTCGTTCTTTCTATATAAGTGGGAAGCTTTCTTCTACTTTTCCTGCTCTTCCTGTGGCAAGTTTCAACAATTTTCACATTGTTAACATTTATTTGTCATTGTCGCAAACATTTAAATTTTGGGGGTAGGCGGTCATGAAGATATGGAGAGCCCTTCCGAGTTTGCCTTGTTTTATCTTGTAATTATCTCTGGCACTCCAGCAGCCTCTAACAGTGGCTCTATGAACATTTTTGTCATCAGTTTGCGTCGAGTTTAATCAAACAGCTATAGACAACAAAGGTTTTATTTTATGGAATGACAACTGTGTGAGAGGGGTTAAATAAGTGGCGAGGAGAACGGGTGTACAAATTGGGAAATCAACATCCACAAGCTCGGTGTTTCTTTTTCCCACCATCTACCATTTCCTTACATCACACAACAGCTTGCACCAAAACATTATTGCAATATTCCTACAGATGCGTTCAACCAAATAGGAGCACACTTTGGTACCTTTGGAAGGTGGGAAGCCCTGTTTCTTCGCACGAAGTAGTCCCAGAAGTTGTCTTTGACTCGATCTTGTTCACAATCCAAAGGCGATCTGGAATCAAAGCTCGGTCCAAGACCCTTCATTATGCTTCCTTTAAATGATAATTGCCTCTACAGAGACCTACACAATTCTATCGCACCTTAACCCTGGAATCCAGAAATCATCCAGAGTAAGTAATATACATTCAGAATGTTCTGCGAGGCCCCACATAAGAGTATATTTTTGTGAGCACAATAGTACACGTTCAAGTCCGTGCATGTCTTAGTTCCCTCTGGATGTGTGGCTATGTGTGCAATTTTACTATTTATTTATCAAACAATATGCAGCTGTTGCATTTCCCATACGCATTTCCTACGTATTTTGAACTCAATGCTAAACCTAATGGAGTCTCTCTCTCTCTGTCTCTCTCCCCTTCTCTCTCTCTCTATCAAAACGAGCATGCGTGCGTCTGTCTTAATTTCAAAAATGGCAATTCACTCGGCGGCAAAAGCTAGAACCTTCCTCGCATCGGAGAGTTCGAATTTCTGGGGTGCTGCTTCTCATTCTCATTCCGGGTTCTGGCAATTAATACCCGGTAATTGAAAAGTTTAGGGATATATTAGTTTTTTGGTGATATTGCTTTTTTTTAATACCCAGAAGGAAGCATTTCCTGCCCCATAAAGTATACATATACGTTCTTGATCACCATCAATAGCCTAGCCCTGCCTGGCTTTAAGAGCTATGGCAAAAAAATTTTTTTTCCAGATCACTGTGATATGAGACTGAATTAAGTTTGTTTCAGAATTTTTCCATTTTGCCCTCCCTCTCACACACTCTTCCTGGTGCGGTGTGCACCATCTGGCAGAGGCAAACGATGAAATGACGGGTTTTGATGTGAAAATAGAAAAAAAGGATAGATGTAAGAGAAACATATCTTTTTTAATTGAAAAAGATCAAATCTAATTTTATTTAATAACAATTTCCTCAGCGGCTCGACTTTTTATGAAATTTTTGCTTGGCAAAAATTAAATTTTTCCCTTTTGGACACTGACTGAGTACCGAGTATAACGTAAAACCGCGACTTTTGACGCAGCTCACAATATTACCCTAGCAACAACAGATTTCTTATTCTGTTTTTCAGTTTCTCTTTTGGACAGCAAATATACGCAAATAGAGGTTACTGGAGATTCGGTCATAGCTGTGTTATCTGTTAGTTTTGGGAATTGCGAGAATGCATTCATAAATCACATGTTTGAACTGTCTCACGGGAGCGAGCACCTCTGATTAGAGAGACAATAAAACGAGTGCGTCCATATTTATTTTGACCCAACAAAAATTGGTCCAAATTAATGACCATGCAGACCAGCAGATGCAGCAATGACTTTATGGAATGACTTTTGTAAGCGCAGCTGTGATGTGAGATGGGTTGCTACAGCAGCAGCTGTTGCTGCCTTCGAAGACTTAAAGCGTCCTCTGGAATACCACCCATGAGTGGGTAATCCTCCGACCCGCACCTAAGCGCATTTGTATTAAATCGAACGTGTTCGTTCTCAGCCGGCGTCTTTGCCTCTTTCAAGAATGTTACACTGCAAAAAATAGGAAATAGGTATTATATATGTATATACAGAAATTCTAAGCATGATTGTGACGTCATTCAGAGGAAAGAGTATAAAGTATAATAGAGAGTAGAGGAAAAGAGTATAAAAGTATTTATAGGCTATGCCTGATACAAAAAAGATACAAATAGTACCATTTCATGAAATTTATATTTGATTTTTGATTGAAAGAACGCCAAGAACCGATTCAGTTACATATTTGGAAACTGGTTGACTGTGAGGTTTCCTCTCAGTGTGAAGACTGTGCTGCTCCTGGAGCTACTGCTCCCTACTGTTCCTACTGCACAAACTGTTTTATTTATTGACTGCACGTAGCGTATATCCTTATAATTTTTGTATGTGAGCTCTACATATGTCTGAGCAGCCAAGGGAAGGAGCGATTCCCTACGTCTGTGTTCCTTTTTGCGCTCAACTGCAGGTCCAAATATCTACAACAATTTCTTCGTCAAATGGCATGCCCTCTTCCCTCTGTCTCAGTCTCTTTCTGTGTATGCAATCAACTGAAATTGAAACCTGCAACAAATGGCCATGTTTGACTTTTTGCCGAGTCCAGCTCCGGTGCCGTTCTGGTTCCGTACTCTCCTGGTGCGCCGTACATTTTCAGTACATTTTAACGGCTCTTGAGCAAATAAACGATTTTTGAATTTTAGATTTTTAAGCGACATCCGGCGGCAGCCCTGCAACGTATATCGTATGGTATGGTATTTAGGAAGATTGAATATCGATTGGGTCCTTGTGTCTCTCTTTTAAATAACAGAGTGCTAGCTAGCTTGATTCTCATTTCCTGCTTAAGATTACTTTTCGCCTCGTTATGACTTGCACTGAATATGGGATACCCATTAAAGTCGGGGGTGGATTAAGTTCGGATACAATTAGGAACTTGTTGCTGTTGGCTTCTTGCTTTTGCGTTCCTCATTACATTTTTCAGTGAGGAAACTCCTTCTGATAGACGTTATATCTTTAGTTGATCTACTCAGGATAAACTGTTGATGATCTGTACTGCTTTAACCTTTCGATTATTTGTATTTCCATCGTCAGCTCCTTTCCAACTACCGACTACCGTAACTAAATGTATTTCCAGAGCGAGCCCCCGGATATTCAAAGAATTTCTGCTGAAAGTTCCCCCAATTATGAGTCTAATATGAACTTCCAACACCATGGCATTCAAAGTCAAACTATTTAATTGACTATTTCCTCGGCAATGGCAGATGTAGAAATAGTTTCCTGCTTGCCTCCTGAACCTACTCTCCCTTCGAAATGGGTTGGAATTTTAGGAAAATTTTTCAAATCTTCACAGGCTTTCAGAAATGGTAGCAGGGAGAGTGCATATATCATATTTCTCTACAGGCTCCAGAGCAGGGAAAACAGACAAATTAAATATACACAGCTTGGCAAGAGGCTGGAAAAATAACTCAGGCAGGTACTTTAGCTTGGCACTAGGAGCGCCCCTCTTCCCCTTTCTCCACTCAGGTCCGCACAAAAGGATAATTTCATATTCGCGTCGCCTAACTTACGTAAATTGTTGAATCATACAATAAATAAAATGCAATGAATGTGCAAAATTTTCCTGAAAGAAAAGTGCAGACCTTGCGGTTTGCCCACCTCTCATTTTCCACCCTTCGCTTATTGTTGGTGCTCGCCATTCTCCGAGCGCAGTAAATAAATTAATGTCAACCGCACAACGTCATCGTCTTTGTCGTTATTATTATTATGTCCCGCGTATGCAGTTGCATGGCACGCATTTTTATGGCCGCCTCCTGTCCGGGGCCTCGTCCTTTCCCTTTCCCTGGCCCTGGCCCAAGTGTAAGAGAGAATCAAGAAAACAAGCGTAAAGACTTCTAGATACCCGCTAATCAGTTTGGCCTACCTTAAAGTAACCTAAAGTAACTATGGTTTTTGAATTATAAAGTTTCTGTACACAATTCGAATACCGCTTAAGTGCGGTATACATCAGAGCTTGTTCTCGGTTTCCAGAGGGATTACAAGTCGTATACCATTTAAGAATTGTAGATACCGAAGCTTGTCCTAAGTTTCCAGAGGTAGTACAATGAGCAGTAAAAAGCGAACCACTAACAATAACAATTAATAATTGAAATGCAAATGCAAGTCAGGCCGAGCCAAGGAGCAGGTTAAGTGCAAAATCAGAACCAGAATCGGAATCAGAAAGCCGCAAACTTTTCATAAGCAGCCCGACAAAGGACCAGGTCCGGTTGAGACGGCGCAGGACGGAGTGAAGTGCATTATCCAAAGGTGCCACAACATTGCACTCTGAAAGTGCAGCCCTCTTCCAAGGTTGCGTGTCAGAGGCAAATATTACGTGGTTCTGCAAGTGCTGCTATAAATTTACTTACATTTTACTCAAAACGCTGTGGGGCATAAGTATCAGGCAAGTGTAACCATGTTTGGGCCAATTTCACACGGCAGGGAATAAAACCTGCGATCAGTATAGTCGATCAGATAATACTGTATCTTGTCGAAACCTTGTTGACCAGAGGGCCTATCTGAGATTGCCTTCCAGACCGCCACCTAAATCGCCTACCACCATGCGTAATCAGCACTAGGATTTGATTTCGCAGGGGCTTATTTGCAGCCTACCGGAACTTCTCAATATTGTGACCGGATATGATGGAATGCTTATCACCCAATAAGCATTCAGCTCTGGAGTTTTGTGAGTACTGATTTCATTCATAATATAAACCTCCTGATTTACTGTTGCCTCTTATCGTAAGGTCAGGGAGCCAAAATGCTCATTTTATTATTCTATGCGGAGGATCATATTTTTCGGGTCTGCTGGTACTAATTTGTAGACTTAAATACATTTATTAGCGTACCTCTTATATCTTCTAGCACACAAACGCGCATTAATGCTACAACCGGAATCTGTACTGAGAACCAGCGGCTCCAGGCTAATTGAAGGTCATATCCATAGTATGATGTTTGGTTATGCTCAAAACATCGCATATTTCGAAGACGCTCTAGCAGGGGGCCCAGTCCCAGGCTCCTGGGGATTCAAAGTCATCGAAGAGGGTGAAGTGTGAAGCTCTCTCTACATTGCAGCTGGACTGGCAGACGTTCTCTGAGAACTTCCAGTTTTTCACCTGGCACACACACAGGCGGCATTTCTAATTGTTCTTATTCCCGCATTTGTCTGAAAGCCGGACAGATTGTGCCCGCACAATCGGGCACATATGTACAGTGTGTGACAAAACAAATCCCTCAGTAAGAAAGGAAGCAACAAATTTCGGCAAAAACAAATGTGTTTTTATTTTGACGGCTGAAAAAGACTTAATCGATGCGACGGAAAATGCTGAGAGCTCACAAGAGGCAGTTAACAATCACTTTACAATCAAGAATATGGAATAAGCGGTTCTGCTGGAAGAATAGCCTTCAGTTTTGTATGGGCATGTGTTATTTGAATTTATCCAGGTAGTAGGTCGGGAGCGCACTTGGTAAGGTCAGCGAACAATAGCTTTGATCTGTTGAAGCGAAGCTCGGACTAGGTCGATAGTTTTCCTTGTTAACGCGGCTCATTTAGCTAGTATCCATCCACGCAAGTGCCAACTCGATGAATTTCTCCCTCGAAGAAAGCAGTCTAAGCCGTCCTTGGGATCATGCCATCGGAGCTCGTTGATTTTCTCCCCGGGTCGACAGTGGGAGCGCAAAACGCACTCCCTGCTGCAGCCCTCTGTGCTGTCAAGATCACCGCCGGTGTGCCCTAACATCCATCGCAGCACTCATCGGACATCTGATCCATGGGGCACTCCACAGCTGCGGAGAGGAGAAAAAATGAGTTAGTTTTGGTGAAACCATATAATATTTATGGAGATTTGTCCTTAACTTACCGCTCCATAGGAGAATAGGATTGAGCAAAAGCTACAGGCATTCCTCAGAGAACTGTTCTGGCTCCATCATGAACTGACAGTTTGTGAAGATATCTTCCTGTCTACGCAAGGAATCATTCGAATTTCGGTTCCGTTTGTCGTTTGGTTCCCTAGGTATATTCGTGATTTGTATGCGTTTCTGTTATTTTTTCGTCGTATTACAATTAATTAACTATGGGGTTGTGCAGGACTGCTATGTGGGATGGTAAGAACACTTTCCCTTGAAGCTTTTCATGAAGCTTGCCGTTGGAGGTCTAGTCATGCGGATTGAGTACATATAAGTTGTGAAGAATAGGCTCCGTTCCGAAAACACCTAAATATAAGATAGTTTTTAAGAATGTTTTTTATTTATTTATTTTTTTATTCTCACAATGTTTATGTTTCCACTGATAGGTGAATTAGTACTCATTGTCCTGTCGTTTTTGGACTTCCGTTCTGAACAATTAAAGGCAATTAGGCGCAATTATATATGCCTTTGGAGATGGTGTTGGTTACATTTCAACTGGCAAAGTCTGTGAAGATGGGAATTAGCTGGAGATTAGTGGAAATGCGTTAATATATTAAAAAGAATGTGAATGCACTTGGATAGATAATTGTACAAAATCAAAATATAATCAAATTAACCCAATAATTTGTTTAATGGCTGCATTTGTATACCATACACTCAAAAAGTACTTAGAGCTATAAGAGCTACAGGTAACTATTTCATATTCCTTATACTGTTCTCCACTGTTTATCAGGTAGAAAGCTATAGAAACACTATACTGAAGCTGATTATACTTTTTAACTTTTAGCTTGGACTTTAGATACTTTAAATGATATGTGTGCAGCTCTCAACGCATATTAAGTGCGATAGGGGAACTTAGTTCCCTGCTCGCCCACTGCTGTTTGAAGTTTTGATTCATTTGCTGCACGTATGTATGTTGAGGAGCTCTTCTGTGATTTGCCAGTTTCCCGAGTGCAGAGAAATGCGTGGAACAAACAGAAGGACTGCTACTGTTTGTTGTCCAAGTTTCCTTGATTCCAGTTCACGCTCTCAATTTCAACCGCCAAGTAGGGGGATGGGTGTGGTGTGGGAAGTCCTGGAAGTCGCTTTTTGCTGGCTGCTTCATGCTGCATGCTAAACAAGTAGATGACAGCGGGAGACGAACAAAGAAAATACTATTTGAATTTTGATAGAATGCAGCTGACTTTTTGCTTCCTTCCATTGCCATGGCCATGCCTTTTACTACTTTCTAAATCTCTGTCTCTCTCTCTCTCTACCTCTTTTTTGTTGTTTCTCTACATGATATTTCTCATTGATATTTTGTGCAAGCGTAGCGTAAATTCAATTTAATTTTGTATAAATTGGCTGCAAATGCAATTTACAAGTCGTGGAAAAGGCCAGGCTCCAGCTGCATTTAAGAAGCATGCGTGCTTTTTTCCTTCTTTTTTTGTACATGGAGATGGAAATTTTCTTTCCTGGTTCTTTTGGTGCGTGGCTCCAACTTTGGAAGATTCTGCTAAACCGATTCAGTTTCAATTTACATGAATATTTCAGTCGGCTAGTACTGCTTAACCAACTAGTTCAGAAATGTTTGTGTGCACAAAAAATTATTTTTTTCATAGCTTTTACTTCAAAAGAGAATATTTGTTTTAGAAGATTTTTATATTCTTAGAGAATAAGGTCCGCCTACAGAAGGTTAAGGTTGTCTGAGGTTCTCATTCCGCACAAAATTTGTGCCACAAATCCAAGGTTGGATCTGCCGCCAAATTCCATTTTATTTAGTGGCAGCTGTAAAGTTTCAAGACTGCGGAAGAACTTGCAACTAATGCCAACTTTTATTCCTTCCACGGCGATCGATCACAGGGGGTTAATAAACCGCAGTCGAGGATTTTGTTGGTTTGGCCCTGGCCCCGTAGTGGTGTCAACGACAGACGAGGTGCCTAGACATCACCTGGAACTACTACTCTGAAGCACAGAAAACTTTGGCAAATGCGTGTGGTTAAAAAACAGAAAGACCTGGCATCGTTTTCAGGTTTTTTGAGCCATAAAGGTGCAGCGGGTATTTACAATGCTGCCCTAAAAATAAGGTTGCATACTGCGTGGCGCCCCCAGTGATTTATGCAAGGCACTCAGCACCACCCACCCCCACCACCTTGTGCTAGCAACACTGAGCTCTAACTTTTAAATGCCAACACGGCTGGGAAGTGGTCCGAGTGTGTGGCAGAGTGGGAGGCGGAGTAGTTGTTGTTAGACTACAAAGTTGCAGGTGCAAATCCGCTCTACGTCATCGCTTTACACGTGACGGTACGGCATGGGGTTGTGGCGGAGAAGGTGGGGTCTAAAAAAATAAAAATATGTGTTGGACTTAATTACATATATTAAAAAATTAATTTTCTAGCTCTAACCGTAAACAATACAAACAACAGAGAACCACACAAATAACCAACCTAGCTACCTTTCGGCACATGATCTTTCGATCAAATATGGTAAAAATTGACTAATATCGAAAGATCGGTGAAGGAGGGAGAAATTCGGAAAAAATAGATAGAAGAGAATAAGCCATCGTCGTCATCTTTAAAAATTTGCAGAGTTCAGTCAACTTACGCCGATTTAAGAGCCACAAAGCGGTGAGTGTCAAGTGGGCGATTAAAGCGGGAAGGGCAATAAATCAAACTCTTGTATATATAAGCATGTGTTCGTAGAGAAAGAGAGGTATAAAAAGAGAAAGAGAGAGAGGCGGACATGGAACGAATGAACCATTAGAAGTGTTTACTGCAGGATTTGCTAGGCTGCACTTTTCAGAATTCCGGGCAATCTTCTTATATGTTGTAGCGAACCAAACAAAAATTCTTATTGGAATCCTTTTTCTGTATTTTCATGGTAGCAGTCGATTTTATAGCCTTGAGCTCAGAAACCGAAAAAAAAATATCTCGTGAAAAAGCTAACATTTGATCATTTTTGAAGTGCTCTCAAAATTAACCAGGATGATAGCTGACCAATCTCAGAAAATCCTAACAAATCTGCTCGTTTTGTTTCCCACATTCTGATCCTTTTATCTGGGATTCACTGTATTTTTGACGTGTGCATCCTCATCAATGTCATATTTATGCTCGGCTGCCAAAAAACAATCGAAAACAATACAAAATACTAAGTAATTCCTTTGCTCCTCTTCTCAGTGTGTCTATAAACGAGTTTCTAGAAAGATGTATGAAAGATTCCTGCCCAGAAATGGTATGGCGAGTTTCTCTGACCAGACTTGGCCTTGTGCCAGAAAATGTTCCTCTCTTATTTTACTGTAATTTATTTGTTTATGTTTTATTCGGTTCTACGGTTTTTGTTTTCGTTTTGTGAAGTGGAGAGGGGCTGCAGGGCTAGGCATTGTTTTCAATTTAGGCATATTTTACATTCAGAGTGGGCATTGATAATGTGGGAATGAAGTTTTTTAACAAAGTGATTCAAATCAGGTTGAGGAAAACGAATAAGAATAGATGTTTAAATTTAATCCTGATTTATATGATTCTATTCTGAAAATACTAATCTTCCCCCTCACTGAACTAAAGCAATATGACCAGGATGTCTGGTGGGTTATCTGACGATTCCCCAGTACATTGTTGATCCATTCCAGTATTAATTGAAAATGCAGTTCCCCTTGAAATTGCAGTTCCAAAAAATTGGTAAGCTTCAAGCAGCCAATCACCCTATACGACATTTACTTTGTGAAGCTGCAGAGGGACTTCAAGCGAGTAGGTGGATACCCGGAGGCGTCATAATAAATCAATCAATATCCTTCCTGAATACATGTCCGCCAGTCAAGGGCTTCGGGTCGGCCTTCCATATGCCACTGTCACTGCGGCATCATCAACTTAAAGCCGGGGAAAGGCTGCCTCTGTTTTCTTTTTCTTACTCAACTTCGTCGTCTGTCTTTATTTTTTGATTTGGTGCCTCTTCTTTTGTGTTTACTTTTTTTCAAGGACATTGATAAACATGTGTCCCCAAAAACGTTTGCAGTTGTCTATTGTTTGTGCTGGGGACCTTCATTTATTGCGCTCCAGGCACTGGTCCTGGCCCAGCGCTGTCGTTTGGTACTATTCCTCCATCAGTTCCTGATTCTTGTCCTCCTTTCAGAATAAATATTATGCGTACTTAATCAAATGTCAGAGAAAATGCATTGGCTGAGACAGAGACAGAAATACAGGGGCATAGTGGTACCTGCAGTCGGTATTGGGACCGATATTGCTCTGGAAGGATTTATTTTTACCAGAGAGAATAGGAGTCTGCCCATAAATTGCACGTTTCATTAATTTTCCTGAAATGGCGCTCTGCTCTCATTACTGTGACTCTTCCCGTCCAGTTCATCAACATGTTTGCAAAATGATATGGTTAGGCCCCAAACGCATAATTGATTTAAATTGTACACGCACACGAGGGAGAAAAACAATGGGCTCCCGCCCTATTTCCGATTCCTAGGACCCGCCAGCGGCGAAATCTGCTGATATGGTGGCAGATAATATGGCCATTGTGGGCCATTCCGCCTCTTCCGTCCAACTGTTGATTAGCCAAATGCATTCAACCGCACCAGATGGCGTCCTATGTATGTGCCATAGAAGGATGTACAGACAGGGAAAGGCAATAATTATGCCAGGAAAGTGTTTGGGGTTTGTGTATGGAGAACAAAAACTATCTTAGATGGAATCCCAAATTACTTAACCCAGTTCCAAGCAATTGGCAACAACTTGGCAGAGATGTGGCAAATGGCCGATGGGCAGCTTAATGGCTTTCCGCTTCCAGCCTTTACATCCCTCTCGGTCACTACCGAAACGGTGGCTAAGAAGGCATGCTAAATAGCAAAACGCCAGAATATGCCTCCACAGGGGACAGCGACTGCCTCGCTTTGTATGCCAAATAAATATTAATTTCCTCCCTGCCTGGCAGCAAGCCAAAGCTGCAGCCCTGCCAAAGCCTCAACCGAACCAAGCCGAACAATCTGAAAATTGTTAGCAAGCACCTTCCAAATCGAATTCCAACAATTGTTGCTGAGTTAGCACAAAATGCAGCCAATCTTCTTTGGTCAAGTCTATTCTGGTTATGGCTTTGGCTACGGCTGTGGCTCTGCTCCTGGTGCTTTGGATATTTTTCAATGTCCCATGGCCATAACTGTTTGGGCCTTGTCAGTGCTCTACCAAAAATGGAGAGTATTGGTCGGCTTATTAGTGATTCGAATTCTGAGTCTGCCAGAAATTTTGCATATATGTAGGTCTGGCGTATACTTAATGCAGCTCTTGTCATTGCAATGCATTGGGGGGATGGCATTGATAATCTTTTTATTTGCTCGGGGGATTGTTGAATGTCAATATATGATGTTTCTATTTATATGAAGTCTAATCATCCTTCCATATGAACACTTTTCTTGCTCGACTTTATGTGTTTGCTTGATAAATTTGTTTCCATTTTCAATGCTCTAGCTCTCTACTCCTTGATCCATTAATTTTCACTCTGGACCACTTGACGTATGCTTAATATTTTGTTTACGTTGTCTAATGACCAGACTTTTAGCTTTTGTTGCACTCCCTCCTCTGCTTTTCTCATATGTATCTCTCACTTCGCCATTTATCTGCCTTTCTCCCCTTCTCTGGCCGGGCTTGTATCCCCATCGCACATAAAACAAACTTTGCGGTTACTTAATGAAGCTGAAAAATTGCCTCGGTTTTCCCCATTTTATTTGCACTTTCGTTCGCTCTATCTCTTCTTGTTGCATTTTCCTCGTTTTTTTTTCTTCTACTTGTCCATCTTTTCCCCCGGCTTCGCTTTCATTTTTACGGATTGTAAACGCTGGTTAGGCTTGGGCTGAGAGCGAGAGAAGTAGCTGAAGATCTCCTGCAGTCAACGATTTAGCCTCTTGCCTCTATTTATGTTGAGTGACTGTCTGCCTGTAACCGGGCTGTAACTTGAACCTGGGACTGCCATTAAGCGGCCTCCCACCATAAGCCCAGCAGGGGGAAACTTAACGCAAGTCTTGCAGCCCAGGCCCCAGAAGTTGGAGCCACTTTCACAGTCTTTCGCCCAGTCATAACCGCATCCAGTTTTCATTTAAATTTTTTGCAGAATTTCATTTTTAACTGCTTAACTTTGCATAATATTTCTTGCCGGCAACTTTTTCTGTTTATTAAGTGTCTGTTTTGGCTGAAGTCCTTCCTCAGCTCACTCTCACGCTCCTTAAACTGCCGATGACACCCATGCGAGCAATTGTTCATTTCTTATGGAACGAACACTCCAGAAATTTTAGGGTTCTGATATGCAAACTTTGGTAAAATCAATTAAAGTCATCGCAGGATTGGGTCCAATCCCTATTCTGTTCTGCGCTGCTGCGTCCGGTCGGAGCCCAATAAATAATGACTGATGATTTGTAAATGTCGGCGGCCAGTCGACGCCTCTGAGCTGGACTCTCGGGCCTCGGACTCGGACTCGCACTGACAGTGGCACTGGAGCTGTCCGCCGTGTTTGCCACTTCATTCATCTGTCTTAAGTGCTTACCACGCTGACGTTGTCGTGGTTGTCCCGTCGTACTCCTGGCGGCGCCATGCAAAGAGTATGTGTACTATTGTGTATGCTTTGCTAATTGGCCACCGACCCCGAAGCCGCCACGACTCGACCTCGTAGTACAGGAAGCTCCAATTCCCCATGCCACAACTCCGGTGATTGATTTGTATGGCTTAAGCTATATGCACGCGAAACTCAACGATAAACGGTGTAAAATTAATTAGTCAGCCGAGGGACGTGAATATATAGCCAAACGATATCCTCGATTCCTCAGACTGTCTGTCTGGCGCTGGATCTGGCTTTGGTTCTAGGTTCTGGGCTTATAGATAAATAAATGAGTCGCGTTTATGCCACCTACTGTGGACGATTTTTAAAGTGGTCTCTTTCCACTCTTTCAATTGCTGCGCCATAAGGTGGAACCGGGCATACACTTAGACGATAAAATTATTGTCTGTACCCGTAAAAAAGAACTCAAGAGAGCGAGAGAACTGGCCACGATAAACATTTTATTTTTGGCACCGCACTAGACACAAATTGTCGTCGTTCTGCGGTCAACAGCCACCCGTTCAGAGATAATTTTCCGACTACGAGTAGCCGCCGTCTTTCAACTGTAAAATTGCACTAACAATTTCCTCCTACGACTCCTCCACACACAATGGTTGTTTATTGAGAGCCGAACAAAGTTTTCGTCCTTCTTCTTGTTGCTTATCTGTGGAAAGTGTTGCGAAAAAAGTATCCTTCGCTTGGGACAATTTTTATTGTTTGATTTTCAAGAAACGTTCAATAAAAGTTTCCAATAAATGTACAACTTTTCACACGGTAACAATTTATTATGGATCTTCACCAAAATTCTGTCGTATAAGAACTAGCAAATCCAGATCCCGCATCTATTTCTTGATGGCCTTCCATGCGCTTACCTCCATTTGGAGCACCAGAAGACGTTGCCTCAGGCCGTTTGACACATTCTGGCCCGGGCTCGACCAGGCCTGCAACTGCGGCTGCGGCTGCGACTGCGACTGGATGTGGTGCATCATCATTGGACTGGTGTTTCTTCCCTTTGTGGGGCGCTCGATTGTGGTGATGTGAGGGGCCTTGGGCGGCGGAGACTTCCTGCTGCGGGTCGGATATTTAAGCATAATTTTGCTTTGATTTGCACTAATCAAACGGAACCCAAAGTATAAATCGAATAGAGCAATAGTTTGATCGAGAGAAAGATGATGTTACTTCGATTCAATTTTTGACTGTAACAATAGGAAGAGGGGTCTGTCATGTTTGGGGAAGCACTGTACAGAGCCTTCTGTGATTCCTGTCTACTTTCCTGTAATTTCATTAGCTACACACACAATTCCTGGTCTGTGTCGAGGGCACATTTCCCCAACGCGGCCACAAATGGAATTTTTAATTGTCTGTCTGCTTATAGAATTTATGGACCTGCACATGATTTCTTGAATGCTGCAAAGCCGCTGCTCATCTGGCTGCCAGCACCGTGGACAACCCTTTACAAAAGCTCTCATTGCTCAGCAAGCACTCGAGTCACTTTATTATGTCAGCATCCTTTGTGGTATCCCTCTACAGTGCCTCCGCTCAAGCCGAGGAGCTACTGCTGTTGCTGCTGAACTTTGTCCCTCCGGTGGGGACAACTTAAGTTATGTTTATGCCTCAAAAGGCCTACAACTGACTACCGTCTGCTCAGGGGTGTGGCTCAGTCTGGGTCTCTGTCTGTCTGACAAGCTGTTGAATGAGATCTGAGTATGAACTGTCCTACCCTTGAAGAAACTGTGCGGCACTTGCCACTCCAAAGGGAGCTGGAAGGGCTGCGACACTTGAGATGTTTTTGGGAGTGAGTGAGTGAAGGTGGGATTCGGACCTGCACCAGCTTTAATATTTCAATAGGAAAGCACAGCATCACAATCAAAAGTCAAGTCAAGTGATGCGTGTTTTGTTGTTTAGAAATGCAGCGATATAAATGGAAAAGTTTTGGCTGGTTGTCAGTCTCAAGTTGAGGGGATCTAGAATCCATATCATCGTCTGGCTGCTTCCTGCTCCTGATTTTGGCTCTTTTTACTGTCGGCCTATGAATCCGTTGACTGCAATTATTTATTTTGTTTTCTCTGAAATGGTCATAGCCGAGCAATATCTTGGCATTCCGTTATACTCCCTGTCTTAGTATTTTGGTTGTTAGCTGGGACCACCTCTCTTTTGTATTGTGCTTTGCTGGTGGAAGTGCATAATCCAGCATTCACAAAAGCACAGTTGTAACAAATTTCTACAAACAAATGGTAATTAAAAGCTGAAGCGAAATACCGAAAGAAAAATTATGAATTTAAATGCAATTAACATAAAACATGTAATTAACATAAATGACTTTATTTCGAGTGGTTTCAAAATATACTAGACGATTGTTAGCTCTTTATTAAACTAAATTAATAATCAGATGCCAAGGCATCCATATTCCTCCAAAGACCTCTCAAAAATTGACAGCTGGAGCAGTAAATGAAAATGGGCTGTCGAGGAAAAAGAATCAGAATAGAATAATCGGAATTCCCTGCCTGAAGCTGAATTTTTGCAGCTGCAAGTTTCATTCGGTCCCGATCCCCATCCCCCTGGCATCTGGCGAAGACCAAGAAAAAATGCCTTTAATTAAAAAATATTTTCAGCCAAAATTGCATAATTTCATCCTGATAGATTTGGTGGGGAACTGTTTTTGACAAAGACGTGTACAGACACGGACAGGCCCCAAGGCAGAAGTTGGAGAGATAAAGAGTGAGGATACAGAATTGCCGGATTGCTGGATTGCAGGCGTAGACAGGTGACAACTCATCAGGGCTAGCACGCAAAGGGAAAAGCTTTGGTCACCTGCGTGTCTGTATCCATGTGCTCCTGAGAGTGTGTCTGTGTGGCCCAGAGTCACTGTGTGCCCATGTGTGGTGCGAATTTGTGTCCAGCTGTTGGAGAGAGTGTCCTGTCCGACCATTGTGATATTTTTGCAGTCCTCCTGCCGCCTGCAGTCTGTTACTCTGCGATGTGCTAATGGCTTTGGCAAATTAAAAGCGAGATGTGCCAATGGGCACCGAAATTGAGTGGCAGGATAAATTCGCATCAACATCAGCACCTCTCCCCTATAGCTCTGTTGTATTCCTAGCTGGTTCATAATTTTGATTAGCTGAAGGAAATATAGACACCAAATAAAATGTAGGAATTCTTATTCTAATTAGGTTGGTTTGCCGTACCCAATTATATCTTGTATAAAATCTTGTAATATCTTGTAATAAAATAGATTTCTCTGGTGCTCCGTTGGATGCGTATCCTACTTCAGCTTATTCCGTTGTTCCTCCAAAACTTATTATTTCGACTGTAGAGGGACAAAAAGGAATAAAATCTAACAGCTAGTGCTTTTTGGAATAAAGGGTTGAAGAAGGTCTGGCCGAGGGATGTGCAGGGGAGTGCAAATACATATTTATGATGTTGAAAAATATTTGCAAATAAATTGCCAAAGCCAGAGCGGGCAGCAATTTCATAGGCAACTCCCAAAAATGTCCAGCAATCGCAGTTGCAATTGCAGTTGGCTAAAACCTTTCCCCACACACTGCACCTCCCCCCATTCATCTAGCGAACCCCTGCCGACGCGTTGGCTGGCAGTGACGTAAATCTATTTCAGTTGAGGGATCAGTTGTGCATCAAACATGCCGGACAGTTTAAAATATCAAAGCTCTTGCACGTCCTCTTCCCCTGTTCCCCTTCTCCTCTTGTGCGCGACATACAGTCGTAGTGCGTATTAGCAATCTTTGCTACTATTTTTTGAGAATTTGCATTGTTTTTATCATCTATTTCGAAACCCTCGCTTTTTGATTAAAAGTCCGTACTATAAATATATTTCATTTATATTCTCTCTGCGCTTGTTTTGTCCAGAGCATGGAAAAGTATTTAAATTTGTATTTGCTTAGGCCATATCACGGGTAGAGATGGTAAAAGGATGGAAACCAAACATAGTTTTATTTGGAAGCTCGTACATCAAATTCAATTGGTTTTCATTGTCGCTATGTTTGTTGGCTATTGAGGGACTTTTTTTTTGTATCCAACAGGGAACTGAACGAATGTTGTCATAGAAGGGGATCTGCAGGGTCCAACATTGGTGTTGTGGGAGTTTGAGACATTGTCCTGATTGTTTTGGTCTCTTATTGAGTGAATTGCAGCTGAATACTGCAATAATGCAAGGGCCCGGCCAATTTTCCGGAGAATCAATTTTTCGAATTGCCAAAATATGTAAAAAAAAAACCTCCAAAACAAGATGAATACTTTTTACAACTTGGTGAAATATAGAATCTTCAGTTGCAAAATAATCATTCCTTTGTTAATGCCCAGCGAGATAGAGAAAAAGAAAAAGATAGATAGAGAGAGAAAGAGAGTGTTATGAGGTGCTAATACGGTCGAAGCTGTACATTTATACGCGACACTTTAGTCGGTATCGCTGCCATCCGCCAGGGTATCTCTGGGATCTAGGCACTCATCGGCTCTTGATGCTGATCAAGAACATATTTACCCTATGAGGTAGGAAACGCTTCCTTCTGGGCGTTACACACAACCACTTTCCCCACAAATCTAATATACCCCCATACTCATTTTGAGTATCGGGTATAAAAAGCGACATGCCCACAGAGAATCGACGACGTTTGTGCCATTCACTCAGAGGCGAATGGCGCAGGGTATTGCAAAGGTTAAGTCGGTTTGGCATGCCGTCGACTCGCTGATTTAAGTGCCAGGAGGCCAGAGCGGGACAACGAGACCCCAACGTCAGTCTACCACTCGTCGTCGTCGTGCCATGTGTGACATTTGTTTGTTTAGACGGCTCTCTTGGCGACAAATATAAATGTTAGTTACGCTTTTCGAGCTCTGGTTGCCAAATTGCCTGTCAAGTTTTCCCAGTTGCGGCTGAGAGAGGGACTTCGACTGCCAGTAAGACTGGGACTGAGACTGGCTGGGGCTATAAACAACAGAGGCCGTCAGGTCACATGCAATTTGCTACTCCACCCACACTATGAACTCGGGGAAAACCTCCCGCAAAACGGGGCCCTTTAATCTTCTGCTTGATCAGTCAGATGTACCAGAGTATACTCCCCTTGGAGCTGCACTACTGCCAGTCATCCTTTTTCCGACGACTGTTGGGTGACGTCATGGTGGAACCTTTCCTCTTCCTGTCTTTCTTTTTATCTCTCAAGGTGTCAACAAGATAGCATCGCTTTCCTCGACCATTCGATATCTTAGTCTCCTTGTGACTAAAATGGCAAATCAGTAGTTAACCATTTTTCTTGTATTTGTATTTCGCTCATTTACACTTAACACGCACACGCGTATCGGTCGGAGATAGCCGAGGGGCAATTGCGTGTCTAGCCATTGAATTTCAAATAATTTTTGTTTTTGGATCCTCTGGGCACTGGCACTGATTTCCTTACACTTATTTCCAACATCGGTTCGGATTTTCCCTGTTTGCGTCTCGGCTCTTCCCTTTATTGCATCAAATTTATTTTAAGTACTTATAAAACACTTACTTTTAAGACAACAATATGTGCGAGGTGAATTGAGCCACGTGACCCAAATTGAAGTATGTACAAGCCAGAGTGCAGTGCTCCTTTCCAGAAAAATATACATATGTATGTATATATATTTTTTAGTTTTTATCTTTTTTTTTTTGCAACAGCACATACAATTTGCTCATTTTAACCGCATCGACGGAGTGACGCATAGAGGAGAAGAGAGAAGGTGGCACTCACATAAATAGTAATTTGTGTAGTGCATTTTGTGGGCGCGGGTAGGCGTATTCTTGCCGTTTTAGCTAAATTGCCGCCGTCCGGCAGGTTCGCGTTGCAGTCGACTGTTAGCGGAGAGCGCCGAAGGGGCAGGCCCTGCGGCAGGGCACGAGGATGACGGCCGCCGAGCTCACGGCGACGACTGTAAAATGTACAAAATCAAAAATGTAATGAAAATCGCGTCTGGTCACAGCAGATAGACTAGACCGATGGGCTCGACCTCGTCTTCGTCCAAGGCACTTTGAATGGTATTTTTAAACAGCCTGGAAACATTAGCACAAAAACTAAATCTTAATATTGGCTCACCATAGATTTTAAGGTATTGGAATGTAATATTTGAAAGTTTTTCTAGTTCTCGATAGATTCATAGCAGCCAGAGGTAATAGTTCCATAGCACACAGCGTTGTTAGCTTCATAGCAATCAGCTTTGTTCGTTTACTACAATCAAAAGGGCATACGTTTCGGAGTGATCTATTTGCAAAATTAGATTGCCTTTCGTTATTAATATAACTATTACATGATCTCTGGACCATCTAGAACGATCAGCAGAAATGTTCCATATAAATATAACTAAGTTGTTGACTTTCTCGCGCATCAGGGAGTTGTGATGAAATGCGGACCGGCGTTAAGCTGAAAATTTCAGACAAAATTGTTCTGCAGGTATGTTTTAGGTGTGATATCTATAGAAAAAAAATAATAAGCTCACTCACTTAATGTCAGATCCAACGTTTTTTACCCATCCTGAGGATGTTCCCACTAAATTTATTCCCGTTTTACGATTTATGACAGAAAATATTGTTAATTTTAAAGGTCATAGGTTAGATTACTCGTCTAATCTCAGATTAAGGTAGTTGGATCCCTCTACAGTTTAGAGTTCTCTGTAGGTATATGTATATTCATACTAACAATCAACTCCTCCAGGGATAGCAGGATTCTTCATCGAATGGAGGGTTTTAAATTAGGGGTCTAGATCCATATATTCAGTGTGTATCCATTTCTGATCTTTATGTATATTTAATGCAATATCGAACCTAACTGTTAACCCTATAAATTGCTTTAGATTCCAACATTCGTCCCCTTTGATGACGTCACGTACACCAATGCAAGCACATTGGGATTTCTACCATACCATGCGGTACCATGCGGTCGTCTCTCAGACTCTGGTGACACTCTTGTTTTGAAATGCGGCCGGAATTCTCAATTAATTGAAATTTACAGCCAGCACCTTGCACATGCAGTTGAAGATGTAGGATCAGCTGGCAGGGAAGATGCAGGATACATTACCTAGGAGAGTGTATATGTCCTTGCATATAATTTTATGTGGTTTCTCTTGGACTTTCACAGCTTTCTCTCTCTCTCTCTCTCTCTCTCTCTCTTTCGCTCTTAATTCAGAAAAAGTGTCAAAGTCCTTACAGAGAATGCAGCTGGACAAGTCTAGAGCTTAGGGGGAATTTACCTTTCCGGCTACAACGGTGCAACTCTCGTACACGTCAACGCCGAAAGCGTCTAGTTAAAAATTTATGTAATACGCGTTTAAGCGAGAATGAACATCATGAATATGGATTTTGCATGGGGCGGATTTTCGGAAATGTTGCTTAATTGGCAGCGAAAACTGAGGGCGAGCGAAGGCGAGCTCCACTGACGAGCGCCTACCTCCTCTTGTCGCAACGATCTTTCCCAATCATATGACTGCAGGGGCCTTAAAGAATGCAAAAGTAAGTGCAGGGAACTTCACACGTGCTGAAAAAATTGATTGATGATTGAAGGCTATACAAAAAAACGACATGTGCTCCCCACGCCATGCCACCGCCACTTCCAATAGGAGTCCTGGAGTGGAGTGGGGTCTTGGCTAACGGAAAATAGCAATTCAAAAACTCGGCACAGAAAAATATCCCACAAGGGGTGAGAGAAAAGGGTGCCAGGACCCCAGGATCCTGAGCCAGAGAACTGGCACAGAAATAGTCATGTGCAAAATGGCGTGTGCTCTCGTCTCTCGCCTTCTCGGCTCCGACGGAATTTGCATAAATTTGGCATTTGAAAAGCTATTCAGCCTGATGGAAATGATGAGGAGAGCAGAGCACACAAACCCACACCCCCGCACTGAACACCGAAACGACCCTGATGATGACGACGATGATGAAGAGGCGGCTCTAGCCGATTCCGGCGTGTTGTATGAAGCCATTAAATGCTTGCCCCACACAACTGAGAGCAGAATGACCAATATCGGTGGCGCCTCCACAGAAAAGTGAGCTGCAATTCTCGGCCCAATCCATGTTAATGAAAGCCTAGTGAGACAACTGGTTAAGATAGGGAGTGATTCACACTACGGGTAACTTGTTACATACAGATACAACAGACCAATAAATTTAAATTAGTTGCTTATTGATGATTGCTTGGTTTCCAATTTCAAGAGCTTCGGATTCTATGCCAAATTTCATTGTGCGCCTTGCACTCACTCTATGCAAATGAATTCGAGTTTAATATTTTTATTTTACATACATAAATATGTGCAAATATATTATGTGCTGCTTCCTGGGTTTTGAAAAGAAACATGTAAATTGTCTCTATCTGAGTTTATTGAAAAGCTATTTAAGAACTGAAACGTGGTTAGATATTATTAGAAGTTTCACGACTATCAACAAAGCAGATATAAAAGTGGGGAGCATGAAAAGCATGAAAAATGTCAAAATCCGTCTTAAATAGTTATTCTACAAAACTATTTTTCCCAAAGAGTCACGCATCAAATTGGTGCATCATCCAACATCAGACAAGTTTACAGTGAACCATATATATAATCGAAAATATTTATATTAAATACCAACCACTATCGGGAATTTCAGTTTCAAACCAATGAAAGTACAAAATATAAAACCCTCATGGGAAAAATTCAGCTTGAACAAAAGAAAATAGGAAAACGGCAAGTGGCGAATAGAAACTCTAAAACAGAATTGAAATTAAAATGGCATTTGGCCCTGGTTGCGGACCAAAAGCATTTTCAACGAAACCAACAAAAAAGGCGTTAAAAAAAATATGTAATGTGGGTAAATGGAAAAGCACCAAAAATTGTATGACGTTATCAAAGGGAGAGGTCGCCAGCAAAATTGGTCTATACACAACAAATTATACGAATTGCGTAAGCCAGTTGAATTGCTTTCCTTCATAGATTATAATTACCAAGCGAATCATCTGCAAATGTTAGCCGGAGAATGGTCAATAAACTACTAAATTCATTTATCCGAAGCGTGGATATGCGGCTGCGGCTTCCTTCTCTATTTTTGGCCAATTGTGGCAACAGTTGTTAATTTTTTCTGCTTCTCCTTTCTCTTTCTTCTGTCTAAATGATTTGAGAAATATACTATCATATAACTTATCCTCATTCAAAAAACTCAATCAGCAGAGATTTCTTAGGTATTTTAATGAATTAACTGACTTGCAAAAATAATAATCAAACTGTCAGCAATTGAGCTCGTTACCAGTAACCGGCCACACACTCTTTCTCTCTCCTCTCGCTCTGAGCAATCCCTTCCTGCTGGAGAATGGACCGAGATGTTTTCTACATTCTAAATGTTAAATTCCTCTCGGCTTGGGGACACGGCGGCACACACGGAGACATGGACTCCTGCTAAGCTTCGTAATTTTTAGCGAATGCCAACGCCGCCAACACTTAATTAAAATGGCATCCGGCTGAGGCAGCAGAAAAAATTCCCCATCTGCGCATTGAACCTCCTTTGCATCATACCAATCCCTTCCCTCTGCCAATTCTTCTCTGAGTAAGCGAATTTATTTCCCGCTTTTTGGCCTTTGATTGATATGTCAACGAATCGAACGCCGAGCTCCACGATGGAGAGCTGCAACCCCAGACCTAGACCCAGACAGAGAGAGACACCTCCGCAAGTATGTAGAGCCCAAACCAGAGCAATGAAGGAAGGTGGAACAAATTTAGTTCGTTAGCTATTATGCGAAGCAGGACAATAGCATATATAGCGGCCCACTCGTCGGCACAAAGTCAACAAAAGCAGATGGGGCCAGGTAAATGGCCTAATTGAAGCGCCAAGCGGCCCAATCGCAACCGCTTTTAGTTCTCTTTTGCTCGGTTCGCCTCGGTTGGGGCCTGACTGCATTTGGTCTGACCAGAAATTTCGTTTCCTTTTCCTAAAGCCGCCTCAACAAACCAAAACATCGAGCATACATGTGGCAAAGAGAGGACGGTGGAAAAGTATGTAGCCCTAAAATCAAAGGTATTTTCTCTTGTTTGGCTTTCGAATCTCTTGCGGGTGCATCAGCAGGTTCTGCAACAAATTAGGAATAATCATAGCTTAAGTGAATAATGAACAGAACAAAAATATTTGTAGAAAAATCATCCGGGGTAAATTTTATTCATAATATGCAGCTCTTCATTAGTTTTACAATTTTAAACTAAATCCAAAGTATTCCTTTCTTTAAATGAGGGTCATTCCTTCTTAAGGTCTAATGCAGATAATTTCTCAGTCGGTGATTTTTCAACAGCCTCTTCCTCGCATGGGCGGGACATGAGAAGGCGTGGTTGAATAATTGAAACTGCAGTTAAATCCCCTTTTTGTGCTGATTTCAGCAGTTTTCCTCAGGTTAGCTTTTGGAGTGCTAAAAAAATATTTTACAGCTAGACAGTGGGAAAACAGAAACCTCAGCACACAATTTTTTTGTCTAATTCTCTGATTTAAAGTGTCCTTATATCCTCCTGCTACGGATCGGTTCCAGTTACGATTCCTCCTCCTTCGACTTGTTTCTCTCTTGTTGAGAATTAGCAAAAGCCTTTGGTCATTCATCAATTGGATGCAACTCTGTCAGCCGTAGAATCTTAAATTGCCGCACACATTTCGTTAGTTACCAAGAGCGATAGGGATTGGATTGGGCTATGAATAAGGTAGTATACTTAAAAGGGGACAGGGCGTAGAAGAGGTTCGATTGTGCCTCTTTCCGCCTTTCGTTTCTTCAGCAGACGCTTCCTGCTATTTCGGGTTGCTGGATTTCTGGCCAACTCCCTGCAAAGTTGCTGCCCACTGCCTGCCTCCTTTAACTCTCTCCCTTCATTTTTGAAAAAAGTGTCTGCTATCATTTCTTCTCCGCGAAGTGTGGCTGTGAGCTACCACACATAATTCAGAGCTTCCTTGCTCGTTCCCTTTCTTTGCAGAAATTTGAATACAACAAAGAAGTGTATGAAATTCAGATAAAGCCAAACTGCCAGTTCCACTTCCAGATGCAGCTTCAGTCGTTCCGTCCATCTACTTATTTGTCCACATCTTGACTTTTTAGTTTTATGCTTAGCTGTTTCCTCTTTGGGGGCACAAAAAACTATGCGACTTTCCCATCCGTGAGATGTTTTGGACCGGAAAACGGAAGCTATATCGTCCGGTGGATCGGTGGAGAACTGTAACTTTCAATCATTGAGCTGATACTCATCGCTGATACACATTGAATCACTCGGTATATGTTGATTACCAGCCCGAGAATGCTTAACAAGAGAGGGAAACGAAACCGTCCGCAGAAATTAAAGAGACAAGTGCTACAGGAAGTTGAATTTCTACAAAATCAAAGAAAACGAAAATCCATTCTATGTCTCAGGCTCGGATAATTCTCGACTTATTTAAACTGAATAAATAAATGAAGAATATAGGACTCGCTTTGGATTGCGATGCATTAAATACCCTTGCTTGATTCGTAGGGAAACCACATCATATAGTACTCTGACATAGAATTATTATCCAATGATTTATGAAGAAACATATGAAACTATAGTTCGCAGCGTTCGGGATTTGTGTCATCTGGGACTGTCTATGCAAATCTAGTTAACTAAACAAAAAATACAAAAACCACCAAAATACACACATTCGAGAACTAATATATACAGCGGGATAGATCGGGACTCCAGGCACTTACTCCTGATTTGGCCTGTTTGTCGTTGAAGAGCGTCGTTGCATTTGCGGCGGATGAGGTCGGCGAGATGTCCGCCGTGGCCTTTCCGGCTGGAAAGGAAAACGTATTTAAAATTCTTTTTAAATTTCAGTATGAAGTTAACAGAATTTAGGGTACGAACTGTACGAAGTATAGATCTCCAACAGATCAGCTGCTGGGAAATCAAGCTGAGGTGCTTACCAACTGTCTCCGTCCTTGGCGCTGAATGATAAAGCTAGATACATTGACGATTTCACGATTTTCCCACATTTATTTTGTCAACAAACTTCAAGGAGTGAACATCGCTAACCTTTGGAGGAGTAAAAAATAGTTCAATCTGTTCTGGCTCTGGTTCATCCACCCGGACTGTCGCTGCTCCTGGAGGCTCTGGCAGTGGCTTTGCTCGGAGCGCAGGATCATTAGTGGCCCAATCCGGCTTTGGATCAGTACCAGCGCAACAGCAGGCTGCTCCGGGTGGACTTTGAGCCTAGCCTGTGTCCCACCTTTGGGGAAGGCGCAACGTTTGGCAATTTCAAAGGATTTGGCGGCTATGGAGCCAAGCGGCAACATCTTCGACACCTTGGGTGAACAGAAATCTGGCTTGTCCTTTGGCAATCTGGCCCAGACCGGCAAAGCCAATGCCCAGAAGCCGCCTTTTCCTGTTCCCTGTTTCATTTTGTTACTCAATTAAGGCTGGGATGCCATGTGGTGTGTTTTAACTGGAAGTGCATATAATTTCCAAGGTTTCCAGGCTTTGCGTGTGGAACGCGTCAACGTGTTTAGCACAGTTTTGTGGCCATTTTCATAAATCCGTGTAATTGTTTCTCTTTTCTGTTTCACTGTCGAGCTGTGGTGACTGTCGGGCGGTCCTCTGTACCCTCCCTCATTCACTCCTGTGCCACTGTTCACCACACGGCTATAACACAAGGCGGGCCCCGTGTCAGGTCAGACCTATTTGCCAACATGGAGATGGAGTCGGCGAACGCAAACCCCATCTATGACATGCGGTTTAAACGTCACCCAATCCTGCCCCTTCAACCGATTGTCTGCTCAGCCCTTCCACTCCTATAGGTGCAACAACAATTATATTTAATTTTTAGGCATGTTTAGGCCAGGCATGAACGCTTTCGAGTCCATTCTAGGTGGCTTTTTGTCTGGCAACATACCTCTTCACAGGCCACAGCATGCAACACGTCAAAAGTTGAACGACAAGCGTCGGCCGTTGACTGTCAGCGCGGTCTAAAAACATAAAAATTGTCGGCACATTGCTAAAATTCCAGGAAATTATTAGGAAAGGCGGGGAAGAGAAGCAGGGTGGACAACTGCCAGTAATTAAAATGAGTAAAATATAAGAGGAACAGCAACGAGCGCAAAAAGGCTGACCAAAGAGTCTGGCTAGCGTAATGAGTTTATTAATTAATAAAAATCACCCTCTTGCTCGCTCAGAATTTTCCAATAATGGTATTCGGCGCCACGCACTTACTGCAGGTCTTCAGTGAAGAAGAGCAACGAAATAATCAGCTACAGAGGAGAAGGAATAGAGTGAATACACCCAATGCCAATCATAAATATGCGGATGTGTGTGCATGTCCATTGCGAAAAGATGCATCTTAGAAAAGATGCATCATGTACATATATCCAATATTTATCGTAACTACTTCATTTGAGTTCTACAGCTGTTTAGCTAATCTTCCTTTTTTTCCAGATTGGTTTTGCCAATACTGTGGGATTACTTTATCGTAGAACCACCCATGAGTCTGAAAAAGTTTCTGTACAACGTTTCTAATTTTTTCTGACTTAAATTGAATAGTATGGGAATTATTTCATCAGAATTCTATAGACCTTTCTCTCAGTGCACTTCTGTCCTTCTATTATTGGTGTGTGCTCCTCTTTGTTTTGCCCGTTTTTTTGTAGTCGCGATAATTTGCGACAAGTGCGTATTTTGCTCTGGCCTTTTGTAGAACGAAACTTGAGTGCCAAGGCAGTTAAGTGGCTGCAAATTGGTATCGTTTAAAGGGCCACCACCACCCCATTTCCACTCGCAAAGCTGTCCCTACAACGTTGTTAACTGCGTTGTTAGCTGCTGGTCAAAGCAATTATTTGCAAAGTCCTTCTCCCACCCAAACAGAGCAGAACAAAGGCGAAAGGTCCAACACCTCTATTCGAATGGATGTGAAAATTCATCTCTCTTTGAATTTATTATCCCACATTATCCACTTTCACTGTCATAACTTTCCGCTTATGTGGCTTTCAGTTATGTTCAGTTTCAAAACTGAACATGTTGTATATGAATGTACATATATGAATACTACGACCCTATAGAGTGGATACTCTCGATTAATTTTTAGAAATAGATGAATATTTCCATCTGGGAGTCCGCACGTCGGTAGGTAGGGTAGGTAGGTAAGGTAGGGTCTTTTAGAAAAACACTTCAGCATTTTTACAATCAAATATATATATATTAAAAATAGCATTGTATTAAAAAAATGTAAATTCATTCTTTATTTTTATTGAGATAATTATAATATGAGCTTGAAAATCTTTTTAGTCAATTAAATTCATAGTTCAACACCTAAACATGGTAATTTGAACATTCCTGCCAACATCATCCCATGCCTGCAAGACTATCTTTATCTTTTTCTTCATGAATAACAAAGAAAAAACTATTTCAAATACAAACTTCTATGATTTTCCTCGTATACGAGGTGGCTGTGGCTTTCTCTAGTAAGGTACTTAAGTGACGTGGCAGTAGTGCTGGTCTGATTCGTTGAGTGCTTTCCAATTGGCATCGTTCAACAGGCCACCCATTCCCCCTCCCAAAGCGTCGTCTACAAATTTATAAGCTGAGTTGTTAGCTGCTGGGAAAGGCCGATGGGAAAGGCTATCCTATCTACGAGTATGCATTTCAAGACTCATCTCTCTGCAAATTTATTAACCACTTTTTCTGGCAAAACTTTGAGCTCATGCGGCTTCGTTATATGCCTCCGAAGTATAATTTTGTGGGCACTTAAACTTTTCACTCTTTCGGACCTGTTTTGCGGCTGGCCAGCGGACCAGGGTAAGGCGCATACTCGTGTATTAACCTTTGAGCAACCCGTTAATGAATCACTTTCGCCCATCCCCTGACCACAGACTACTCGTAGAACACCACAAGGCACCACTTTCGAATAGTTTTGGTTACCGTTCTTTGGGTGCGGAGCGGACCCAAATTTATGGTTTTCCTGCGATTGTATTGTAGAAGCCACAAAGACTACGAAAAGTAAAGACTTTCGAACTGGAACCAAACCAGCGACAACTAAGAAATCTAATTGGTTTAATTCTGTCTGCCTCTCTTAGGATTCTAGCATCTACTTTGGTTGCGCACCTAGTCTCTTTTTCTGATTCTCTAGGTAGAGGAAATGAAATATCAAAGACCAGAAATATTCAAATAAGATGTTACTATCCAATTTTACAATATTTAATATTTATTATTATATTATTATTTGCCATTGCTGCTGTCTGCTGTTTGAATTAAATAGGAGCCGTAATAAAATGGCTTTTGAATAGATTTATATTTAAATCAAAGTTCATTATCATAACCGAATATTAAATTTAAATATGGTATATTATGTCTTACTATGAAACAATTAAATGCATCAGCAACGGGTCGAGCTGGGATATATATTACCCTTTCACGTAACAATCATGGATCTTATATCAATCCTGGATTAAAGATCAATCATAGATTATGTTGCTATCTTTTCTTGTTGTCATCGAAAACAGCGTTAATTTGATTCTGATTGACCAATCATTCATCATTTATCTCTCCTCAGCAATTAAATTCCACTGCTGAACCCCATCTTGCTGTTAAAATTTTCTTCTACTTCGTATTCGTATGGCTCAGTCGATAGCTCTGGGTCTCAAAAAAAACGAGGACCATATGCATTAGTTTTGGGACAGCTTTAAAGGAAAGGCAAATTCCAGTAAACAATGAAACACAGACACATAAAAGTTGCAATGTGCAGCGGAGAGCGCACTTGGCAGAACCCTTGGTTTCCAGGGGGGAACTACTACTCAGAGCGGCTCAACGAAACGTACAGGCAACCAAACGGAAGCCCACGCTGCGGAAGTGAATTTGTTCGTTTCCGCTTCTACCACCATACGATGAGTGGAAGGAAGATGACTAAAAGTAGTAATAGGTCGAGTCGCGGCATAGAATGCACATGAAACAGATAGGGTAGGAAGAGGACAGGCGGTCAACCAATCAAAACTAAATGACAAAAATACAAAGTAAATGACAGAAAAATCAACCTAAAAGTCTACAAAAACTGGCATAAAAATACTTGTACCATAGAAACTCACTCAGCGGAAATTTACTCCACATTCGAGTATGTCTGACTGCGCGACTGTGTAGAACTTCCGCTTCCGCAACGGAAGCTAATGAGCGTAGCCAGGAGGCACGCAAGGGCGAAAATGACTTGCAACTGCAAAAAAAATTCCTCGATAACTCTTAAATTTAAAACACGTAATTTGGATTTATCTGTGTTCCCTGGCGTTAATGTGACTTTACAATAACTGGGAAATATGATAGATATTTCTGTAATGGAAGAAATTTTAATAACTGCAAAAGTGCATAGAAGGTCACTGGCAAATTCATCAGCCGCAGTCCTGCCACAAGCTCACGTTCTAGCACCCATTCCCCTCCCAAAAGAATATTTTGGCCAAGACTTGGCATTCAAATTACAGTCGAAAATTATATTTCGACCACTTTCGCTCTTTAATTAGACGCTGGGTTCCCGACGTCTATTCTGATTGCTTTTCGTGTATGCTTGAGTGCAGTTTGTAGTTATCTGTCAAGGGCAGACCTCAGTTGAGCCTGCCTGTTTTATCAAAAGTATACTTTATTTAAAATCTACTGTATACGTTTATATATAGTAAGCAGGCTAGTGCCACCCATATATAATGCCACCCCGAACAACCTTTTTTACTTTGTGTATTTTGGCTTAATTATCAAATTGACAACATGACGTTGAGTGGAAAGCATTCAGGAGGTTCTATACCCCCACCGATTCAGACATACGCGTTCCTCGTTTGGGCTGAGAAAACTTGCCACAAACTATGTGTGGCACTGTGCCCTCACTTCTTAGTCCCCCTTATTGAGGACATCGAAACTTTAATGAGCCCTAACGCATTCCATGTGAATATCGATTTTATTTTAAATTTATTTTCTTGCTAATTCTTGCTTCTGTTGCTATTGTTTTACCCTCCTACGTCATCCTCCATTGATACAGACAACACACAACACGCGTGCAACAATGTGGAGTTGTTCCTTTTCGTTGCACAAGCCAAAATCACACAACTTTCGGGCTACTCTCCAACCCTTACTCTCACTCCCACGTGGGTGTTTTCTGCAACTTTTCTGACCATTCAACTATAATAGTCCGGAACCTTGCAGCAAAAACAAAGGGCGAGCCACTACGAGGTCTATAAGGAGGAGGAAGATGATGATGACGATGACGATGACGACAGACCACCTGACTTGACGAGTTTCCTGCCACAGCCTGGTGTTTTAGCAGAACGCTACTGGGAGCTCATAGTGTTTATACAAAACGGTAAGCACAGAATAAACTTAAACATCGTATTTATTGGGAAACACTAGATCTGAGTTTCTCTGATTTTCGGGATACTCTAAGAGTCATTTTGATGCTCATGATGCTCCCTCGACTGGTGGTCTGGGGATCTGTGGAGATTCATGGGGCAGGGAGTCTAAATATTCTTAAAACCCTTAATGACCAGGACGATGATGAGGAATTTGATGATGCTGTTAAAGGTAGCTATACTCCATTCTCCATCCTAACTGGTGTCGACAATGTGATTTTCTTGTTGGCTCTGTTGTTGCCATTGGGCTAACTGCTGTTGACTTATATTACATGAAGTTTTTATTGCTGTGAGTCTGCTTTTGTAACCAGCTACTGCAGATGGGCTGGGTAAGTCGTTAGCCATGGGTTACCATGTTTGGATCTTGTCTAGCCTTGATATCATACAACCTCCCTCTCTACTTCGGAAAACATAATGGAATTTTCATGTAAGCAATTTGCATGGCTTTTGTTTTTCTTCGCTTTTCAGGCTGGAAAAACCTTTGCGAGAGACATGGCACATGCAATCATATATCATTAATTAACACATCATCCAATCTTTGGCTCTTTCTTCATAGTTTTCTGTTGTAATTGGATGGAGATGTTCTCTCCGGTTGCAGATTTAACCTTTTGGCTTATACTAAGAGTAAATCCCATTCCCTTACTCTTATTAATTCTTGATATGTATATTTTGCCTTTGTGTCCAGCTGTTTGTCAAGCTTATGAGCTCAGGATAAATATAAAGAGCGTCCTCCCAACAGCAGAGAAAAGGAATATGAATCGCTGAATCTCGGCGTATTTGCTCATACGTGTATCTGTATAATCAGTAGAACCATTTCAAAGTCAAAACCCTAGGTCACACACACACAGATACTCATACTAGTTGAGTTGTTGAGGGCGTTTCTAAGTATGAAAATAGGAATGTTATATGTTAGATGAATGCTCCTACTTAGCCTTTTGCTTCAAGTGGAAGGTCTCTCCGGAAACCGTTGCATCACCATCTGTGCTAGATGCTGTTTCGGAGCAATACAACAACTGCTGCCATCTGGTGGGTATGTGTGTGTCTAATTTCATTTAGTTGTGGCTGCTGCTCATGTGAGTGCTACCGATTTCTTTCGTATCCTCCATCTCCTCTGACCTGTTCACGAAATCCTCGGTTCCTGTCCGGCAACGCCAACGTTCACAAAACACAACTATAGTACTGCTCTTTCTACCTATGTAGCAACCTCTCTTTCCCTCTTACTATATCTCTCTGTTTGAGTGACTTGACTTGACGTGGAGTTATTATAAATATGACCTCGCGCCTTAGTCCTTCAGCCAAAGTTTCAGCTTTAGCTTGAATTTTTGAAAGCTAAGAGCACGAGGAACTAAACATTGTATAGTGGGTGTAACTCCGAATTTTGGGCCGTGGTCCTGCCGTCCCCGGCATTACGCATATACATTTTAATTATTCGGTTTTCCACTTCAGCTGTCTCTCTCCTCCTGGCAAAAGTATTAGTAGGCTTGCGATTCTAATTAGAAGACGGAAAAGAAAAGCACTTAGCACTTAAGAGTGGTCCCATACAATAAAAAGACAGTTGAAATTCGTTTTCGTTACCGTGGCTAAGATGGCGCTTAAGCTGCTCGTTGATTGGCTCGTGAAGTTGGTCAGTTACTTCTAAGTAAAAAAAGAGGGTGCAATCTACAGAAAATTAGATATTAGATAGATTAGATACTCTCTCCTCTCCTCTCTTCAGTAATTTTTTTCTTCTTTTTCTTGAAGAACTAGCAGATCATCTCAAAAAGATTAAGACCAGCTTAAATTGATACATGTGACTCTATGGCTGCCGTACTAAAGTTTCTTATTTCTTCTGCACGTCATCGTTTATTCAACTATACAGAATCTGTCCCTGATTGTGAAAGACCAGTCCCAAACCATATTCAACTCTTGTGATCAATTTCCAACTTGTACTCTACTTAGTTCCTCTGCTTTTCCGACTGCAGATTGACTCCCAAATACTAGTCAGCTCTTGCTATTCATATAGTTTTGAAACGCTGTAATAAACATTCAGTAATTTGTTAGATATGATCTTTCTGATTGTGCGGTCTTGGATTTCTTGTATCTTCAATTGTGGATGCCAAAAATGTTCCTTCTATGTGAAGACATACCGACATGGCTATATCGACTCGGCTACCTTTAAAAATATTGTGCAACTGCAAAAACCAAAGTCCCCGTACAGGACAGAAACAGAACATGACGTTAGCTGAATGCTTTTCCTACAAAAAATAAGAAAATACCACTGGCAGATATCTAACCAAGAGCTGCAGTCAGAGAGCGACGACCATCAATGGCTTCAGGATGATATATGGATCTCTTTATCCTACATGGTCGATATATGTAGTTGCGAACCGGCGCGTAACATTAACAGACCCATTTTCCAGGTTGATTGTGATCGCATCCCACGTTCCGATTCTTGGCTGCGGGCCAACAAAGGACGCTGAATAAGGACACGCCAAAGGACGTTATGTCCTTGGCACTAGTAAAAATTGTATAGGGGCCCATCCATCAGTTGTTTCTTCTGAAAAGAACGTGTCCAACATTTCTTACAGCTTTTTGTCAGTTCTCATACTCCCCATCTCTCTCTCTCTCTCTCTCTCTCTCTCTCTCTTTCTCTCTGGACCACCACGAACTGACCTTTTCTGCCTAGGTTTTAGGGAATATTCTCCACTAGGTTTCATCCTTGCACTCTTTTCTTTTTCTTAGCTACTGTGATTGATTGGATTGTTTCGTGTAACAAATTTATTTGCGTCTCATTTCTCTATTTTCATTACTATATTACTTGGAAACAAAAATCTGCAACTAATCATTGTCAGGGCGAGGAAATTGGCAAAAGGCTTCGTCCTCTTCTTTGCCTTCGCTCCCGTGAAACAGGTTTGAACAAATTTGAACCCCAAAAGCCAAGCATTAACATATTTATCTGATTGATTTGGCCTTTCTCGATTTTCCGGTTTCCCACTGATTTTCTTGATGGAAATTTTCACGTTCAGCCTGCGCCTCCACAACAAAAGTGGGTCTTTTTGTTTTCTAACTTTTTTCAGCCACACCAATTACAAATTTATGTTTGTTTATGCACCAGCATTTCAGACCTCATCAAGTCTTATTTCCAAGATCCCAGAAACTACATTTTTAGAATATTAAAAAAAAAAGCAAAAAGAGACTCATTCAGAATACTATTATCTACTAGATCGCCGAATAGACTGTGATCTGAACATTCTTATAGCCAGAACGGATTATTAATCCCCTGCCTCCATTAAAGCTTTCACAAATCCTTGTTGGTTCTGGGGCATGTTAATGCCAAATAATTATCTTGAATTATTTATTAAATAGAAATTCGTACGTGATGATATAAGTTTGGGCACACATGTCCTCTTATTCCACAATCTACCCTTAACGATCCAATGGTCTGTCGAGGACTCTCGATGGACTTGCGGGAGTGGAGTTTATATTAAATAACGAGTCGGTACGTTGAAAACCGCAGCTCAGGACCGAAATTCTACTATTACCCGGTACTCAGTTTGGTAGGAAATTCAAAGCAGACCGCGCTTGCATTGCATGCTTTTCATGAGAGATAAGAAAAAAGTGCAGAGAAAGAGAGGAACCGCGACATCTAGTTCCTCTATTTTTGCTTTATGGCTTTTACCTATATCTACACGATTCTAATATACCCATATACTCTTTGAGTACCGGGTAGAAAAACAAACAAATTTTCAACTTCCATGAATATTAATTTAGCAAAAACCCGAAAAACGGTAACGCGGCTCCCTCCCCCGTTGAAAGGAGTAGAGTGTCCACACAGCCGATGCTCATACGCCATGTGGTCAACACGTATAAAATATTAAATGTACATTTAAAATGACCTCGCGGGAACGCCCACAAAAGTTCCATAGGTGCAGGCCAGAGTGTCGCAGGTCGCCCACCTCGATGTCCCCCGAGAAGTAGACGGAGTTTGAACTTAAGCAGAAGGTGTTGCCCATTGCGACGACGACCTCGACAACCACGATTATCCGATTAAAAATTACATCTACTTTGTATACTTTTTTTTTGCAGAAGATTTGAAACGATTTTGATGCAGCTATGAGTATTTTTTGAGATGTAGGATATAAATAATTTTATATCAAAACAGTTTTAGGTTCATTAATGAACTGAATATATAAAAGGGACCGTCATATTTTAATCACAGCAGATGTAATAAAGCTGTTGCTAGTTTGCTTTATGTAAAAACATTTTTTTGGCGAAATAAATTGCTAAACGTAGCAGAATAGATGGCAATGACGATGGAACGCAATTCCCTCGCCATCGTCCATGGGGATTGGGTTGGGATATATTGTTCAAAATCATTTTAGTATTGAAATTGCACTGAATCTAGTCGTGGAGACACAGAAAGGTGAAGGTGGGGTGGTAGACAAAATAAACAACCGAAGGACAAAACACAGAAAGAGAGAGAGAGAAAATAACTATGCTAATAACTTTCAAATAAATGTTGAACTCAAAAAACGAGGAGTAAGCTTCGATTTGGGGGATTGCGCTTTAACGTGGCTTAAGCCAGACGACCCACACACACCGCTAGGAGCATGGTGTGCGTCTGCGAGGTTGTGCGTAATTCTTACTCAATTTCCACACATAACTTAAGCGCCTAAACCTCCAGCCAGACATCAAGCCCGCTAACGAAAAGGATTCACTGGCTTAGCGTTCAAATGGCCATGGGTGTAAGATACCGCTGCGGGAGGACACAAATTTTTAAGCTGTCCCCAAAAAGATCGTAAAATATTTGCTCCAGTAATTAGGTAAATAACTTTTCGAAGAAGTTATTTAATTCGTTTTACCAAAAAAAAGTGTGCATACTTTTTTCCACATAACTTGTTTGGCAACACAGAAAAATCAGATTTCCAGAAGGAGTAAATAGTGTAAGAGAAGAGAAGTGACTGAAAAAGGAAAAGAGAGAGAAAGAAATGTTTATAACACAGCAAAACACTTTCGTTAAAATTTGTTGGACCACAAGTTTAAAAAGTTGTGCTCAGAATTTAACCTCGGGCTTCAGACTAGTCGTTTTCTCTTTATTTCCATATCCATGCTATCTCTTTCTCTCACTCCAAACCTTTGATATATTTTCTCACTTCCTTAAATTTGCCTTATATTTGTATTTGGCTTAACCTTTGGGTACTTCTCCGAACATCCACCATCATTAAATTACAGGTCTCGTTTTCAACTAAGAAATTATCCCTGGAAATTCCAAATGTTAAACCTAGAATTGAGCTTAAAAATGTCCCACATTATTGATAAGAGCTGGATTACGGACTCGAAGTGAGCATCTGGTTGAGGGAACTATTAAGATACACATACTAAGGTTATGCAATAAATTGAAGCCAAAATCTTCTGGACAATGAATACCAAGAGTGTGCGTGCTCTCATCTAGCCAACCACTCGTCTCTTGGACTCGAATGCTTGTTAGCAGCTTGGTTAGCCACAAGGAAAACATAATGGCTTTTAATCTACCAATTTTAATGAGCAGGCCATGTATTCGCTGATAAAGGTTGAAAATGGTGTCTAGAATGTGGAAACTCAAGAAATTAAGGCTACAAGGACAATAGTAGCAGCAGCACCAATGCCTAGGAGACTTCTGAGTGGCTTATGTGTAATTGACAATAGGGAAACAAGGAATACATTCTAAGAAGCGGCTTGCATACAATGTTATATATAATTGTATAGCTTTATATTTTCTCTCTTTTCGAATAAGAAATTCCTTACCAGACACCACAGAAAAATTACATTATATAAAAAATCTAAGTTAAATTCCAGAGCGTTAGCGACAGAGACCAGACTGGGATCTAGCGATTCAAAGGAGGGCCAGTCCTGGCTAGCTCCCGGAATCATTAATTCATAATGCCTTAATATACTTTCTGCCCAGCAGCGAGGTAAGGCTCCAGACCCCAATACCAGACAAACTCTGTGGAATTTCCCCTTCAACGTAGAAGCAGACCACAAATAAGGCGGAGTGAGGATAGAATAACGTTAAGGACCATGGATATCTATATTTTACTTACTAACAACAATGTTTTGCCTCTCACAAAAAACCCAGAAAACTTATTTGCGGTTTCCCAATGTCTGTACCACTCTACATGAATCTCTATCACTCTCTCTGGTACTGAATGTTGTTTCAGTTACTCGGTACTCATTAGTACAATTGCAGTAAAGCGACGAACTAATTGCTCTGCTCGAATGTATCGTAGGCGTTACCCACAGTGAAGATGAGAGAGCCAGACGGCGCAATTTCTCGAGAGAGCAGCTGGAACATAACGCCAGAAGGGTAGAAAGGTAAAGCTGATCCCAGGCTAAAGATGACAATATACTATAGTAACATATAGTAACACTCAAAAGGTATAGACATTTTTTTGGAATAAAGTCTAGTTTTAAAGCTAGATCCTTGAAACTTTGCACAATAATTTTGAGTATTTTTATAAAATTTCGTTTTTTCTTTTTAGATTCGACCACGCTATCACCCTCCCTTCCCCAGCATGATAAAGCCAGCAACTCCGATTTGTTTAACATAGAGCTCGAAATTAAAGCTAGATCTTCCAAATTATGTACATACATATCTTTCCAAACCTTTTTCTGAATATATTTTTTCCGAATGCTCACTTTAATCTTATTATCACTTTTCATATGCCATTTTTGTGTCACTATTCTGTATGATATGTTCAAGAGAAATTCTAGAAACCGGATGCATTGCATTGCAATGCATTGCTGCGGACTAACATACGTATGAGACTTTAATCCTTCTTTATCTATACGCACTTTAAAAAACCCTCAGTTTTTGTTTGTTTATTTCTTGCTTTCTCTGTGCAGTCCACACGCACAAACTTACTCTCTCTCTCACTTTCCCTCTGGTCTCCGGCTCTGGTTGCATGCAAGTTCAAAGTTGTTGGACCCCAGAGTTGAGCTTCCTGTTCAGGCAGAGCTCCACACCATGCCAGATACCATCCTTACCTAATGCTCCATTCGTGTGGGTTAGTACTTGGAGCCTAGTGGTGAGAGACAGAGACCAAGTGCCGCAGGTGCAAAGTGTAAATGAAGACTGATTGCAGTGTACATGATTTTGTGACGACAAGCAGGGAGTGCGACCAGAGGGGGTACAGGTGCACAAACGGGGGATAAAAAACGTTACTGTTCGCCCTTGTTTGACGAAAAGGGGGGTAATTGTGGTTAAGTGCTGGTTTATTGGCTTGGCAAAAGGGCTTAAAAGATGTCCGTATGTATATGCAGTAGGTAGCGCGACGCCAAAACGAATCTGGCGCCCTGGTACTCGTACACTCGCTCGTATGACTAAGGTTAGGGGCAAGTTTTTGGGTAGCAGCAGCACCACCACCACCGCCCCTTTTGAAGGCCAAAGTTGAGAGTGTGTGTTTGGGAGCATGTTGAACATGGTTGTAACGAAAGCTTGTTACCTGACCAGCGACATGATAAGAGAGTACAAAGGGAGAAAGGTTAAGTTTTCCGGGTAATCGAGATTGTTTGAATGAAATTCTAATTAAAATCTGAGGCCTACTATGACTATCTTCATTTAGTCCGATTGGAGGACGGCAACAGCAGAAAATACCCACTTAACCTTGAGTTAATATAATCTTATGTAATCAGTAATGAGTAATATCTCAGTCAGGGGCTTGGAATAAGGAGAGGACTGGAGAGTTTATGTATGTAGAGGTATACGCTATACCTGTCGTACACCTGTCTCTCCCCTTCTATCTCTGAAAAGTTTCAACTGTCGCTCTTTATCTCTCTACCCCGCCGTCATACAGCATGAGATATGCTCATTCGCCATTCTCGCACATATGCACATCTGTTCGTCCCTCTCTACCGCTCCCTATCTATGATTCGTTTCCCTCCTCTCTCATAGCTAACTTTTGAGACCTTATCTCGCATAGACTTGCATTCGAGGCTTATGAGAATGTGGAGAGCGTGTTGATATGATTTAAGCGCAAACTTCTGCCGCCAAGACACTGGCTCTTCCACTTTTCCTTCTGAGGTTCCGCTTTAGCTTCAGACGGATGGCGTCATACCCGGAGCAATTAACTATATTTAAATTGCCTAACTCTGATCTCTGCCAGTGCTGGGTTACGATTGTAACGCATTTTTTTTTTGCCAACTGAATGAAAACTGAACAATTTTAGTGCCTCTAACGTGGAAAACTCTTTCGAATCGAAAAATAATGTAAATTCTTTAAAGGGTGACTTAATCTACATATATTCTCGGTGCAGCACTCTCTTTCTGCTGTCCATGGTCCTAAAGGTATCTCTCTATGAAATGAGTTATGGCCATGGATGCAAACTCTGGATGCAAAAAATCATTACGCAAGCAAACAATTTGATTAATTTTATGACGCCTATCCCCACCCCTGTTCCATGGTATCTTATCCACACCATATGCCCCGGCCAACATAACTCCCGCAACAAACACACAAAAACCAGCTGGAATCTCAGATCGACCAGAGCCAGACACACAGAGACCACAGAGGGACACGTATTTTATGCAGATTTTTAATGCAAGCAATTAATTAACTCTCCGCTAATGCCCAAACTTATAAATGAAAATGCGTATAGAAATATTCGGTCATAAATAAATGTTTAGCGACTAATTTGGCTGTGTAAATTGCAATACGAAATTCATAAATTTAATCGTGCTCTTGGCTTCCATTTATCCGTACAACCAGCCGAATTGGCGAAACCCGCTGCCATCAATGTGGAAATTATTGTGGAAAGACGACCCACAAAAAGGGAGATACCCAGCGGAACCACAATGCAAATATAAAAGACCAAACAGCAAAGCGATATCTATGCGATGTCATTTTTCATAGGGAGAGTCGGAACCAGAGCTGCTGGAACCGATAGTTAATGTGGATGTAATGGTTTTTTTAAGTCATTAGGATTACGATAATTCTAATGAACTGAGCCCTTACCGTGCTGGTGATCCCTTTTTCTGTTTTATGGTGTTCATTGGATTAGCCTGGTTTTGTTATAGTATGGTAAAACCAGAAAAGCTTCACCTGATGTAAGTCTGAGCCCGTTTTGGGTATATATTTATATTTTAATATATTTAAATATTCTCAAGTATTGGCTCCAGGAATGCCGCTCATTTGAATGGAATATTCATTTCAATTAATTCCCATATCTTTTCATCACATCTTTCTATTTTTAGGTGGTTGGTACCTATTGCAATCATACTATTTGCAAAGGATTTTTAGTTAAATCGAATGGAGTCTGGTTTATACACAAATTTGTTGCATGTTTTACATGAGACATGCGATATAATAATGCCTATTTGGCGGTATAGAAAATAATTTCATTGATGCGCGGCGCACTACCCTTTAATACCCTTAAGATTATAATCTTACGACAGAAAACCGCAGTGAGCTGGAGGAACTCCTTCCAGCCACCGGTTCAACCTAAGCTAACCTACCACAACATCCACAATGGAATCGACTCCCACCCCAACACCGTAAAATTCCTCTACATAAAAATTATCCAGAAAATATTTCGAGAAATAAAGGCCTGTGCGATAGACACGGAAAAGGGGAGGCTGACGGAAATTCCATAATTTTCAGTCGCAGAAATGCGCCGTCAGGCATACAAATTTTTGTATAAATATTTTCGCGTATCTTCACTTTTATTAAAGAAGTGGCTAGTGGGGATGGCGAGGATGAAAGGATGGACAGACATGATTCTTTACAGTTAAGGGAAACATTTTGCAAATCCCTAAAATGGCTTTAATAATGACCTTAAGTCGAAGAAATATAAAAAGTGTGAAAGTTTTCCTAAACTAAAATTTTTTTTAACAAAAAATATAATTTCGTTATATTTTCCTATGCTATCTTATACCTTACCTTTTCACACGCAGCTTCTATTCGTTTCTTTAAGTTTTCCCCAGAGCAGATTAATCTTCTTAGTCAACTTTAATATCGTGTCTTCCAGCACAGTCATCAATTTCTTGCCAGATAAATCTTTAATAACCTTCAACGTGCATCCATTCGCTCATTCTCCTTCTAACCCTTTCCAATGGAAGGTCAACGCCTGCCGCACAAACAAGCAGAGAGACAGCGAGAAACAAAAAAAAAATACCACCTAAGCCCCGAGGAAGACGTGGAGAGCCGATTCTTGCTTTAGCAGTTTTGTGGGTATATAATAAGAAGGCAGCAGCAAAAACAATGAATAGGGCGGGAGGAATCTCTAGTCGCCAATTCGAGTCATTCCCTTGCCCGGGGAAAATTTGTCCTGTTGTCTGGTTTACTGACTGACCGAAAAAAGAGTCAATCAAAGGAAGAACTATAAGAGCCCGGAAATCTCTCGCCCGGTCGAAAATCTCAACCAGGCTAAAAATTAACTTAAAGAGCTAAGGAGATTTTGAAGTTAGCTTTAAAGCAAGTAAACACACAGTTGGTGAGAGGCGGCAGAACGTGAAATGATATTAAAATGCACATCACGTGCTTACCGCCAGATACAAGATACATTTCTAGTCCTCCAGGCTCAATCTCTCCATCGAAGCAATACAAAATCTATATCGTTGCCTTGTTCCTTCTACCATTTTATCTATAGCACCGTTTCAGCTTATTAAACTTTCAGCCATTGATTTGGGACCTGCTGCCTTGCGCCTTCGTCTAGGATGTTTCTCGAAGATGTTAGCGATAAACATGTAGGACCTCCTCCTTCCCGTAATCGATTATGTTTATTACGCTTACGACAGGTTGCCGAGACAGGGGACCGGGTTTTGCGGTTTTGACGGTTCATACTTCATACTTAAATTTTGATATTTTGAATTTATGTTGAATTCAACATTTTTTATGATAGAAAATGCATTCAAAAAGCCGGGAAAGAGAGATTGAATACTAATTTAAGGACAGACAAACCCCAAACAGATAATTATGTATATATGAAGATTATTGTCTGCTCTAATTCCATCTCGTTTCTTCTGCTTTCGATCCAAAGAGAATAATTTTAGTCAACAGACAGCGAAAAAGAAAGGGAAACTCCTGGGAAAAGTAGATCAGAGAGAGATTGTTTACGATTGATGGAGAAATAGTTTCCCAGCCTTGAAAATTCGTAGCTTGTGTTTATAAAGCTTCTTAACAGCACACACTCTTCCGAATGTTATTAGTATAGTTCTGATCAGACGTTAACAATTCACAAAATATAGAGCCGATGCCATACAGTCTATATATTCTTGATTACTATCAATTTCCATATTTCCATATTTCGTATTGAACGTGTTTCTTCAAAGATCGGACTACCCAAAAATGGCAACTTTTTTGAGTCAGAAAGCCAGAAAGGGGGTTTCGCTTTCTTTCTATAAAACCTAATTTTAAGAGCAGCTATGTAGAACATTTTATCATAATAAGACAATAACAGAGATACTCTGCCAGTTGCAGTGCTTCCCCCTCATCTACGCTGCATTTGCATACGGGTTTACATATGTGCTCCTACAGCTGGGAGAATTCCTGCACTTTTCACGCCTTTCTTTCTCTTACTTCTGCTCTATCTCTTTCTCTCCCTATTTAAACTATTTACAAATGTATGCGGGGGTAAAAAGTGTGTGGAAGTGCAATTTGCCCTCGTGGCAAATGAAAAAAAAAAAAAAAAAAGCACACACACTCAAATATGAGCAAGCCAGATAAATAACAAGAATACTAAGAGAGAGAAAGACAGAGCATAAGAAGACACAAAATGAGACGCAGCCTGAGAGAAAGATACAGAGGAAGAAGGCAATGCCTGTGGCAGGTAGGCCCTTCATTTTTCTCCATGCAACATGGCCTCGGCATACATTTTAGATGTACAAAATTATATAATGTAATGTTAATGTATAGGCAATCTGTGGTGTGGAAATCTTTTTAACTTATCAAATCGACTTAGTGGCCAAGAAGATGTCCACGACTATCGCTCAAAGCGATACTCTACACATTTATAGGTCTATAGGTCTATAAGTCAAAATGTCCCATGGAATTGTGAAGAACAAAGCACTTTTGACTTTGTATTTTTAAGCACTTATAATAATAACCAAACTGTTGTGTTTCGTGGGACTATCTCAAAGAAAGCCCAACTTCCAAATTCTTGCTGATTTTACTGTCAAATCCGAATCCAAGGAAACGATTGATCCTAAAGAATGCTCTGGTCTCCGATCGAATGAGTTTAGCTCCAATTTCCCTGCTTCTAGATCAGCCTTTGTTTGGCATCTTTCGCTGCAGTTCCACCTCCACCCCTTCAACTGTAGTGCCAATTAATTGCACAAGTTTTTTTACTTAACATTTTTGTGCACCCCCAAAAGCAAACTAAAAGTGCAAAAGAAAAGTTTTGCCTTCTCGGTTGCACATTTTTCATCTTTTTCCGGCTGTCGTCGACGAAACGTAAGAAATGTGCAATGAAAAATTAGCGCAGGATAGGAATTCTTAAAGCACTCCCAAAAAAAAAATCGAGCAAAGGAAATTGTAGCAAAATACAACAGGGAAGATCAAACTTGAAGAAAATCAATAACAAAATCTCGAGGAGTTTGGTAAAACTTTGGCAATAAAAGTGGGTTTTGGTTTCTCTGTCACGGAGCGCTTGCATGTTTTCCCGTTTTGTTCAGACAAGGCAACATGGTAAATTTTCAACATGGATTTCGTTCTTATACTGATGGTCAAGTTATATTCGTATAGATGTCAACATCTCTCAATCAGATGATCAGAGTGCAGTCAGAATCCTTGACGCCTTTATCAACGACGTTTTAATTGAAAATACGCTATACTTGCATTACTATAACTATATTCATAAAATGTTGTCTTATTAATTTTTGTATCTGCCAATCTGCCTTAATTATTTTTTTTAGTGTCATTCCCCTATGCTCCACTTTCTAACCATTTACTCCTTTCCCAGTCAAGTCAATTGGTGAACTATTGCACCCCCATTCCACTAAAGAGTATCCATAACAAGCCGCAGCCAGCGGTCGGCAGAGCAAATCGAGCTAGTCAGCTGCTGTTTCTGTGGCTGCTGTTGGCGCTATTGCTGTTTCTGTTTCTGCTGCTGCTGCCGTTTTCTGTTTCTGTTTCTGCTGCAACCAAACTTTGAGAAGTACTCTGTGTGCATGTTCTGTGGGTGTCAACAACAAATGAACATCTGGGCACACACAGATACAGGAACAAGGAGAAGAAACTGCAGACAGACAGAGTAAAAGAAATTACTGGCAGAGACTGGGGAAGTCGAGTCCATTGACGGAAAACTTTAAAAAAGTTAGCCGGATTAAAGTTCACACGAGCCAAAGAAGGCAGAGAAGGCAAAATTTAATCAGTTTTATACCTAGTGATGTAGAAAATTGATCCAGGCGAACACCTTTGAGACTTGTTGAAAGCGGCTCACAGTGCGTATGAGAAGCAGATAAAAGGGGATGGGAGGCGACGGAGAATATTCCAGTACTTCTCGCCTATTTAATAGGGGACTAAATTTTATAATTTTCCTCCTTGCCAAATTTAATTGGCTTCCCTGACGTAGAGGATCTAGTTATGCCAGTTGATACGAGCATGGCTCTGGCCATCTAGAATGAGCGCATCACTTTATTCTCCAGATCACTCTCCGAGATGTTGAAGGCCAGTGCTATTTTGTACATGTCGGCCGACTTAAGTGAAGTGCTGGATTAAAGTGTGATTGCGAATCTCCTTCAGCTGGGGGAAAGGCTTCAACGATGTGAAGGCAATCAACTGGCGCCTTAGCTCCGCGAACATTTTTTTATTAAAATTGCTTTGCAGAAAAAAGATGCTGCTATCGATACCGGTTACATGCTAGAGATGAGCACAACTGTCATCGCATTTCGAAATCACTTTTCAGTGTACCACTTCTAGCTTTTTCTATATGCAGTTGATCCGAGCTTGAAAAATTAACTCATAAATGAGTTATAACTGATTTAAAATAACGGCAACCAGCTGGAACTTAGTCACAGCGACTAAACTATAACTCACCTCTAGCTAATGCCACGACCGTTTTCCAACACTATTGGCCGACTGGAAAGAAGAAGACCACGCACTGAATTTCTTCTGTTTGTGAAATTTACAAATATTATAAAACCAACCAAATAGAAGTACAAAGATATCCAATATAACCACAGCGGTAATTTCCAACCGCAATAAGAAACATTTTCTGTGCGTGCCAGTACCGGTCGCGAATGGCTGAGGAGATTCAGCGAAATTTAATATTTTAACAATTTGTTTATCATTTGCAGTGCCACTTGCTTCACGATGCCAACGATGTACCCGATGATCAGCATGCACCGCCAGCTACCAAGCGTAAGATAAAAAAGATGAAGAGGAGGAGGATGAAGATGAAAATGTGAATGACTTGAACTATGAGTTCATTGGTTACATCTACCCTCGACCACCATTCCCGACGTGGCCGACAGTCGCAATCTGAAGCAGCAAAATGCCAGACGCGAAGTCGAAGAAGTTTAGCCGCTGCTGAACAGCGTTTTGCCCAGAGATTTAGGCGGAGAGACATCCTCTGGCCTGGTGTCCATGTAGGCAGGCGTGGCCACACCGGGCATGTAAACACCCACTGGCGACTTGGAGTTGAGAAAGAGAAAAAAAAAAACAGTATTGTAATCAAAGGGCCACCTACGGCGGCGTCATCAAGAAGGCTCGACACTTGCCCAAAAGGTTGAGAAAAACAAATCCCAATCATCCACCGGCCTAGATATCCTCGGCTCAAGGTAAAATTTCAAACTAAAAGCCATTTTGACAAAAACAAAAAAAATAAAGAGAAAAATAAATATTTTATTCTATTTACATGATTCTTTCGGGAGAGAAAAAATAGCTTACAGGTTGAACGCACCGTGAACTTAACGGCGATGACGATGAAAACGTGAACTGTAAGACGAACGAGACGAATCAAGACATTCGACAAAGAGAATGACGCGTAGGATGAACAACGAGGAATGTGTACAAGGCGGCTACTGTCGCAGAACTGAGTCGGCAGGATGCCGTGGCAGCAGGTTAGGCCGGGCGCCAGCGGAACGAAATGGGATTCGGAACAGTCCAAAACAAAACACGACTTCGGGTCCAGAGCCGAAGCTGTTACAAAACATCTGTTTGAGAGTGAGACAGCCATACAGAGTGCAAAAGAGATGGGGCTTGACCGAGGGTGGAACTGGGCCTGGGATTGGGCAAAGGGTACGGCCAAGAGCAGTCATCCATCCGCTGTCTAACACTAACCTACCGCAAAAAGATATGGAGTCAGAGAAAGAGAGAACTCTTTGCCAACTTTTGCGAGCGGAATCGTACCAACTTAATCAACTTCAAACCTAATCGAGGGAGCTTCAGATAGAATCGAGCTAGGAACTAGGAGTTAGAATCAAATAAAACTGCCAATTTCTAGTCCTCTTGGTAGTCCTCGTACTGCTTATCCGGCGCCTGCGCAGCACCACGCTGCGAGCAAAAAGCTAATTCTAGGAATCGTAGGCTCAGCTCCGAGAATAGGCCTAGGCGAATCAACATTGAGCAAAAATGCAGCCAACAATCGCCACAGCCAAAAACACGAGACAGCAAGGAGTCGTGGGTGGAAAAGCGGGGTATGGAAGAGGGGGTAGCTTTGTCGGTGATTTGATGTAGCAGCAAAACAAATTGCAAAAAAAAAAACCAAAAGCTCGTGGCCGTGCTCTTTGACAGTGTATCTACGTGCGTATGTGGTTGAAGTAGTAGTTAGTACTTACCAGTTGAAGTGAAACATAGACCACATTAGGGCATTGAGCAAATAGGAAAATATATAGACTTAGAATTAAACATTTGTAAATTGTTAAAAAAAAGTTTAAAGGGTCCCAGTATAAATGGAAGAAAGGAAGAAATACAAGTTTAGTTATTTCCTAGGAATTTATATGCTTTTCGACTGTAATATTCGTCCAAATATTACATAGTTTTTATGTTTATTTTATGAATATATGAATTGAAAGGCACATACCTGTTCCTATCCATCCTATTTAGCTATTAACTGACGAATCACTTTTCCTTGTAAGAGCTTTTTTTGAAATTTCGATTTATTTTGTATAATAATATTACATGAATAAACTCCTTCATAATTAACAATACCTTTCTTCCTATTTTCAATTAATGCAAGAATTTTCATACCAGTTAGTATAATTTAATTCGCTTTTTACTGCTATTTTTGGGCCCCAAATTTGTTTTATGCCCTGTAATCCATTTTATTGAATTAAATGTTTAGGCTGCCAATGTCCGTGGCCCGCGGTACGTGCTTGATTAATTGCGGTACCTTTCAAGTTAAAAGCGAACGTCCACTTTCATAATCGACACCCGAGGGTATCCTCCACAAGAATGGTGAAAGTAAGAAAGAGGCTTAATATTTACCAAAACGATAAAGTCTTTGTTAGTTTCTCTCTCTCTTTCTGTCAGAACTTTCTTTCATTTAAAGAGCGGAGGAAATATCCTAGAATACTAGCATGGCTGCTTTATATGTAGTATATTATACACAGTAACGACCTTTTGAGTGCCCTTCAAGTCTAGCCGGAAAATCACATTGTTCCGACAATAATTAAGCCAAAAAAAGAGCTGAAACAGAAAATGGAAAGTCATCAGTGTTTTTACCCGAGACGTGGAACGAATCAAAAGGGAATGGTCGGTTGGGGTCTATAAATGGGGAAGGGGTGATGGTTGACCGTTGCTGGAATGACCATAGCTGAGGTTATAGTCGGTACAACTCTATCATGCAGTAGTTAGGCAGAATTAGTAACGGAGGGAGGCCAAACATAATCGGATTATAATCATATTTTACCAAGCTAATATCCAATAATTCCATTCATTTGTGAAGGGAACCCCCTTCAGCTGAAAAATCAAATGAAACTGTAACTGTAAATGTTTTGATAAACATTCACCAATACTGCATCTATAAAAATATGAAACAGTTGCTCACGGAGAAGTGCTCCTTCTCACTTTCTTTCTCTTGCCTAATGGAAAACAAATTATTAATCAATTTCATACACGCAGTGTGCGACGAGACAGAGAAAAACAAAAGCGAAAGTTGTGCAAGCAAGAGTGCAAGGCAGACATTTTCCGTTAGCTTCCTTACTTCCGGTGTGTTATTCACAACACTCATTGAACATACATACATATACACATATTTGCACACATACACGCATGCATATGAACATTTTTGCTTGCATGTGTGTGCTCGTTGCACTTTAGTCGTTCTTTTTTATGGCTAAAAGTGAGCGAGTGAGTGAGGCACCTAGAAGCTTTAGCCAAAACGGGAGCGAGATTTAACTGCTGATGTTGGTGTGAGAAGCGAGAGAGACACATGCAGCGAAAAAAAACAGCCAACAAATTTTATCAAGTAAAATATTATAAAGTTCGAACCCAATAGGTCATTAGGTGAAAACACATAAGCGAATTGCAAGAATTAACATTAGAGCAGAACTTTCTTTCTATGCTTTTCCCACCTCTCATTACAGGTGGGTGTAAAACTGAGAGACGCTACTTCCTGCTGCACGAAGTATACATATGTGCGGGAATCGCAACAAAATATTTGAAATTGCATCGAAGATATTTTGTTTTACTAAATATTATATAATTATAATTATTGTATGTAATGTAATAGTTAATAATATGTGAATGTACATATGTATAGGTAGCTTCAATAGATACAATATATAGTCTAAGATCCGATCTTCTGTTAGATAAAGATAGTGAGCTTGTCAGGATAGGGCCTGTTTAACATCCTGTGAAGGAAATCAGGCTGTCACTTTCGTGGGCCTGTGTTAAATCCTAAGTCATGTAAGTATTAAATTTCCAAGAAACCATATAAGGAAAAAAGAAAATATATAAAATATATATATATATTTTTATTTTTCATATATTCAATCCATTAAGAAGAACAAGAAAGGAATGTAAGATGTGAGGCCGAAGATAAATAAATTAATATCAGACAGCGTAAGCCTGTCAGTAAACATTAACTTTGTAAAGCCACGAAGAAGACAGCGGACTGCCAGAAAAGTCTGGTCAGAGTCAGAGGCAGACAGTCGACCCATGTTGAGCTGAGTACATTATCTGGCTAAATGCCAAACAATTATATACTCATATAGCACAGTGCAATGAAGTCACACAGACCGAGTCATGGCAGTGCCAGAACATGCTGAATGCAGGTTTCGCGTGAGAGTCTCAGGACACTCCGATACTGAATCAGGAACAGGCTCAGACCCGCTTTCGCACATACAAATTTAACCACAAGTAGGATAAGCATCACTGAAGTGCTCTAAAGTGCTGGCGGCGCTTAGTATGAACCAAGCGTAGGTTCGGCCGCGATCCTTTCCCCTTCTCCTTCGCTCCCTCGCTAGAATATTACAGCCTTGTTTTTTGGTCAAACACCAGCATCAGAAAGAAGGAGGGGCTCCAACTTTAGTTGGAGAAGCGGGTACTTAAAATCAGAGCAAGCTACGAACAGGGAACGTAACACCAGTAGTTCAGCTGTAAAGGCTTTGTGAAGTCAAAACTAAACAAGGAATCAGTAATCTTACATAGATGGGCACATCTATTTACCTCTGACTAAGTCTTATAACTGATAGACATTAAACGTGCAAAAAAATATTCGGGAGTTCCTATTCCTAGACATTATATTCTAACACCTTCACGCGCCCGTTCTCTGTTCTCCCGAAGCTGTTTCCTTCCTTTGGGTCCTTTCAGGCCTTAATAGGCATTAATGGGGCTTTTGCAGGCTCCACTACAGTACGCTATCTCTGTCTGCAGACTATTTCGACTACTCCTCCGCCAGTCTCCTGAACTCTGCTCCGTCGTTTGCTCCACCCATTCCTTGTTCTAGAAGCTCATCTCTCGCGATGGCTTTTGGTCTGGTCAACTTTTGCACGTCTCTGCAGCTTTCAATTATTTATGGTTTGTGGACGCTCTTGCATTAAAACGGTCTAAATATTGCCAAAAAAAAAAAAACAC